>NC_083548.1:5148749-5467677 GCF_018135715.1 Danaus plexippus | reverse complement strand
AGGGCTCTGGGCCAAGCATTACTCAGGCCATTGCCATCTCACCGATCCCTCGGAGCAGGCGCAGGCGCAGCCGGGTAAACACTGGGTGTTCGGTGGAAATTCCGCGCCCGTGAAGGAAGCGGAGAGTCTCCTGTGCGCACACCAGAAAACCAAGCTGTTCGGGATCCATATCGACTGGCACAGAATCAAGAAGTGGATCGTCGTTCTCGTCCACATAGCCATTAGATCTTTCGTTTTCATTGTCATCAAATAATTCATCAGAATCCTGTTGTTCATTTTCCATTTCCACAGAACAGAATCTCCCAAACAAACGCTTCAGCGCTTGACGCTTCTCAGCGTTATCTGAATCATTCATTAAAGGTTCGCTGCGAGATCGTTTGCGGCGCCGTTGACGCTTAACTTGACGCACAGCTTCATTGTCGCGCTCACGTTTACGCTTACTCGTCATAATAACCCGCGGTTTGCCCGGCGGCGTCGGGATGCGGACTGCGAATGGTCCGTGTACAGGGAATTGAAGGGTCTCGATATGATTACGCTAGCTACTCGCTGTCTCGCTCGACGCGTCTGATGCGTTCCACGATAGAGTGAGAGAGTGCAGCCAGCTGCAACAGGAACAGCTGGGTGAGCAGATGCAGGGCGCGGGGCACACACGCTTTGTTTGATAAAGTTTATTCGGGGAAATAAAACTGTTAGCCGCGATTGCGCGGATTGCGGGGCGGGAGCGCGCGGGGCGAGAGAACTGGCCCGGCCGACAGCTGCGACGCATCTGCCGGTTCAGGTGAATTCCAAACGTCTCAAGGTGCCGACAGGGTAATTAGGTGTGTTGGGCCCGTAGAGGTAACATGTAAACAAAACAAAACAACGCAGGTCGTATGCGAAACGAACGCTGAGGTCTACTAGCCGGCAACGCTATTAATGAACAGAAATAAAACGTCCGAGAGTTCATTGTTTTACGCTCGGGCTCGTATGTAAACTAATAGCTATCTGCGTAAATTGTAAAAATCAATACTCAGGTTTATGTAGTACCGGGAAACGAGCTGCCGGCCTCTGTACCTAGCTTTATATACTGTACACGGGTTGCTATCGCCTTGTCTATATCTTCATAATCCTCTTCAAAGCGGTAGAGCTGCGGGGTACAAATAAGCGATCGTCTTCTAGGCACAGCAAATGTATATCTACATACATACGTTAACTATTATCTTATTTTAGTAGAATTTATACATTTAAAAGGAACGTTTTAATAAATTCTAAAACTAAAACTTAGTCTTCGAATTATTCTAGCTTAGCAACTCTTGTTTTGTATTTGCTGTTATATCATTGTTTACTTTAATGTAAGAAACTTTATGAGTTTGTTTTGGGAATCGAATTTATCGCTTGAATAAACAATTGAAAAAGTAATTCTGCGTAAAATACAAATAGGATATTTAAGTGTAAACGTATGTTATCAGAGTTTCAACAATTTCATTATAAAGGAAACATCTAATCCTTTGATATGTAATGTGCTATCGTCCTAAAATTACTCTTATATGCTTAAAATACGGCTCAAATTACAAGGACGCCGGTCTGAGATTGCAGACCATTCCTCAAATAATCGCCACGAATTCAGTCACATCACAGTTCACGCGTCAATTCAGTTTAGAAGTATGGTTATGGCTTCTGGTTTTCAGAATTTCGTGTACTTTTCCCATTATGGAATGAAATATTTAAAAATACTTTAAGGATATGACTTTTTATTTGGTATTTAGACACACACACACACGCACTCGCGCACACATATACACATATGTACACATATATAATTTTGCCAATATCATTTCTATGAATCAATTTCTATTATATCTTATTACTTTGAAGGTACGCTACTTAGATTTAAAGGCAATAAATAATTGTCTATAACTTAATCCTCAATATTTTCCTCCAGGTCGCAGGACGTAGTTTCATTGTTGTCATTGTTATGGAACTTGTTAAAATTACCATATTTCTACCAAAATTACAAAAAGGTTTTTATGGCCTTTTAACCCGAAGCGTTTAGCTAAAATGTTTGTCGTTTTTTCATATAATCCGGTAATGATATTGAAATAATAATAATTGTTGAAAAATTAATTTATTATTAGGGTACATTATATTAAGTATTTTAAAGGGAGATTGATAATATTTATTGTGTATATTTTCTATGTAAGTGGAATTTTTATTTAATAAATTTTTTTAATAGCATTGAAAAAAAAATCTATGTCAGGGAAAGGAAAACAGTATAATGAGAATTAAGACACCGTAAGCACATTCTGCCGGCATCCAGAGTGGTACGCCAGAAAATTAAGAAATCGGTGGTGGTAGATAATAAAAAACAGGACCGACTGACAGACATTCACATCTCGTCTGTCCGTGATCACGGTTGCTGAAAAGTAACCGAAGCGTCGGGACTATGTAGTTAAAATTATAAAATTCGTCTAGTAAATCCGAAAAATATTAGTTTTATTTAGGGAAAACAGTATGTCTGTTTGATACAGTACAATAAAGAGTATTTTCTGTGAGAAATAATCCAGGTTAATCACAATAACACTATTTTATAATCTGGATCGTATTCAGGACATCTAGAATGTTACGTTTTAAGCCTTCTGCTTAAGTCTAACTTTGATATCTAAGTCGCTTTACTTGATAACTATTCGATAACTTAGCTGAGTTCTGCCTTTCAGTTTTGCGTCTGAGGAAACTTTTTATAAGCCTAATTAAAACTTTTGATCAGTTGATGGTTCCTTTGAATATTTATCTATAAATAGTACACAGAATGAAATATTTATAACATTTTACACGATATATAATTAGGTATACACTTTTATGTGTAAAACATTAATTAATAATTTTATTCAATTCGTAATCAATTTTATAAATCCGACGTAAATTTATTTAACTTAATTATGGTTCAAAAACATTGATTCATTTGACGAATAAATTTATTATCAAACAAAACGTCCTAAAATAAATTTGTATTAAGAAATGGATAGTACTTGTAATTTAATATCGTTGTAAATTCAGGCTTTGAGGAAATAAGATTTGTCTCCTAACGGCTTCAAGTGTAATTCGAGTTTCCTTCAGGTGAATTCCTTGTGTGTTGATTCTCTATATTATATTAATATAACAATGTTGTAATGTATACGTCAAAGTTGTTATAAACATACAAAGAATACAAATAACGTAACGAAGTGTTATAGAAATCAGTTATTTATTTTGATTTGAGGCTATTTCCTATACATTGAAAAATGTGATGTTTTTGCTAACTTAATTTTCATAAATAATTTGTCTATCAACTTTCATTGATGGTTTATTACATGTAAAATAATAAAATGAATTGGATAACGAATAAGTGGAAACACCATTTTTGTTTACTATTGTATGAAATATTTATAAATAAACTGGATACCAGACCCGGCTTCGCACGGGCTCTTTACAACCAATATAAAATGGCCTATTTAATTTTGAGAATTACTAAACTTATATAATAATAACTTTCAAATGATACACCCGATTTAAATGATTTAAAAAGTAATGTTCAGATACTGATGTAGGCTTGAAAATGAAATTATTTTGATAAGACTTAACACGGTATTTATGTCAATAGCTTTCCAATAAACGCTTTAGGAATGCCAATTTTTAAAAGTTGTAAAATGGATATAGTATGTTATCATTAAGAGATAGACATATGCTATCGCGAACTTTTCTGTAGATTATATAAGATACACAATTCCACCATATATTATTATTTTGTTATATCTCAAAGACTTTAGGCAGCGTTTTTGTTGAAAGCTCTCAGACGGCTCATGTTTTCCCAACATTTTTAACAAATATTGTTAATGTATACACAAGCAAGTACAAAAACTTAACAAATTGTATACTAAAACCTTCCTCGAGAATCAGGCTGTCGAGTGGTGATAACTGTTTGATAATAATCAGTGTAGTAGGTTTTCCGAGTATCGCGAACAGACAGACAGACAAGCAGACGCGGCGAGGGACTTTGTTTTATAATATGTATATGATTGTATATATAAAAACAAACGTGCTTTTTATACGGTTTTCATAACTCGGAATAATGACTTATTAATGTTTTTTAGCAGTTGAATTTCCATTGTTTTGCAGGATTTTTTTATTTTGCTTTTAGATTTTGAAAGTAATAAGTACATTTACTTGTCATATTTCTATAAAAAAAATGTAATACACATAAATGTATTTCATTTTTATTGAAGCTTTGTCTAAGCTATCGAGTCCGAAATAAAGTTATTCGTCAGAGAATTAGTGTAACAAACGTTGCTCAGTCGATCAGCAAGCTGAAGAGGCAGGCCACATATGCCGCAGATCCGACAGCCGTTTAGGCAAAATGGCTATATTTGTAGGGCGGTAAAGAGAGATTTTAGGAGAAGAGAGATAACAGAGTCCTGTGTTGATTACAACTGATGATTATATGTTGTTTTGTATTTTTCCCTTACTAGTAATATAGGACTGTATTTGCGTTTTTGTTATAGAGATTTATTCCTTATGTTCAAGAAGCGGACATCGCTGACCATTCAATGTTTACGATGGTTGTTTTTCGAGCTTTAAAACTTAATATTAATCGAGGACATATCTTATTTTGCGTTGGATAAGGACATAATTCTAAAAAATTAATTTTAGAAAATTTAAGTAAAATCTGTCCAGTTTTGTCAACATGTGAAAACCAAGGCAAACCTCTATTACTTTTGTTTATATAGATTTGGAATTTGATTAATTCTTGGATTCATAAAAACTTTGTAACACACACACGCATATACAAACACACACACATGCAAACACACACACACACACACACATACCGCACACAATATAAAATATATTTAAAACTAAATGGATAGATCTCAGCAAGATAATATTCATACGAGGTGCTTTTAAGTGAAGTATTTATTTTTAAGTGTATACTATTATTATAAAGCTGAAGAGTTTTTGTTTGTGTGGATATGCTACATAAGGAAGTAATAGAGTCCATTTATCGGAGAAGATTATAGACCATCGTGCTACGATGAATAGAAATGGAGCATCAATGAAAAATATTGCAAAACAGGTTTATGGTAGCATGTTGATATTTTTAAAGAACCTTTGTATAAAAATACTACGAATAACAAGATATGTTGAATGTTTACTTGAAGTTTTGCTGTTTAGATTTAGAATAGCTTAATATCTCTTATCAAATATATTTAAGTTCTAGTCACAAAGTTGTGACCAAATCTGTTTAAATATATCAATAATATCAGATAATTTTGGTAATAAGAATGGACGTGCTATAAACTATTTGTTTTTGAGAGATAATAATAATACAATCGTTACTCGTTCCTTTGTTTATTACTCGTTACTCGTTACTTTGTTTCATTTGGATATGTAGTCAATAAGTAATGTTAAGAATATAAGCGTTTTATTTAAAATGATAATAACTATATTTTCCTTTTTTTCGCGGGTAAATCTTATCTATTTTAAAGTAATTGTAAAGATTTCACATTTAATTATACAGTTCCGAAAAGCTACTGTAAAAGAGCAATATTCAATCAATGCAGGCATATTTAAAAGAAATGATAAAATTTTTTCAATACTAAGATGAATTACGTTGAACAAAGATGCCATAATAATTAATCTCACACTACAACATCATCCTTGACAATAGAGTATTCTACTTTGAAATTTCTTTACCGTCGCTCTGAATAATTTGCAGAAACAGGTGATATTTCTTACTGGATGGCTTTGAAATGAAAGTTACTCTCGACTTCCACATCGAATTGGCTATTTTTGGTTCTTTTAACATATCTCCTGAGATGATTGATTGGTTTCACTCTTACTTGCTTGGCCGAAGGCAAAGATTTAAGATTAACGATCCTTACTCTGATTGTTCTTTTATTCATACCGGAGTTCCACAAGGTAACATGTCTCTTCTTTCTTCATTTTCTATCAATACTATCAGCGATATAATTACTACTGTCACCACATGCAAGCTGATGTTTTTAGAATTTAAAGTAAAAGAGTTTATATGTACACCTAATATTATTAAAAAGCAGCTAAACGCCATAAATACTAATAGTGTCAATCTTTTGGAAAGAAAGACAATCCAGCAAAAACCCAGAGTATTTACATTTGTAGTTCTAGAATGTTATATAAGGTAATTCGCTTCAACTTACCTACTTTAGAGATTGACAAAATTCATGTTTAATATACGAAAAAAAGCTGAAGCTAGGCTTTATTTCTGACCAGTATCTGTACTGGAGTCTGCTTGAAGATGTCATGGATAAAAACATTTTTGCCCCAGCCAATTTCTTTTTACTAACAACCAATAAAATTTTGCTTGCAAATTCTCTCATTCTTCCTATATTTGAGTTCGCTGACTCATGATTTCTAAGATGTTAGTAAAGAGCAGCTGAATAACCTTGAGCATTTATAAAATCTCTATATTTGATGTACATGTGACCATGTGTTTCTTTTTCGTGAAAAGCTAAGGTAGCGAATTAGCTCTCTCAGGAATATTAAAATTCTTTGTCTAAGGATCGGTTTGAGGTTCTTAAGGACTCTTGTGACCGTTCGCTTCGCTTATCTCAAAAAATTCCTTCTTAAAATTCCTCCCCAATTCTCTTTTCTTTCCGCCAGCTCCTTTACTGCCTCTCGCCTTTGTATTATCTTTCCCCTTTCTATTTGTAGAGCTAAATCCATTTTCATTGTTAAACTTAATACCCACTTCCTTTCTAATTAGTTTCACTTTTTCAACTTTCACCCTTCTGTATTTTTCTAACGAATGCATTACTATATGCTATTAGTGTATATTATCATTAACTTTGTGTCCCTCGTTATTTGTATACATATATGTATCGTGTCAAATATACACAACTTCATCTTGTTATGATTTCAAATTCTTGTAATTTTTGGGATTGTATAACACAGATCGCTTTTTAGATATAATATCGCCTTTGTATACTTTTTTCTATTTTATTGTGACTTTGTTTATGAAAACGTATTAATATTAATATTTTTTTTGTCCTCGGTATAAGTATAAGTATAAAAGGTTCAATGTTTGCGTAATTTTCAATTATATAATAATGTATATATGAATTGTTCACTCAAAATGAATCCCACAGATCGTGCTTCATTCACTCAATTCTCTACTTGAGGAAGAAAATAAAAGTTACATATAAAAATATGTTTTCATAGTTTTTTTTTAAAATTTGTACTTTAATATTTATAGTCTAAGTACTGTTAATTTGTAAATGGTAAAGATATTTGTAACCTTTCTTCGTGCCACACATTTTCACAGTTCACTCACTGTGTTGTAATAATAATGCTTAAAACCAGTTACAGTTATAATATAAAACATGTCATTGATATATATTCTAATTAAGAACGAATAGTTAGTCATTTAAATATAAATGCATTAACAAATAACAAAGACTGAAATAATCGATTATAAGCGGTAATAAAAATTATATTTAAACGCTCGAGTTTAAATTTAATTAATTGTAAGAGAAAGCTGTTATTTTGATACAATGATTTATTATTATTAAGTTAATTCCCAAGCTACTGTGGTCAAGTTACAGCAGCTCGAAAATGTGCTGTCTTGACCGAGGAAGTACCAATCTCTCACAGAAACGGCGTGAAGTAGTTTTAAGTGGCTGAGTTTCGTCCGATAAGTGGGAGGCCCGGTCCCCCGGTCCCTTTTCCCAACCTTTCCTCTCCCCCAATTAAGTTGGCCCCGCATCCGCAAAACTAAGTTGCGTATGTCCATGAGTGATGGTAACTATCTCCACCAGGAAGGCCGTCTGCACGTTTGTCTTATTTAACATTAAAAAATCTTTTGTCATGAAATTAATATGAAAATTAAATACAGATGATTGATGGTTGACATATAGTGTTCTTGAAATTTAAGATATTCTCGTTTACAGTACACTATGCGTTGATTATTATAAAATAATAAAAAACGCGTAGTAACCGAAATAATTAGTTTCATTTTAACATTGTGTGCACTAGCTGATAACAAAAAACACTCATTTAACCTCGTAATTTTAATATAACGACAAAGATACGTCTCTAACTTATAAACAGAATTTGAAATAGTGTGTACAGCTACATAAACAATTAATTTCATTCTATAATTAGTTTAGTTTAGTTCGCTTTACTTCGCGTTAGTTTTAGTTTTTAATCACAACTTCGCTTTAGTTATTAATCCGAAATATCTTTTATTTTATTTATTCCACGACTTCATTTAACCTCTTTGTATTCTCTATTGACAAAAAAAATGAGAATTAGGAATCATGTCAAACGTACAAAGGGAGTGACATAACTGGTGTTTATCTCAGGAATTATAAAATTTCGTCCCTAGAAATAGTATTTTGTGAAATTTATGAAATAGTATTTTGTATTTTACTTTTATCTCCGGCATTCAAAAAGCGCATTATTTAAGCAATAAAGTATACTTAATTTCTTTTTTTTATTTTAACTCACTTCAGAAATAAATATTAAAAAAAAAACTTCATTTGTGTTCTCTATTCAATTTTTTCATGTACACGTATTAAATGAAAGGAATTTGAGAATATTTTTATTTCATCCAACATTTTTCAGAATTTCCCGGTACGAACAGTATAATTTCTATAAATATCGATTGCGACATTTAACGAAGTTATTTAATAAATATTATATTTTGTCCTGAATGTAGGTCAAATTTTTTTACATTGAAATTCAAACTTTTGCAAATTTTATACATTAATAATTAGCAACAGATTAATGTTAATAATATTGGGATGATTTAAAAGTAAAACGCGAGCTCTTGTGCCCATTTTTAATTACGCGCGTGTCAGTTAAGCTCATTAGTAGAGACACAAATCAATATTCAATTCAGCGGATAGACCATTGTTTAGTGATTCCAAATTGAAGGAAATTGTTCCTGTTTTTATCACAGCAGTGATTTGATTTACCTTTATTGACTTCCAGTTATTAATTAACTAATTTATGTACCAAAAATAGGAATGGTTGCATTATTATAATAGGAATATGAAGCACAAAGGATAACTTATTTCTTAACAGAGATCTTTACCAGAAAGCCTTTTCGTACAAGAAACAATAAAAAGAGAGAAGGAAATACAAAAAATAAAAAAAGGCATTTATATATAAGATATATAGATATATACAAAACATATACAAATAGTATAAATAAATAAACATTTCATATCAGAAGATAAAAGTAACAGAAGATGTCTCTTAAGTCGATTTATAAATGCAAGTACACTTATACTCTCTTTGTAAACAGGGGAGTGAGTTCAACAAAGTTGCATCTTGGACAGAGAAGGATTTATGAAAAAAATGTGTTAGAGGAGGGATATCAAGAGGATTTTCTGTAATACATGAGTGATTAGAAATGATTCTGGGGGAGGAAAATTGAAAACGCTCAAGTAGGTACGGGGGAGAAGAATGTTTGAACATACTGTACATTAGCGTTAAAACATGCATATTCCGGCGGAAGCGGATGGGCAGCCACTTTAACTTATTGCGGAATTCAGAAATGTGGTCGTATTTACGCAAGCCGAAAATAAAACTGATGCATAAATTCTGAAGCCGATTTAATTTATCGAGCAGCTCATCAGTGGCATCTAAGTAGCAAACATCACCGTAATTGAGTAAGGAAAGAAAAAGATGTTGTACTGGAATAATTTTAGTTTTAAAAAGAAGAAGTTTTGCAGACGTTTGAGAGAATGTAGAGTAAGGTGGATTCTTCGACCAATTTCATTCACTTGAGCTGTCCACGACAAGTGACAATCCATTAATAATCCTAAGTTTTTTAAACGATCTAGAAACGAAATTGTAACCTCATCGTACACTATACATGGCAAGATGTCAAAATTAATTTTGTTACACATTTGCCTACTTCCAATTATAATTGCCTGAGATTTTTTTGGGTACACTAGCAGACCGAAATCATTTGCCCATATATGTATTGATTTTAACTCTTCATTAATAGCCTCGATAGCTTACTCAAGTGTAAATGGTGGGGTATGCCTATAGAGCTGCAAGTCATCTGCAAAGGTAGGGAGAAGAATTAGTTTTGGAAATATTGTCTATGAATATAGAAAAGAGTAAAGGATACAGGACGCCGCCTTGTGGTACCCCGGCATATGTGTCATTCCAATCAGAGGAGCTCTCATCGGATTTCACCATCTGCCGACGACCTGCAAGATTGAAACCATTTAATAACAGCTGGAGATATCGAGAGAGAGAGGAGAGGATTCCTAATAAAATTTCAAAGTCGACCGAGTTGAATGCATTACTGAAGTCAAGGAGAACTAACATGGTTAATTTCCTGTTATTCATGGCGTATCATCATCTTTTACTTTAAGTAAAGCAGAACTGGTACTATGATGGGGTCAGAAACCGGATTGAAAGAGAGATTATGGCGGAAGAGGTGGTCAGAATGTTGTTTATGAATAATGAATTAAGAATTAAGAATTTTAGAAAGGATAGGGAGAATAGAGATAGGTCTAAAGCGAGATGGCAGTTCAGGTAGCGGGATAAGTTAAGCCGACTTCCAAGCTGTAGGAAATGTTACTAAAATTAAAAATATGAGGTAATACAGTTAAGAGAATGCTATGTATTGGTGCAAGCATGTCAACACTGATTTCATCAAAAGCTATAGCTTTGGAAGAAAAGGATAAAAGAGATTTCCGACATCTTCTTCTGTTATGGGACATAAAAGAGTTACCATTAGGTGGGGAGGTGGAAGCTAGTTTCATTAAAGAATACTTGTTACGAGATAAAGGCACCGACACCGGAGGATTGGAGAAATTATTATTTAATTCATTTAAGTTAATTTTTTGGAAGGATTTACACTTGGAACGAAAACCCACACCTAATGAATTTAGGAAGCTCCAGATTTGTGAGCTTGAAGTATAGCAAAAAGAGGAGAAGATATAGCGACGCTTTGCATCCCTACACATTCTATTACGCAGCTTTTTATAGGCGGCGTGTTTATGAAGCGACTGTCCTTTCTGAATTTACGTTTGGCTTTGTCTGGTTTGGCCATTAAGGATTTAATTAATATAATAACAGAACTGAAAAGGTTTCGATGTTAATATTTCAATGCTAAAACTTTTGAAAGCTGCATCTGTTATGAAATCGTATCTGTTATGTGAATACGACCGTTTATTGATTTAAATTTTGAATAAAATCTTCCGCCGTCAGCTCCGTATGCGTGGTTAATTGAGTTGGGTTCGAATGTATATCAATATGTGTCTTTTAATAACAGTCCAAAAAGAATTATCTGTGGTGTTACATTATTATTTGTGAAGAATCATTTTGGCATATTCACATTCATTTTGGCAATATTGCACAACGATGTTATGTATAAAATTAAATTGAAGATATAGAAAAGCAAAATTTTTATTTGTGTAACTATAAGTAAATAAAGTAATGAAAAATCGAAGAAAATAAAATTAAACAACCAAATAAGTTTCGAAAGTAGAGATGGCGGCTTAACTGCCAGAAAGCAATTTTTTATTTTCTTTGTGTTTGATATTAGTGCATCTAAAATGGATATATGAAAAATTAAATAATTTCTTCCCACAATATTGTTTCATGAAAATTTTATAAGTCATATTTTGCAAAATTTTGAGGCTTTATTTTGCGAAAACTTTATATTTGAAATTGACATCGCAAAACCGTTGTTCATTTCACTGCCCCAGGATGTACAAACCAAAATGGCATCCACCTACATAAGTATGCGTTTGCATTAAATGAAAATCCAACATCAATATTACGAAGTTTCTGGCAATATTGCCAGTTAATTTATATATGACATAAATATAAAAGAATATAGATTCTGATTTTAATTTCTAGACTTCTGAGTCTACAAATCGATATAAATAGATACATTCAATTTACCGATATTCGTCGCATCTATGTATTTAATTAACTAGTTTCTGGTCATATTTTTGGGGTTTCTTTTTGTTTTTTATCTTAAAAACGAAAACATCCCGTGAAAGAAGAAATACGTCCTTTCATTGTTACATTAGGAGCGTCGATAATCTACGGAGCTTTAATTAGGAGAATGGCGGACACGGTTGTATGTTCAAAAATAACCCAATGATCTGTTGTTCATTCAGCTAATTAACTATAAATGCATTGTGTATTGCCTTCGGCTATAAAAGGGAGTAAAGATAATATGAATACAGACAAAAAGTAAGAAAAATGAGGTTAATTCCGTTTTGTTATTGATAGATATACTTTGAGTAAGGAATAGGAACTACGTACTATATAGTCTGGGTTAAGATTAGACAAAGTTAGACAATTTAAAGTAAAATACGTGAAAAAAAGGGAAAAATATATATCAGCACTAATTTGATTTATGTAACCTGATTCCTCCTGAAGTGAAACTAGATTTAATATACCTAACTTTTAGATGACCCTAATTATTAGTTGCAGACGTCGTGGAAAAATACAAAGAAGTAACAAATCAATAGTCTTCACTCTATTTTTACTTTTCTTTTTATACTAGCTTCGTTTCTTACTATGCTTGTAGTTGTAATATCGATGTAACATATTCACATGTTTTTTTTTATATTTGCTGTGTGAAATTTTCTGAAACGTTTGGCGATATAATGACAATAGGATTAATCAATATTAGTAGAATTATTGTTGTTGTAATTAGCAGATAACTTTATACCTAACACTCTTTATATATGTATTTAGAACTAACATTCCTTTAAGAAAAATAATGTTATTTATATTTCAGTAGGAAAACTCTTAATTAACCTTCTTATTTTTTGTTTGTTTTGTTTTTAATTAGACTAATGGGATTTTTTGAGATAGTGAAAGTAGGTAAAATTGATTGAAGAAGAAACCGGGACAATAAAAATGTATTGTTAGTAATCGCTGAATCATTTACCCCGCGTAAATTATTACGTAACTTTTTACAATATGGAATGATAAAATACAAATAGACACAAAGTAGCAGTGATGCTAACAAAAATAAAATTGGCTAATCTTTTAAGATCTTATGTATTTACTTAATGTGTGAAGATTTAAAGATAAAAAAAAACTGGAAACTGTTTGCGTTCAGTTCTCATATTAATTGAAAAAGAAAATACAGGCCAATTGCGAACCTCCTTTTTCGAAGTCGGTTAAAATAAAGTAAAATAAGAAACTGAAAGCAGACGCTTACACAGAATTTGGAAATACCACAAACTTGTTCCATAATGTTATACTATTTCCTTAACGTCCTTATTTTAGTAATAGGATTATTCACATAGGATATAACATGGCTAGCTGTATAGAATGGTTTAATTTGGTTTTAAGAACTTTACTAAATAAGTAACAAAGAAATAATAGTAGTATGCAACTAGCGCCATCTATTATATTTTTTGAGAAACCCACCTGTTGTGCAGAAATTGGAAAATTTTAAAATTTAAAAACATGTTCCTTCTATGTAAAGTATAGAACTAGACAGCAATAAATATCATATACAAATAAGTAGATTTCTTCTATAAACATTAACCTCTTGTAGCGTTTGACACCAAGTTGTGTGGAGTAAAAAGAAGTTATTAGACTAACTCATAGATGTCGCTTATCTCAAAACTGTGTATTAATAAAATGTATCCCATTTATCCAAATTTAGGTTTTAAGAAAAATATATTGATCCAATTTCTCAGGAGAATCTCACTCTATTTTACATGATCGTCTCGTATATGTCTTTTGATCTGTTTGTTCATCTATTGATCCATCCATCTATCTATTTACCTGTCTATGTAACTATCAATCCATTTATTTGTCTATCTAACCAATTACGTATCTTTTGATATTGTTAGTAAACTAAATTATTTTCTTTTCTGTATAATAATCACTAATAACCTCGTCGTTTCTTAATGATTATTTATGTACATTGTCTTGTGCTTTTAAATAACCGAGTATAAACTTTAAACTTATCAATAAAGAAAATATCAACCAGAAATGAAAATTTAGTAAATGAACTTCAAAACAGTCATAATTAAAGTAATCTTAAAATTTTTCATCGCAGCCGATTTAATTTAATACATAAAACAAAGTTTTAATTAATTATTCAGAGCCTACGGCTTTTAGTACTTAACGTAATCAGCAATACAAGAACACTCACTTTGTGTACTATTTCATTATATTTAATTACGACAGGCGGTTTGTATTTTGGGTATTAAATAATTTCACGTTTCAAAACAAAAGATTTTATTATACTATTTATCGATGTATTTAAAATGTAACATAAATAGATAGAATTACCCTGGATGAGTTCGAATACAATTCATTTATTTAAGAATTTTTTACATTCAACCAATGTTGAGCTACCACTTCACCAGATTTAATATTACCAATAAGGAGATAGCATTTTTGCATTCTGCTGATTAAAACATTAAAAGGATTGCAATATATTAAATTAATTAATATAAAGATAATAAATATTATATCGTCAGCTTTTATTACCTCGATTGCGAAAATGACATTACGAAGTTGTATCCTAATCTCATTTTGGTTACAAAGCAGCAGGGGCGTTGGTGTCCAACCTAAGTGCAGATTGGAAGTTGAATGTTAGTTTTTAGAAGGGTGTTGTATTTATGCTGAACACAGTGGAAGCGGTATATGCCTTATATGACTGACCAGTCAGTCGTAATGTATATACACAATTATATGTAGTGTGTTATTAGTTTTGTGAAAAAAGTTTGGACCCTGACCACGTAGTCTTCTGGTAATTAACAATATTAATGTTATTTTTTTAATTATCTCTCTACATCCTGTATTTTTTGTATGTAAATTTGTAAGCTACAAAATCACTTTACATAATTTTTGCGAACATTATGAAAAATCAGAATACACAGTCTTCTGCAAATGCATAATCTAACAGAATAGAATTTATATTGTATACAGTTTATTATTTTTTATATATTAATGGAAACATCATAAAGTTGTTTTGTAAACTTATTTTACACAGGCTGTTCGATCACATATGAAATAACAATAGAAAAAGAGAGACACTGAGACTCTTAAAAGAGATAAGAGAAATGAAGTACATAGTTAAAATATCTTAAGAAGAGAAAAAGATTTCTTAATGACAAAAGTAAAAGATATGATACCTAGCTAATATTTAATTGAAGTTTCTCCATCCTCTAGAACCTCTACTCAAGTTCAAACCTCATTGTCAGTAGTTCTCAGTGCTGTTCTATAGAAAAGAAAAAGCCACTAAACTTCGAAAGAAGGTTGACAAGTAAAGAAGTGAATGGATTGAACCTTTGAAGAAAAAACTTGAGAAATGCGAAATCAGATTAACGTGACGCGTTCGGTAATCCTGACTGGATGCTAAAGGAAGCGTTAGTACTAGTACTTGAGCAGTCATTTTCGAGCGTCAATTATTTTAAATGAGGGCGCTGATTAAATTTAGGGAGAAAAAACTTTTTTATTCTTTCTAATTTTTGGTATTTTAATAATTAAATTATAAGGAATACTGTATTTATTGATGATTATAATATTAGATCTCTGTATTGATCTCAATGTCAGGTCATTATAAAACATGGCGAAATCTTGGAGGAAATTTTGGAAAGACTATGACGTAATGGAAAAAAAGGAATGATATTAAATATCGTGTGCAGATCATTTCAACAATACCAGATAAATACGGTCGGTTACCTCTTCTCCCAAAAATTAATGATAGTATTACATAAGACTAAATTCATATAATGTATAAATATTTTCAAATAATTGCACTTAATATTCAATGGTAACAAAGTTTATAAGAATTTTACTTGATAAAGAATTAATTCTCTTTATGAACTTCGCAAGTAGTTTTTTTATAGAAGAGATTTTATTTTGTTAAACATAAAAGTTGAGATCAAACAAACGAGTTGCTTTTAAAGTTTTTTGCTGTTGTTTTTTGCATAAAAATATAAATGTTATGTCTTGTGATATGACGAGGTTCGAGTTTATTTCTAGATTTTATTTTGTAGGTGTACCTTTTTTATTACTGTGAATGGCTTTACGATTTACATATCCCCTGAGGCCATACAAAAACTTGTCAATTTGTAGGGTTGTTTACCAGGTACCTATGTAAATAGTCCATTAGTTTCTAGTTTACCTTGCCCGAACTTCCATTTATGACTGAAATTGCTACAACATTTGTATCAGTACTATGTACAAGAAATTATCAATCTTACATAAATCAACGCGTTGTATAACGTTTTTAAGATGCAATTTTATAAAAAAATATTTGATTACCCCAACAAGTAACAAAAATTAAACAAATTTATTTCTGAATGACATGAGGATCCTTAGAAAATATAGGGATATTGTATAAAGAAATTAGGTTTTATTATTGATTACTTTGTTTTTTTTCCATATGTCATAATTATTTTAAGTCATATTACACAGTATTTATTCATTTATTTTTTAAAATGTAACTTAGTATAACCCTCTGAAGAACTTTTTTATTCAAATGAAATTATATATACACGATCCAGTCATTAAAAATATTGAAATGTGGTCTATATTGCGACGTATTTTTAACAAGAAATAAGATTTATATGTGACATAGCTATTTTTGTAGTAAGCGTTCTAATTTTCAAAAAATCTTGAGATATTACTAACAAGAATCTGCTGATGGTAGGAGCACATGTGACAGGAGATTCTAATGAAGTGAGGATACTAAAACGAAGGTTGAATTGAATGTCTGATTTTTGTTAGGAATGATCCGTTTATTGTGATTAGGTAAAGTTAATCAAACTTTTGCGGTCGCAGCCCTTACGGAAACGGCTGGCTACGTAATATCTAATAGTTGTCTTTAAAATAGAACATTTTAAATCCCATAAGTACGTATTATATTATGTCAGTGCCTGGTGAGACCAAGCTAGGGAAGAAATTCATTCACACATCGTACCAAAAGACCAAAAGTATTTAAGAAAGACAAACTGTACACATATTGAATCACTAAAAATAACGTATATCCAAAAAAAGATATATTTTTAGCAATTGAGATTTTATTACAGACTATATATTTTAGTTTTTAAATAATACTGATACATCTAACATCTGCCTACTATTAAATTCTGTATCAGGGATGTTTCTTCTGACACAAAATGTGGTGATGGATTCGGTATTGTGGAAATAAAAGTCATTTAAATCAATAAAACATTATTTTGAGAAAATTTATCTTAATCTCTGTGTAACTCGACGTAACGGGAACTTTTTTACCTATGCATGCGTGCATTGGTACAGTATATTTAACTGTGGCTGCGTTATCACAAAAAATATATATTTCTAAGCTATTGATTGATTGACTTGGTTTTAAACACATAAAGAAAGATTGATATGGATAGAGAGATTTTACTTCTTTGTTAACGTGTTGGCTTAACCACCAGGGTTCCCTTTGTTTAACAAATCTTTGAAATCCTACTTTATAACTTATGATCCTCATACAAATATATTAAAATCTCGTTTCAGTGATATGACAGCGCGATGGAAACTTAATTTTAATATTTTAGTTATCTGTTATTTACATACAATATGCGCATTGGTTTTTAGTGGAATGGTTTTAAAAAATGCATCGAGTATGATACCTTTAATAGTAATAAAGGTAGTTTTAAGCTATAACCTATCTGCACAATGCGACAATGACAGTTACTTTACAACTAATTAATTTTCCCAACCCATCCGGCTTAAACACTTCCATTAATAAAATTTGCAAAAATATTGTTATTTTTTAAAATAAAAACTATAATCAAATTATTAAGTATTACTTTTCAGGAAAGTAAATAATGAAAAAGAGTACTTTTTAACTTGTCGTAGAACTCGCCACCGAGTCACACTGATAAAGAAATATTAGTTTTAAAACTCATCGAAATTAGTAATCGAAAATTTTGTTATATCATGTGTATAAAGAATAGATTAAAGAAGAATTAAATTATAAAATAATTAGTGTACAAAACTTAGACTAATAAATAAATTATAATATATTATTATTAATGTTTGTGATAACATATCACGAAGGAACCTTTTATTTTATACATATCTGTTTGCTCTAAACGTCCGACAGCATCAGTACAACATTAGTTAAGTCATTGGACTTTCAGTATTATCAGACTAAAGAAAACCTTTAAAACAACTGGTCAGGGGTGACGCTAAACGGCGGAGTATCATTATATAAATGTTATTAATAAATTCTTTCTACGATTCCTCAATTGGTATACACGGAAACTGTATAGAATCATGTTGTAGTGCTACTTACTTGTTTTACTTGGTTCTGTCAATCTTCAAGCGAAAATTAAAATGAAATACTCATCTGTTGACATAGTTTTTAGACGGAAAATTAAAAAGTTTTTTCTAAAATAGTTTCCCTTTTAAGGAACTTTCGTTACTTCTATCAGTAAACTAACAAAATCGCTTAATCTGATGATAGGTACGGACATCGGATTTGAGTCGGTATTGAAATTTTTAATTAGCTTAAGCAGTCTCTGTTCCAAAGCTGAAGGGTTTTAAAACTTGAGAGAACAGATCGTGTGAATACTAAAATAAGGAGATTAATTAAATATCTGTTTATATTAATGTGTTATAATTTGGATTTTGTATTAAAAATAGATTTCGAAGTAGCTAGATTTCCTGATTGGACTTTATTTAATGTTATAGTTATGACAACAATGGGACATTTAACCCTAACCGTGTAGTATTTAATTTAATCCTCCCTCAAAGGAAATTCGTTGTGGAAGCTGCATTGAAAACGTCTAATTAACAACAGTGTCTCGCACAGGAATGCTTTGAGGAACGTAAGAATTTATCCTTGTATGACACTTTCTCATTTGGTAAATAAATTAGTTTTATTAATATACTTAAAATATATTTCCAGAATTCCAAATCACCGCCTATAATAGATATTTCTCATGTCCTAGTAATAAATATTTAAATAATAATCAATCAAATCGGTCAATATTTTTAAGAGACGTGTGTTAGACGTGTTCAGGATGAAGATCTTTGTTTAATTTTTCAATTACATATAATGTCAATCACTTTTAAGTAAAATTTTTAGGGAATCTCGTAATACCAAAATAAACAAATAAACGTGCAATCGATATATTATATTTATGAATTTATTTGTAATACTTTCAAGTAAGTATAAATTCGATTGCTTTCGTTAAGTCTAAGTTAAGAATTTGATATACAATCGTCTGGGTGCATTTTAACGTTTTCACTATTTGATTTATAAATTACAGCTAACTAATTGCTTTAAAAGAGAATTATCATCTTGAGTTATATGCCTTAAATATTATTAGCTTCTAAAAAATATGCTTTTTTATGCCAAGGGGGGCAAACGAGCAGACGGCCTACCTGGTGGAGGTAGCTACCACCGCCAACATAGTTTTCGGGGTGGGTTGCCAACCCTGTTTGGGGAACAGGGAAAGGACAACTGGCCCTCTCACTCATCGGACGAAACGCAGCCATTAAAGACCAATTCACACCGATCTTCTGTGAGAGTGGTACTGCCCTGATCGAGTCAGCCCATATTCGAGCTGCAGTAACTTGACCACAGATAGGCTCTACCACCTTGAGATGCTATTGATATTATAAAATATTTAATTTTTTTGGTTACAATAAGCCGAAATAACTAATGACTATGAAAAGTATCAAGTTAAGATACTAATTAAATCGAAATTTATCACAAAATCTGATTGAATCAATTTAATTTGGTTCGAATAATGTATGTATTACTGTAGGGCTGCTAATTTACGTTATACGTTGCGAAAACCCAATGCATAATTTTTTTAAAAGAACGAGGGTGGTGACTCTAGAGCTTTGAACATCAGCATATAATAACTCCTACACACAAAAAAAATATTGAGGAGTAAAAAATGTAATAATTCAATGTAGAGCCCTACTTGCAGATGTTTCATTCTATAACTTAGAATTGTTCTTAATAAAGATCAGATTGGGAAAGGTTTCCTATTGTGTATTATAATAATAAAGTTGGTTAATAAGTTTCTTTGAGAAATATATTGTTGGAGTTAGGATGAAAGGCCTTTACTGTTTGTATCTAATTTCAAGTAATAGTTTTGCAAATTTAATATGCTATGCAAAATATTAAAGCTAAAGTAATAATATTAAAAATATTTACAAAAATTAACTATATAGTACAATGTTAATATATAAGCATATAACTATGAAAGTAATCTTAAATAGTATTTTTTTAAATTAAGTTCAAGTAATAATACAGCTAAGTTTATAAGTTATATTTTGTAATAGATATTCATTACGAAGACATACATACATACCTAATAACCAATAATATACATACATACCCAATAACTATAATTGGAGCACCAATAATAGTTTAGTTTTTTTAAAATTAACACTGTTTTATTTAGACGACGAAGATATTTTATATATCGATTTAAACTAAAAACAAATAGAGTAAGTAAATTTTTAGTTTTTTTTAAAAATGAAACTAATTCTTATTCTCTTAATCGTATAATGAAGCGTAAGTGGTTTCGTGAGCGATGTCTTTATTTTTGATTTTTTATACTGTTTCTTTTTATGTGACAGGTGGCAGACGGCCTACTTGGACCATGGACGGCCTACTACGACCATGGACCTGCGTTGCCAACCTTGATTGATGAGGGAAAGGGAGGGGTGGGAATAAGGAAATGGCAGGAAAGGGTGGGTATAGGAAAAGGGCAACCGGCTCTCTCACTCATCGGACGAAACGCAGTCATTAATGACTACTTTACGTCGATCATCTGTGAGAGGGTGGTACTACCCCGGTCGAGCCAGCCCATGATCGAGCTGTAGTTACTTGACTTACTAGGCTTTACTACCTATGAAACTCTGGTTTTAATAAAGCGTTTATAAATTAAATACCTAATAATAAATAATATTGTGAGTCATGTATAAAAAATTGTAATCCTTAAACATCCTAAAATGATGCTCCTTTCTAGTATTCAATACATCTACAACCTCTAAACAGTAGGAATTCAACTGGAACTTTTAGACAGTTGAAACGCATTCTGTTTATAAATTATATATATCGGATTTTATTATAAATTCATTGTTTTAAAGACAGGACGCCAGCCTCGCTGACGTCTCTAATGTCACTTGTTTCAGTAAGTTCCAGATATTTTAAAATGAAACTTCAATTCTTCTAAATGTTCTTGTATTTCTCGAAGGTTCTTTATGCTCCGCACTCGCTGAACTCTGCAGTCCGCTGTCGTGCGTCCAGACGTCATATTTAAACCAGAATTCAAACATAGTTCTATTCTCTTTGATTTCGTTTTACTTTTAACAATAGTAACGACGACCAATAAGGTGTTATAATAATTGGTGCCAGTTATTTCCATGTTGCATCCGTCATTGAAGCTGCTTGCGCCGATACGGCCATTCTGGCAGGCGGTGCGTGCTCTGCACCTGCCTGGTGATATGTTCTCTCTTGCTTAGCTTTCGTTATGTTCTCGTACCCGTTGCAGGTCTCGTAGAGTATGGGCCAGGTTCAAGAATTGATGCTTCATCTTCCGAAGTCATGCCGATACGGTTATACTGATGCGTGCTCTGCATTGTTTTCTGTGATAACAGAGAGATACTTATGTAGTCTAGGTACTTCCACAGTAAACCTAGATAACTTTATATTGTTATAGTTATGGTTAACAAATTTGTTGTTGTCGTATGGGTTACGTTGTTTATTACGACTCATCGTGAGACGAAATCATAATATGAGGTCCAATTATTTAATCTACTTATGGCTTTGGGGCGTCACACGAACATTCATAACATATGTCATAGGACGTCTCCATCCGCCTACAACATTATTTATTTTTTTTTTTTTTTTTTTTTTTTTTTTATTTGTTTGGCGTAAGACGTCTCCACCCGTGTACAATATTTTTTTAATTTTTTTTTTTTTTTTTTTTTTATTTGTTTGGCGTAAGACGTCTCCACCCATGTAAAATTTTTTTTTTTTTTTTTTTCTTTCTTTGTTTGGCGTAAGACGTCTCCACCCATGTAAAATTTTTTTTTTCTTTCTTTGTTTGGCGTAAGACGTCTCCACCCGTCTACATAATTGTTTTTTTTTTTTTTTGTTTGGCGTAAGACGTCTCCACCCATGTAAAATTTTTTTTTTTTTTTTTTTTTTTTTTTTCTTTCTTTGTTTGGCGTAAGACGTCTCCACCCGTCTACATAATTGTTTTTTTTTTCTTTCTTTGTTGGCGTAAGACGTCTCCACCCGTCTACATAATTGTTTTTTTTTTTTTTTTTTTTTGTTTGGCGTAAGACGTCTCCACCCATTACAATTTTTTTTTTTTTTTCGTAAGACGTTTCCACCCGTCTACAATATTATTTTTTATTAATTATTTTATTATTTTTTTTATTTTTTTTTTTTTATTTTTTTTATTTATTATTTTTTTTTTTTTTTATGGTTCGGATCCGCACGCCAAATGCATCTTTTATAGTAATATATCTCAAACTGAGTGTTAGACAATCACATTGCTAGCAATGATTAATGGTAATGCGTTTGAATGAAGCAATTTGAACAAAATGAAATACGCTCACCGGATAACTATTAGGTAGGCGAACCGTCCACCTAACTGCTTGCTTAGTAATTCTGTGTCGTCCCTCAGATGCTGTGAAGTCTCATCGTAGCTGGTCATGTGCCACATTCGTAGCTGGTCATGTGCCACATTTCGAAGTCATCCACGGTCTAAAATCACTTTACAAGATATTAATCATTCTCAATTATTTTCTGGATTTTGTATAGTTCACAAAATTTTAAATATAGGGATATCCGATTTCTGGGGTTATATTTTTATTATTACAATATCTCCCTTCTGGAATCTTTTAATCGTAGCTCGACCTCTCAAAAACCTAGCTTTGTATCTTCTCTCCGCCTCGACCATCCTGTTTTGAATGTGTTGGTGCATTACTTCGATTTAAACGGACTGATTGTTGAATTGTAATCTAAACTGTCAAAGCATAATTGACTTGTTCGTATGTGCAAAACATCGGCAAGGATACTAAATTTTCCACATGTATTCTTATCACGTAATAAATCTGCTCCGGTTAATATATCAGTAGTCGTTTCAAAACCTGGAACTATAGAAAATTATTTCTACATTAATAACTATTTAACTATTCATTGAAATAGTAAGGTCCGATCTCAATCCACGCAAATAGTTTACGATTTGTTTTCTACACCCAGAGATTTCATTTGCAATTGATTCTTGTATAACGCACCACTGCGATCTTGCATTTTATTTAAGAGTACATTTACCAGTTGGTATTAAATTAAAATTCGGCGTGATCTCCTTATTCCCGTCGGAATCACGATTCAAACGCATGACCACGGTTAGCAGAAAAGGAACAGAAATTAGTTATATTCGCAATAGATGTATTTGATCAGGATTTTGGAGTCGAGTATGCTTTCGTTTGAATTACAGCATCGATTTTGTAGAGGCACTGCCGTGTGTTAACCAGACATGTTGCAAGTATTATTATGAAGAGTATGTCTATTGTCGTATTTAAATAAAGCAATGGTCTCAGTAGTTTGATATTAAAATCATGCAAGTTCTTATAGATCGAAAGTGTACCTTTATACTCAAGTCTTCCCAAGGCCTCCCTACGTCATCTCATGGTATTCTTAAGGATACAGCAAGGACCTGTGGTTAGCTCAAGAGTAACACGCGATTAGTTCAGAGGTACGCTTTCCACATCTGTGGTGTAGACTTGTCTTCTCACGGTTCCACAAGGCATCCCTACGGAATCTCATGGTTCTCTTATGGATACATCAAGGACCCGTGGTTAGCTCAAGGGTAACACGCGATTAGCTCAGAGGTCACGCTCTCCAGATCTGTGGTGTATAATTGTCTTGTCACGGTACCACAAGCCTTCCCTACAGAATCTCATGGTTCTCTTCAGAATACATCATGGACACGAGGTTAGCTCAAAGGATAATAACAAATGTTAGCTATAGTCTCACGTAATGCCTCTTGTGTAGATGTTGCAACTAACCAATCGTCTGCACACTTTCTAGCTCGCTCCTTTAAAAGGCTTTAATTCGAATGTCGTAGTTACTGATTTGGTACGTATTTACAGCCGTAAAGATGCGTTTGAATCAATCCCGAACACACACACTATCACCGGGATCAAAAATCTTGTTAGTAATTTTAATCGTATCCCTTGTTTTTTTTTTAGTAGCAAACGTTCGGTCACGCTCTGCATTGTTGACATCATTTGCATGAAAAACTGAGGAGCGTTCTTCATTACGCAAGTTCTCCGGATGATTATTTTCTTGAGCTGGATCAGGATTTACAAATACACTAAGACCGGCAGTAACTGATCACAGGAGCGATCCCACTTCTGATATCGGATTTTATTATAAATTCATTGTTTTAAAGACAGGACGCCAGCCTCGCTGACGTCTCTAATGTCACTTGTTTCAGTAAGTTCCAGATATTTTAAAATGAAACTTCAATTCTTCTAAATGTTCTTGTATTTCTCGAAGGTTCTTTATGCTCCGCACTCGCTGAACTCTGCAGTCCGCTGTCGTGCGTCCAGACGTCATATTTAAACCAGAATTCAAACATAGTTCTATTCTCTTTGATTTCGTTTTACTTTTAACAATAGTAACGACGACCAATAAGGTGTTATAATAATTGGTGCCAGTTATTTCCATGTTGCATCCGTCATTGAAGCTGCTTGCGCCGATATATACTATATAAAGGTTAAGAAGATAAAATGACAATTTGCGAAGTGAAATACACACTCGATTCTTTAACTAATATCGATTTTTCATTCTAGTTTTTATAAATAAATCTTTAATTTCATGTAAAGTTAATCACTTTAGAATAGAAGAAGATATGAAGACAAAATCAAAGAACGGTAGCTAGTGACCTACAAAAGGACAATTTGATCTGTCAATTATTCAATCGTAAATCAAGCGAGACGACTTTAATATAAAAGTAATTACATAAAATATTTATTAAGCAATTTTTTTTAACTATAAACTATAATTTTAAACGAGAAACTTTAGAAAAGATACACTCTGGCAAAGGCCTAATATTAATTGATAACAAAGTTTTATTACATTAAGTTGCTTGGTGACAGAGACTTATTTACATATTATTAGTTTTTATAAATTTAAATTTGTTCTTTATATAATTATTCTGTGTTATTTGTTTTGATAGCAAATAAAATATTACATAATACGTTTTATATTAAGGTCTTAACTAACAGTAAATAAATCTAAATGACACACAGACAAACCGTACTTGCAGCGAAAGGAAACAAAAGAGGAAAATAAGAATTATACTGAGTGAACGAATTTCTCATTAGTGAAGTGTCAGTCTGTACATACTGTCTGAAATTGTATTGACAGTTGGAACATTTCATTGGAAAATACCTCCAATACTATAATAAATATCGGGTATTATGTGAAAATAGCACTTGCAATTTAATAATAGGAGAGTAATATATGTAATAATAAGAGATTTGTAGTATATAAATAGAATATGCAACGAAAGTTAGTCCTAATACGGCAAGTCTAGTTCTGAGTGAAACCATTAAGTTTTAAATTGGAAGTGCTATATAATTATATTTATGAAATAGTTGAATGACGTAATAGTTTCAAAATTAAGATGGGATTTTGTGATTAAGGTTGATTCGCAAAATGTTGATGTAAAGTACGACATAAAAATGTATCATTTATTTATTAGAGGCAATGTAAATTAAATTAGTTTTCTTTTACCAAAATTATTTCATAAATTACTAAGTACAGATGACATACTTGAAACGTGTTAGAGAGATCGTTCAGTGACACAATAACAACAGTATAACAAGTGAAAATCTATTCACAATGTTTTATTTCGTTAACATAGTAGTTCCACTTAATAGCTATTATCATATAAATAAGGCTCGAATTACATTCGGCTGTATTATATTTAATCAATAAATAATTAAGAAAATTGTTTGATTGAAAGGATTCAGGATATACATATTAGATAGATGAAAATTTTGTTCAATATCAAAGTTTCTGTAGAGGATAACATGAAATGGTTTTTGGTAACATATAAATAAATAAGGCCTGTTCCTGAAGTTTTACTTTAATAACCATTTTGAAGTCCTGTTTTTAATAAGTCCGAATAGTTAATTTATCGATTTTTTATTAAGAGCATCCTCTTTGTAGTCGCTCGACCTTATTAATAAACTTATATACACGCTTTCAAATACTTTAACATTTCATTTAAATAAATTTTTGGGTAATTCAATTAAACTAACCGATCGAAAGGTCAAAATAAAACGTTGATTAATTTTTTAAACATTTAATAACTTAAGGTAATGCACAGAGTAGGTCGCAATAAAAATAATAAAAAAAAACCTTTGGTATAAAAAATACATTGTGTGCAATTAAGTATATTTTGGTATTTTATCAAAGCTATGAAAACAACTAAAAATTACAATCCCGAATCATTTTATATCCTAATTGAATGTCATGTAACGATAAAATATGTATTTCGTTTTGAATTTATATAAAGCACAGTTAAATTAAATATCACTTCATAACAATAGCACATAAATAGAAACACTACGAACTAACAATAGGAAGTACGTGAGTAACAAATATAGTAAGTTTCTCTCACCATTTCCTATCATTTGTCACATTCATACCGATTGTTCGAAATGTTATGTCATACTTTAGGTTACATATAATGATTTATTTTTATATGTAAAAAACTGAAACTACTACTTAAAGCAGCACCTTCAAGAATCAGTTTTTGATGTCTCGTACTAGTTTTTGTATTCCAATATACCTACATAAATTTTAATACAAGATTATATCGTAAAAGTCTGTTTGCAATTTTCTCGTAAAGGAGTTGTATATAGCCGTACCCCTTTCATACAATCCCGTCTAAATTATAACATTTATATGTGGGATTATTTATATTAATCATATTTAATTTATTGCTTTGTTAATATTCAAATTAATATGAATGAGGGGGCATCGCAGCTCGACAGAGAGGCTATAATTTAAGACATTTATTACAGATAAACATTTCTATAGAAATTTTACAAAACGCTAGTCATTTCTGGACTAAGCTTCCGGAGAAATTGAGAACTATTAAAGGCCTTAAAGGCAGGGAATATTTAATCTTTTAACTAAGATTTCTATTTAATGACAGATTTAAGGCTATACGATATTTTATATTTGTATAAATTATTAGTAAAAATTAACATTAATTACATAAGAACAATTTCTTTATAATGATAACAAAAATTATATATAAGTCTTTTAGCTTATTTCTTTATTGCGTTTACCAGTATTTACTATGGCTTGTTTTAATTCTGACACGGAAGATCTTGATTTTGACAGGAGATATAATGTCAATAGCCTCTGACTCTTTAATGTTACATTTTAACTTTATATACCAAAAGAAATTGCTGCGCGTCTTATTGTTAATAGGAACCAGATTATTATATAAGAATTTAACCTCGAAGTTAAGATTTCATTTGTCATAAAAAAATATCAACAAAACAATAATAGTAGGGAATATAAAAAAGAAGGTGCTATATCATGTGCAGTATTAACTCTTACTTTTTAATATTTTTGCCTGTATAATACTTTCCGAATCTCTAAAACTAGTGCAATAGATTGTAAATTGTTATTTTAATAGTAGAGGAAAATTTATAATAATTTGATAATAAATCTTCGAAGTTATCAGATATCAACATCGAGAAAAACATTTCAATTTCATATTACATGAGTAACATGGTAAATCAGTCCAATACTTTCATTCATACCATCTAACTGGAATTGAGAGCTGAAATAAATGGTTTTATAAAGTGCACTTTGTGGTTGACTTCGTTTAGATTTAGCACTTGCTGTTATTACGGACCATTTGAGGTTAAATTTTTTAAATCAAATCTTTCAATTGTTTCTGTATTGACATTCAACTAATGAGATCTAAGATTTTCGCGAGTTTTATTCATTTAAATGAAGCTAATATATTTCGGATATACTACGCGGATTTTATTATTTTAAAAACTACATAATCCCGACGTTTCGGTTACTTTTCAGCAACCGTGATCACGCGTAGTATATCCGAAATATATTGGTTTCATTTAAATGACATTCAACTAGTTTTTCACGACAAAGAAACTATTGATATTATATTATAAATAAAAATAGAAGTATACTTTTATTTCGTCATATTTAAAGATCAGTTTTAGTGACATACACTTACATTGTATTAAACATTATAATTTTACTGGTTTCATTATTGAGCTGGTTGAAGAAATACATTGTGTTTTCGTAATATTTTTTAAATGATAACTAAACGTTTACGAGTGTAAGTAAAAAGTAAGTAAGGGTATGAATTGTTATTAGATGATTTGTGAATACCATTTGTTTGTTAGGTAATAAAAAAAATATATATATGTAATTGTTTACCAACAGTTGCTTAGATAAATGAGTCAGAAGGCAGGATTTAAAGATTCATTTCTTCAATTTACTATTGGTCTAAAGCGTTTGTGTTGAACCGTCAGTTCGTTTTAAAATATATATTTTTTTATAATATTTTTGTGATATTATATATGATGTACCAATGGTAATAAATTTATATAGTGAAAGCAGAAAGCTGATAAGAGTCCTTTTGATGTATAACAAAATCATAGAATTTTTGCACCGTAATACTGAATGCAACTTAAATATTATATAACGCAGACATATTAAGTTTTGAACGTCGTGGTCAGTGCATAAATTCTGACCAATATTACCCAGTTTAAGAGAATCAGGTTTTATTACGTAAACAATATTATAGTCATATGTTTGTATTATAATAATGTAGTGTAATAAACTTTTGGTGATTTAATTTTCATACCATTCTATATTTATTAGATTTTATGTGGTTCACTTTTGTTTATTGACAGTTTGAATGTTCTATTTTAAAATATTTTGTGCATAAAAAATGCATTTTTAATTCTTTAAAAAGCAATAAGGTTTTAAAAATATGTGTTAAATGGTAAACTGTTTTTAATCTGACAAAAAGATCTGAAATAGTTGTTAGAACGAGTACTAAATTTAATTTTGTACAAACGAGATAAATAAAAAAAAAATTACATTCATAACTTTGCGAATGCCATCAGTGGCTATGCTGTCACGTAATAAGCACATAACTAAGCAAGTGCCTTTGTATAAAGCGCGGCGTAGAGAACCGAGAAAAGTTAGTATTTCCAAGTGAATGGCGTATGTTGTAACAAAATTTAATAAGATGTACCGTAATTTTTATATAGTTCTGCTAACCATGATTTTCACGTCAGTGCGAGCTTTTTTCTTATATGGAGGTAATTATTTGTTATAATATCAAAATCTATGACCAAAGGTTGTTGTGCATTTTTTTAAATATACTATAAACGGTGTATTTTTGTTATGCTTATATAAAACACGAAAAAGTTCTAGAGGTTTTGGACATGGGTATTCTCGTCTCTTAGGGACCGAAACATTCTCGTATATGATATAAGATTTTTTTTTCATTGTGGGCTAAATACTCAGTTTGTAGTATATTTTTAATTATGTTAAAACTGAAATCGGTTTTGACGACATTCATTATCTGTTTCGTTGTTTTAGAGCTGTTACAATATATTCTGATTATTTGCCATGTAAAATTAAATTAACAATTTCATATTTTTTTTAATTCATTTATTAAAAATATGAATACCAAAATTGTATCATCAAAAGGAGAGCTGTTAGTTGCTCAATGAATATTATTTAAAACTTTACTTCCTTGTAATGGCTTACTAAGTAAATTCATCAATGTATGTGTCTTAATTAAATCTCATATAATTAAATAAATTAATATTTTAACATGTCTCCCTTTCTTTACAATAAAACTACATTTAGATAATTAAACTACGAAACGCATTTTATATATTATAACAATAACTTAGTGGCACAATTTCATTTAATAGAGAAACTATTTGCTGTTTTCAAACCGCACGGAACAAAATCCCAAGTTATTAGCCGGAGGATGGAATTGTCACAATTTATAAGGATCTGTTTGATAGTGCGCATACTAAAAGTTACTCTTTAATGTCGATAGAGTTTCATTAATTAGTTGTTTCAATAATTTCATTGCGGAATTTATTTAATGAATCGTAAAGTTTATATTTTATACTTTTTAAGTTTTGTCTGTACATAAACACGAGTATATGTAGTAGTGTAGGTAGCCTGTAACTGTTGGAATTATTTTAACTGTTATTACAGAGAAACCCTTACACGCAGAATTTATACATCCTTAGTGTTTTTATAAGTATATATTACTATTAATTTGTAATTTTCAGAAAAGGAGCCCTTATTATTTTGTATCAAAGTATGTCCATTATATTGTTCACCTCGGAGGCGAGACGATGGTAAGTACAATTTTCAACATCTGATTAATTTTATATTTTTTATGGGTTCGGTACACCTCAGACCGTGATGAATATAATAATTCGAAGTCTTCTCAGAATATCATTATCATATTTTGTATTTAGTAATATGAAATAAAAATTAAAGGGAAAAATGTTGTGTTTATTGAACACGTTCTAAGAACTTACGCTTCATGATGAGATTCTTTTAATTTTGACACAACTTTTACTACAATGGAATATAACAGTAACTTTCAACTGTGTTTTAGAATGCTTTATTAAAAATTAAAGCCTCAGCACAAAGTATGAGATTGCTATTTGTATTCTCGCCCGCAGTTTTAAAATTTATTTATCAAAATAGTATTTTAAGTTAGAAATAATATAATATGAGTTTTCCATGATGTCGATTATTGTAAGCGGATTGCCTAAAACCAATTTTCCGTTACCAACTTTTGTGTTATTATTTTCCTTGCCCTTAGGACTGTTAGTCAAGGGATAAAGAGGCTTTAATGGAATGGCATGAACGAGAATATTTTTTAAGGAAGTCCGAGTATTTTATTGTAAATACTGAATCCTGTGATTTGTCACATTTGAGATTTGTTTATCTTTTTTTTGCATTAGGTTTCTGGGAATGGATTGTCGCCTTAAATATCTTGTACTGTCAGTTGAATGAATATAAATTGTTATGATTATAGTAATTATATAATAATCGAAATGAAACAGGTACAAGGGACTCTTCACATTAGAGTATGTGTTAACACTTTAGTTCGGTTTAGTTAGGCATTATGAAACCGGAAAACAAAGATACATGAAGTAATTATACGTGAAATATGTATTGAACAACTTATTAAATATAATAAACTCTATTTATAACATTATTTTATGAGATATTAATAATATTTACTTTATATAAAGATATTAATATTTTATTTAAATAATTCCGATATGAATATTTTATATTAGATATAGAGTCGTTAATGTTTACAGATGCGTCGTCCCTGATTTACGTGGATGATCCACCATACATTGAGCACCACAGTTACCACCATGAAATACCATACCACTTCGATCCGTACTATTTCTGTAAGCCAAAAACCACGACCACAACAACGACAACCACACCAGCGCCCACAACGACCACGGAGGAACCAACTTGGATATGCATGGTCTGTAAGACTAAATGTTCCAAATATCCGGTTAAATATTAAAAATCTTGACCTTAATAAGACCAGTGTCTTATTTCATTTTTTTCACGGAGATTCATATTCTTTTAAATTTTAATGTCTCAACATGTTCTTAGCAACAGGTCGATGTATGCGTATTATTGTTGGATTTAGAAATGGGGAAAATAATATAGTGTTCATACACAGAGAGATAATTCTCTCTTGACTTAAGCTGCATAAACTGTGGAGGTCTATCAGTAAGAGATTTGGGAAGAAATGCGTCATTGCATTGTTTACCTAATTAAGTTTTAAAGTTGAAAAATATCAGCTGTTTTTATACTTTAAATATAATATTCTGTATATACGAGTGGTAGGTCAGCCTATGCGTCTGTCTATTGGCATAAAATTGTCATTAAAGACAGCCAATACTCATCTCCATTCATATATTTTTAATTTTAACTTTTAAACTACATGAAGTTTAAATATTTCGAAATGATTTTTACGGAGAAGATTTACTTTTTTGTTTTTCCAAGCGAATTGCCTTCTTTGTTTGAACTTCTAAGCAAAGAGCCATTTTTAATATCCTTCAAGATATTTTAAGTTACCTTCTTGTTCTTATTCTGTTATCAAATCATAAATATCTTCAATAAGTTGCTAGAAACCAAATGTTATATGTATAAAATTAGTTTAACCATATAACGTCCGTGTTTCGTTACTATTAACAAAATATTTATACAGTAACAGTATTCAACAACTTAAAACTAAAATCTGACTCCTTTATTTTTTTCATCTTATGTTGACAATTATTATATAACAAAAGCAGGATAAACAAGATATATTTCAACTCTCACTTTTTATAACCAGCGGGACTAGTTAACTTGTAAAACAGGTAGTTTTATGTTAATACAGGTCCTGCATAATATTTGTTACACAATATAGGAACACTGGATATATTTACAAATGATAGTACGCAGGTTGTTTTTTAAGTACAATCAAAACACAAGCAAGCGATTGAGAGTAAAGGTATATTTATTTTAAGTGCTTAAAATTTTAGTTTAATTCATTTATTATTTTTGATATGGTAAGGTCCCGAATTAAGTAATAATCTATTTAGTTAGCATCGCAAAAATATCTTTGTTCACGTTTTGGTCTAGAAAGAGAATGCTCTGGGTTATTTTAATCCTGGATAATGTTATGATATTTAGAACGTTACTATTGAGGAAAGAAGGGATTCTAGGGATAGAGTTATTATAAAGTGATAGTCTATTACTCACACTCTTTAAATAACTTTGTTTTAATAACTACTTCAAGCCAATCTTTTGTCGCAAGGAATTATTACACCAATTTAGTGAGCCTTAATAAAAGCAGTTTATAGTTACAGCCCATCGCAGCTACAATTAGTAGTTGAGATGAAAGATTCAGCTCATTAGGAAATCCATTTAACATAAAATAAATATATTGGGTTACTGATAACAATTGATAATTTATCATATCTATTTCTTAACATACAATACTTAATCTTACAATATTCAACCCTACCAAACGTTAAATAATCATTTGTTTTACATCACTGATATCCAAGTGTGTGTTTATCGTTACGTTAAGTGTTACATAGTCAAAGGAACGTATGTTCCTCAAATAATACACTTTGAGGATAATAATTGTGTTTGTTGGTCCTTAAGATCAAAGCAAGACATGGTGGGACTGGTTATTTGAGAGAACCTAATTATTTCATGTTGCATTCAATTCACTAGTGCAGTTGTATTTATAGCAAGTTATATTTTACTTGATAGCAGTCACTGAAAGGTTAATTTTATATTCCGTCTTCCATCATCATTGCGACAAATAAATGGTAGGTTTAAATCTTTATATTTATTTTTATAACTGAAACTATTTCAAAATTAAAATGTAACATGTAACATGCTTGGTATGAAAATTTAAATTTGGTAAAATTTCTGATTTCCCGGAAGCAAACGCGAATTTAGCAGATCATATTTGATCCGCACAATTAAACCCTACTGATATGATAAATGCAAAATTTGTGAGCATAAACGAATGTTTGTTTCTCTTCCATTTAAAAACTACAATAAGTAATTTGCCATAACGTTACAGTGATATAAATTAGACATTACCTAGTGTTTCAAAACAGTTCATACATTTCCCTCTAAGCCCAATTACAAAGCCCATAATAAAGGTTAGACGATCAGAAAACTATATAATCTGATTTTGTTTTCTAGTTTCAAGCTCAAAAATGTTAGGCGTAGGAATAATTAATTGAAACCAATATGTTAATATCTAAATATGATTTTGTTATTTTTAATTGGCATTAATGTTTTTTGACCAATAATTTTAAATAAATAAAAAAAAGTAATGAACGGATGGTTGCAGAATTTGTTGGAAAAAATTTACACTCTGTTCCTTATTTATGTATAAATACCATTTTATATATCACAGTAAGCCTAAAAGTTTTTCAAACATTGTCATTTGGACAAATGTGTCTTTAAGACTATACACTTTTTACGTTGAAAAATGGAAATATTAAAAAGTAAAAGATTAAATAACTGATATTATTATGAATTATTATTATGATATTATTATGAATATTAATAAGAAATACTTTTTTGTTGATGTCTGAAAATATTCGCTTACCAAAATGAAACGACTCAGGAAATGTTTTAATGTTAAAAAAGTAGAAAAAATATAATCAAAATACCTTGTAAAAATTACACAAAGACTTTAAAAATATAAAAAATTCAGATCCCCTGATTTGTTCAATAGATCTTATACTAGGAATATTAAAAGAGTATATAAAAAGCGTCTAGTATTAAATTCCCTAAGGTTTTGAAGCATTCTTACATTGTTACAGAGGGTTGTGAAATTTATTATCTTGCACTGTGTATGTGTTTTGCCAAACTCTCTTCGTAGCTGGATATTTTAATTAGAATTGAATTTTCCGATGATGCCAGGATAAAATCTACTTTATTCATCGTATATTTTCTTAATTAATAAATGTATTTTGCTTGTTTATTATAATAAATTAAGTCTAACCATGTGTCTAATAACTATAATTTTCCATCTATTCCTAGGTGTTATTCTAAGGTTTATCAGTTATTAGGACCCTGAATTCTTTCCAGCGACGTTTACACATTTTTGTTCATATCTTTTCTGACTAGCATGTTTGCGGACATTGTAAAGTTTTATATCTTTAAAATATATTTCTAGTTATAATTTTAAAAATATATTTCTAGTTCCGTCTGACCTCTTTATTAGCACTGCACTAATGTATTTATACTTTATTAACTAAAACTTTTGACTTTACAGATATCATGTCAAACAGGTTGTTAGAGTTATTTTTAACTATAAGGACAGAAAATTTTATAAAATGTTATTTAAGACTCGCTAAGGACACATCTGTATTCCATTCAAGTTCGAATATAAATCAAAAGACAAAGTTAAAGGTACGGTTACACTCGCCTGACTTCGGAAGCGAGAAGCGAAATACGATTTAATATTTAAACTTAAATAGTATTAAAATATAGTATGACAAAAATAACATGAATTAGGAAAAAATATAAAAAAAATATAAATCCTTTTTTTTCAAAATAAATAACTTCTGTTATAAGCGTATTAAATAACCATAAATATGTAGTTGATTCTGTTGAGAAAAATTTGACTTAAGACTGAAAATGTTATTTTTTTTTATCTAATATTAGAAATGGAGGCTTCAATAAAACTTTATTCTCTAATATAACTCTTGTATATTTAGAAAGTAATTTTTAATCCGACTTTTCGACGGATGTTTTTGTTAAAACAATGATTTATCTAGTTTACTCTTTGTTTACACTGCTGACTTTGATGCTAGTCTATTTTTCATGTCCGAAATATACTCTCTAACTACTAATTTTGCAAATCTTTATTTGTCCCATATACACGCAACAGTCAGACATGTTTATGTTTTGTAAAAGAACTGGTGTCTATAATTGACTTCCTTCCTCTGTCGTTTCAGTCGCCAATTTAGTTAACAGACATTTTAGTAGATAAAGACTATTTTTGATTTGTCTGTTGCTGTTAGTCTTGGTTAGCTTTGGTTGAGTAACCGGAAAAGTAATTAAATAATACCGTACCATATTTTCTTAATATGTAAAATTTTGATGTTTCTCAAGAACTGCCAGGGCTTTCTATTCCTTGATATATTAATTTTGGAAGTCCGTAGGGGAGAGGCAATTGCTTTGAAATTAGTTGAGTCAGTTTACATGTTGATGTATTAAATTGGCTATAGGACGTAATGGTACATTTTATTTAAGGTGCACACCTACCTATTGGGTTACCTAAACCAAAACAATTAAAGTCGTTTCATACGTTATGTTACCAGTCATTCAATATCAAGAAAGATAAGTTTAAAATACATTTTTTTAAAATGTAAATAAAATATAATAGTATAATAAAACTGAAGTTAACGTCATCCAAAGAAATATTATATAGAAGGAAGTTACTATATAGAACAAATATAATACATAACACATATCTTTACCACGATATTTCATCGTCATTACCACAAATTGAGTTTATATATACCTACATGATAATATAAACTTCTTAAAGTTATAAATTAAAAACTGGCAACGCTCCGCATTTAGTTTTACTACGCGAAACTTATTTTAAGCTAATGATCACTTAACTGACTTAAAAGTCATACCCAAGTTTGAAACCTTACAAGTTCTGCGTTAGTCTTCGATTTTTTCTCGGATGTTCAAGTGCTTTACAGTGAAACGCAACTTGCCCAAAATATTGATGGTCTAGTCAAAAAATATTGGTAATTTTTTTTTCTAATGCCATGGCATATCACTCTTCTGATGCTGATAAAGATAGTGACGATTTTTTTATAAGAATGGGGGCATATGGACACACGGCCTACTTGATGAACATAAGTCACCGTGGCCCATGGACATCTGCAACATAAGAAATGTTGTGGATGCGTTGCCAGCTTTGATTAATCAGTAAGGAGAAAAGTGAGAGAATATGGAGATGGCAGGAAATGTTGGGAACAGGTAAAGGGCAAACGGCTCTCTCACGCATCGGACAAAACGCTGCCATTAAAGACTACTTTACGCCGATTTTACATGAGAGGGTGGTACTTCCCCGGTCGAGCCAGCCCATGTTTGAGCTGTAGTAACATGATAACAGCTAAGCTCTACCACCTTTTAAAATGATAATGGTATAAACGCGTAATTCTTAAATACAAATAAAATATATAGAGTATGGGAATTATCAATAAATAGAGAAAAGCACAATTAAAATATATATTTAAAATTATGTTTCTTTATTTTTTCTCACATTGTTGTCAGATTAGATAATCACACGGTTCAGATTAGTTTTTCTGGGGGACAATAGCATTATGGTAGTAAAATATTAGTCTAAATGTCTTTTAAAAAAAATCTTTTTGGCTGTAATTCACAAACTATCTAACTATAAATCTCTACCCTAAAAGTGTCTTACACTGATATGTTTCATATTAAATAGATTTGGATTTTTATCATGGTCGTTATTGCTACCACAAAAAACTATTGTGAGATATGAAGTATATATCATTTTTTTTAACTGACTGAAGACTGATTCGCCTCCATCATATTAAATGTTTAGTTTTCCTAAATTCAGAATCTTTGAATTAAGTCTCATCAAAAAAAAAAAAGTTGATACGACCCTTTTCGCGTTGCAAGACATATTTTTTAAACCATAACCATAACCGTTAAGCTATTACAAATATATATTTTTTGTATATTATATAAAATATCTAAAGTACCAAAAAACTATTTTTCTTAACATCATTTGTTAAAATATATTTTATGAATTTTCGAATAAATTTATATATTTTTCTTCTTTCATTATTCTTCTGTCTCGGCTTGTTCCTCTTTAGTAGTTTGTTTTATTGTTGTTGTTTCTATTTTTTGTTCTGGAGTTGTAGTAGAAATAATCGAAGAAGTACTAGAAGTTATAGAAGCAGTTTGTCCCTCTGTGGTAGTAGTGGCGGTTTCCGAACAAGACGGATCAAATATTTTGCAGACAAGACAAATGAGCTGTTGAAAACATTGAATAAAATTATTTTAAAATATACACGTTATTAGTTTATTAAAATTTTCATTAGAAATACTGAAATCTGATCTATAACCTCTTCTTTGGACTTTCCAAAATGTTGCTGCTGAAAATGAAAATGTTGCTATTTTCTATAAAAAATATTAAAAGTAATACTAAAAAATAAAATAGGAACATTTTATTTCTGCAGCTTGTTTAAGTTTGCGGTTAGCTAGTATAAAATTTCAACATATACATAATCATTTTATGATATTATTTTGTGACTGCGATTATATAGTCACATCATTGTTGTCCTATTGATAATAAAGTTTTTTTAAGTTGGTCTAAATATCGTTAGAATTTTTAAACATTTCTATCTAATCTTTCACATTTTGAATAGGCAAATAAAACGTACGAAGTAAAAGCATTAACGATGTTTTATAAAGTATAGGTTCACTGAATGTCGTAAAAAAGGAGTTACAAGCCTAGCCGAGTGGTAATAATGGGGCCTAAGATTTATTTCAGGCAAACATATATATGATTGTAAATAGTCTGAAATTCTAATAACTTCATTTTGAAATAAAAAGGTTTTACTAAATACGTTATTATATACGTTCATAGTAATTACAAAATTACTATTAATATTTACAATATAATAGTAAGCAATTAAGTTTTTTGTTAGTATTTTTGTACTAGTATAAATTTTTGTCCGCGACTTCGTCCATGTAGACGAATTTGGGGACTATAAATTGTGCTACTAGAAAACATATGATAACCAATTTTCAAAGACTTCTTTTATGTGTCAAGTGACTACATATATCATACAACTTCTATGATGTGATTCCGCAGGAACTAAACGTTGTAATACATTATTGGCTATATGCTGTTCTTGTGTCTTAACAATCTAACTGTATAGTTTCATGAAAATCTGTTTAGTAGCCTTTTCATGAAATAGCGACAGACATTAGTCTATTCTTATAAACTGTCTCATTTTTAATTATACTAGTTTTTGCTCATGACTTCGTCTGCCAGCAAAATGTGTGTACTGGTTGGTTGGTTGTTTTAAATGTGGCCTTCGTCTGTGCAAAGACGTGCACATTAATGTACTGTGTCATTTGACTTCATTCAAATAACAACTGTAATGTCATGATTCTCGGAAAAAAATAATTTAGAGCCTAATTCTTATTTTAATGTCTAAACAATATTACATAAGCAATAATAAGATGTCATAAATATCTGTAAAGTAGTTTTTGCACCAAGAAACATCAATACGTACGTATCCCCATAAACTTACAAACTTATAATGTTTGTAGACTGTACGCCAAGAATTATTCTTGAAGAGCTATAAATTTAAATTCTTCCTCTCAATTTAAAAATATTCGTACATTAAGAAGTCGTAAATTCAGACAAAACGTATTTAGTAGAAAATGGGGATGACTTGAGATGACATTATATTCAGTGACAACTTTTGGTGAAACGCCAAACAACAGATTTGGCTGTCAAACTTTTTGAAATTGTAAACTTTTATTATGACAGCTTTAGAGATATCAAAAATGAATGTTCTGAAGAACAGAGAAATATAATATAAAGCGTTCGGAAACTTATCGCTTAATTCGTTGGCAAATATACTCACATGGATTTATTTTTGATATAGTTAAAAAAATACGAATATTATGTGATAATATGCTTCTATGGTATTTTTAAGATACAAAAGGATTATTTCTGAAGGAATTTAAATAAAATGATTAGTTAATTTACTTATTGTAGTTGCATATCTAATGAACACATTAAGTTGAAACTTTAAAATAAAATTTCTATATCTACTATACCTGTTTTAGCTGGACGTTGTTTATATAGGAGGGTGAACACAGTCTATTGACAAGGAAAAAAGGTGAAGCGGATTTCGGATCTGAAATAATTAAATAATATTAGTTCCTATAAAACATTACAAAAAAAGTAATCTTAACGACAAGCATGTCATTTCTTTCCGATTCAAGCCGTAGAAGTTTTATTTAACCAACCACTTTCATTTTCGGGTAAACAGGATGCAGTAACGAAAAGAATAAAAAAAACAAACACCCCGAATCGAGACATGGTGTGGAGAGGATTACCAAACACGATATGGTGAAACTTATTCCAACATTCATTTTATACTACAATACTTGATAACAATGATACGTCGGAATCGTTAAAATTTAAGTTGTTACTTAGCAGGTTATTGCTGGATATAAAGTTTAACTTACACTGAACGCAGTTTTGAAACGCGGCCAGGCACGCACAGGATGTAGTCGTAAATATTTAGGAGCGACCATTAATGTTGCCATTTTAACATAGTCTTTTAAAATTTTATAAAAATTTAGCATATATATTAAAAGAAAATGCATCATATTTCATGTGCAAATTAGTGACTAATGCGAGAATTTTTAGACATAAACTTCTTTTTATAGTCGCGATTTTAACTCGTATAATTAAGTTAATGTTAAATAATGCATTATTATCTTAATAGAATTTAAATAAATGAAAAAGACTCGAAATTGTTATTTGTGAATTATTTCAATAAAATTAGAATTATAAGGTATTATTAGAAAAAGTATAATATACCAAATAGTTTTATGATACAACAAAATCGTGAATTTTGTTGGCCATTGCTAACATAATCTTGCTTTTTTATAATCCATAATCGAATAAAAAGTTTAAAAATTCTTTTTATCTTTATAAGTTGAGTCGAATCTTCTAAAAATTCAAGCATCATCCGATTTTTAACAAACGCATATTATAAATTGGTTTAAGCTCAATTTACGTAAAAAAATCTTACAATATATTTAAATCAGTTCCGTTGTGTTATGAAAAGCCAATAATTGTTTAATATTTAAACATTATCTGAAAAATTTATTATTCGTCGCCAAATAATTAATGATAACGAAAAACAGGTTGCAAAAACGTAAAAAACCCACTAAATTATTATCGGATAAATTGAATTTTTTATTAATATGCATTTTTAATCTTTGAATATTATAAAAGGAGAACAGACAATAAATAATTAGGTTAGTACGATGTCTTTACAGATATTTAAATACAAGTATAGGTAGCACATTAGTCAAAGAAGCTCCAAAAAATGTAGAAAAATTTATTTGATACTGAATTCATGGTGTACGTTGAAAAAAAAAACAAAATTATAAAAAAATAAGATGCACTCAATTTAATTTCCTTTTTATCGTATATATAAACTTGAGTATATGAAATTTAATTGCTTTTGTTGAATTACCATATTTCCCATATAATTAAAAATGTCTTACAAATAAAAAAAAATGTTACAATAATTTTATTACAATATAAGTCACTATATATTATTGTTGTGATTATTAATTACGATTACGATGCAAAAAAAAAAATATTATAAAACTATTTTTAAATAACAATTAAAACTTATAACTAATTACTTTTTAAAGGGATGCCTTTAAGTCACATTTAATAATTTAAGTCCAATTTAATTAACTCCTGGCTAAATATATAATTAACTCTTATTACTAACTACATACTAACGAGGTGTTTGTGAAACAGCGATTGACTCCAAACTGAATATATATGAAACCCATTTTCAATTCCCACAAATGATTCTGGCTCAGCATTTGGTGTTTAACACGAGTTTTGTACTATAAAGTTCTTATTCGGCTATAATAATGGGATAATGGTTTGTTACCGTTGTCTAAGATTAAGTAATAATAGGCCCATATTCCTTTTTTAAATATGTTCCTCATAAACTAATACGTTTTTGGACAACCATTCAAAAATAAATTATATAATATTTCTATGGTTTTTTTATAGGAAATGTCACCGCAAATACCGTCTTATCGTTTCTAGTCCTCGTGAAGGTGGCGTTATCTCTAAGTAATGTTTCTGCTACAGAGTACAAAGTCATATTAAAACGGTTGATCCACATTCACTTGACTAACTACTCTACTGTGTATTTTATAACCTATTATATTTTATTGTTTTGTAGAAAATACTGAAATATAAACATTTGTCACTTTTTGTATAATGTTACTTAAATGGTAATGAGAACATCCTGTATAAACTTTTTTGTAAATTTAATATAGAAAAATTTCTTAGTATTTAAGTTGATATTGTTTCTCTTAACTTATTCCGTCTGACTAAATCAATTTTGGAGAAAATGTATGGAATCCAATGTTCTCGTGGCCCTAGCATGTTTTTGGTCATTTGTGAAAAGGTTTTAAATCCAATGCTGAAAACAGACGACTACGTCATTCATGAAGATGTTAAAAGGATATGGTCCCAAACTTATTCAACTTTATGGTACTCCGAATGGTGCAATGGCGCAAAACATGGTTTCAGACCCTTTAACAGCAATAAAGAAAATTCCTTCATTCAGATAAGATTAATTCTAACTCAAAGACTGTCTCAACAATAGGACAATATTTTAATTAATAATATTAGGCAGACCCGTTCTAAATTTTCACTGGAGTCAGTATATACATCATTCACTCCAGTTTTTCCAGAGTTTGTATGATCTAAAACGAATTCAGTATATGACACAAAATTAACACTGGAAGATCGTAAGGGACTGAAGCCGTGTTAATATTAGGAGTATTTTTTTTAAAGTATTTCTTTGATAAAGGATAAGATATAGCTTTTAAATCCTTAGCGTAAATGGGTTTCATGATAATTGGCCGGTAGTTCTGGGCCAGATTAATGATTTCAGATTTATGTACGGGATTAGTTTTTGACTGTTTCCACCTTTGAGGTAATGTTTCCGGGATAATTGACTCAATGTATACAAACAGAAGGGTGTTGCAAGGCAAGATGCATATGAGGTAAAGAATATCGGCAGAATATTATCCAATCTTGAACCGTTCTAAGTATCAAGATGTTTTAATTTATCAGATTTTTTGGGATATCTAACTTGATGTATAAAAGCTAACTGAAGTTATGGTTTACACTCCAGAAGTATTCTCTACCTAAATTGTTTGCCGAGAGAACCATGTCATTGTCCAATTCATAGAATTCAGCAAAATATTTTCCAAATAGGTTACAAATAGCAGAACCATCTACACACACATCTATCCGAAATAGAAGAGAAATAGGTACTTACTCCGTCGGGTTTTGAATTTAATTATGATCAAAAACTATTTAGATTACGTAGTATATTGTAGTTTTCATGGTTTTATAATTGTTTACCGTTGGGATTTACAAAATGTATGACGAAAAATGTATAACTAGTTTTGACTTTCATCGACAGGCATTATGTTCATAGTAATAACATAGATACGAGGAAAATAATGCAGAGTAATAATTTATTTTCTATTACCTATATTGTTATATATGCTAGTAAGTATCCTGATAAGGAGTTATTAAAAACATTATTTAAAATTATAACCAGCTGTCATTATGTATAGTATAAAAATGAGTGAAGAAAAATATTTATCCTAGTTCAGGCACGATGAAGATATATACAACTTTGATCCTTGCTTTGATTTTTGAGATAAATATGGAAGTTGGTAAGATTCTAATTTATTGTTAATAATCGATTTGAGATAACTTTTCACGGATCAAATATGCTTTATTTATTTTTAACGGAGGAATACAAAATATAAAATATCTTAAGTATAAATTTTTTAATTGTTCATTTATTTGAAAGTCACATTTTGGTAAGCCTTAATATATAAAGCACTTTGACTCCCGTCTTCTTATTGTCTCCTTCTGAACATTAATATTTTAAACAATGTCGACGTTTCGTCTGATAAGATTAATCTTTTCCCATTTATTTTGTTAATTTATCGCTCTCATTTTCATTTATCTGGTACTTTTAAAATTTTTGTAAATGTTTTCAGATGCGGGAAGTTTTAATTTAAGTGGTAGTTTCAATCCAGGAATTTCGTTTAGTGAGTTAATCTTTTCATATTAAGGTGTAATTCTTCTTTCTAATTTACAATTTTTCTTTCGAAGTTGCAGAATTAAAAGTGTATAAAAGCTTAAACAACAAATTATTTCACTTAAATATCTTTTTAAATGTAACATTTTCACTTAGTTACTATTCAATGGTTATCGTGGATTTTTATCATTGGATAAACTTATAAGTTGTTTTCTTTTGACGTAACTGCAATATCTTGAAATTAACATTTCTTATTTATTATCTAATAACATTTATATACAGTCTTAATTGTAAATTTAAAAATAAAACAAACGTGGAATTCACTTTAAAGTACAATTATATGACAATGTTAAGATTTGGCAATGGTTTGTATGGATCTTTTGAGAATGCTAACATTTTTGACATGGCGACAATTCCAATATACATAACCTTATGAAAATGATTTTAACCATAATATTACAGGTCGTAGTCGTAGATTGAATAACCGAGAAAGAGATAATGAATCCGGTGATGTCAATAATTTAGATTGGCCGCAGTCATTGGACACCAGCAGATTTAAAACAAACATCTTACTACCCGACCCTAATGCTAATGAAGCCATCACTGATGTAAATGAGGTGACCTCCATATTTTACTAATGTGTTTTAAATTATTCCGTGTGGTAAAGTTATTATTTTGCGTATTTTATTTATAATATAAAATCTGAATATGCTATGAATGTTGATGCTATGCTTATAAAAGCGTAAGATTTATAAATAAAAGTTTTTTTTTTGTAAACCACATATGTCTTAAACAGAATATGTGATGTATTACCGAATTACCAGAGTTATCGAATGTTTAAGGGCTGCATATATTTTATTAAAATATGTTTTTGCTTTCGACAAACAATTTTTTTGATCGATTATATTTGCATGTTATGATTATTGAGCATAAAAGTTGTGCTTATAAGTTATTATGAAACCTTGTGACTGTATACAAAAATTTAAATAAGACCAATATTTCATTTCAGCATTTTCAGCCTCATAACTACAGATCACGGCACAGAACACACAAACGATCGATTTAACCTTTTTCTGTCATCTCAATAGGTTATTATCTTGGTTTTAATAAGAATAATGTAGTCTTTGCCTTATTCTTTAGTGTTTTTTCTCCAAATATATAATATCTTCTTGATTATTTGACTATTATGTATTTATTTATAATATGAATTATATATTTATATATATCTTTATGAAACATTTTCCTCATAATTTGGAATTAATAAAGTGTAAAAATAAATACAACGATATTTCTTGATAAATATTATCATTACAATATGCACAGTTCTTTTTTGTTCATAAATAATTAAAATATATTATCATATTCATGTTATTTGGAATTATTTGGAACATTCCTTTATAAATTATCAAAATACGTAGCTCCAAAGTCCCTAGAAATCATTGCACCATATATTTTTTCTTTTCTTTTCATTAACATAATCTTTTTACACGAGTAATTTAAATTTTATATAGTAAATCGGAGGCTTGGAAGTATCTTCATATTTATTTATTTTCTAAAGCTTCTATACAAAATTCTGACAGATTTCTTTTATTGCATATAACTCTTTCGTTCTACCAAAAGTATGATGTTGACAATTCCGAACTTCATGTGGGACTCGAGTGTTGGTTTGTACGAATAACTCACTAGAATTCATGAGAAAAAGCCGTGACAATCGTTGCGGATAGAGGAAGTAATTTTCACCTTAGTAAATCTTTATGCTCACTGCATTTCTTTACATTCATTAAATAGCGTTAAGACCGTACTTTGTTTAGATTTTAGTTTTCGAGGATTTTATTAAATTTCATGCGCAGGAAAATATACAGTTTATAAGAACAATGAAGTCTTGATTATAAAGTTTTTTTATTACTATAAGTGATCTGTTTCAATAGTACATAGGTTGCTCCTTTAGACACATATATAATTATTTGTACTATCATTTGATATTTAAAAATGTTTAGGCGCTCTCAATAATTTTACTAAATATAAATGAAAAGTGTATGGAAATCGCCGTTTTTCATTTATTTTATTTCGTTGAATCTTAAGTTTTTTTAACTCAACAAACGATACGATCAAACAACAGAAGCGTCCGTAAATTAAATCCGTTTGATGCCGGATGAAATTTCCAAATAGGGAGTTTCGTCACCATCCGTCTCGGACAATCATTGTAAATAAAAAATACTACACCACGCACGTCAAATTTGATAATTAACCTGAAAAAAAATAATTAAATTTATTGATTATCTTAATTTTTATGTGTTAAATTGTTGCTTTTTATATAAAATAGAATTCCATATGAAAATTATTATAGTAACTTATATTTTAAATTCATAATAATTCTCTTATACTATTTCTCGATTTTTATTTATAGACATAGACACATATAGGCCTAGGTGTATAAAGTTAACATAAATACATATTTATTGACGCATCTGTTAAAAATTGTCTGAAGGCAGAAGCAGTGCTTTCTTTAGTAATTATTTATCACTCCAATATTAAATCTATCCCTCTGTATTAACGTTTGTTTTGTAGAATCAATTGTAATTGTTAAAAAATGAAACGATTTAACAGTTAACATGTCGAGATTTTCAGAGTTATAACGTATTTTATAATTAATACTTCGTTACAACTACCTTTACCTAATTATATCTAATCTTTCCGGAATCCATTCATCACTCTTTAGGTGACAAGGAAAAATAGACCTATTTTATTCGTCCTTCCCTCGTCTTCATGAAAAAGTATAAGGTCAAATTACTTTCGCCGTAACAAGGATTTCATTCTTTTTTAGTACATACGTAAGACGTAAACATAAAGTCAATTTATTTGTATAAGATTCTGACAGGTCAAGTTCTTCGTGTTGATAATGAGGTCAAATGTAACTAATACCTGTAGGGAACTACAGTGACCAACTTATCTACTATATTTCTATGTGATTCCATAAAGCAACTTGTAACTGGTTCTTTAGGGACCAGATTTTCATGTATTAAGGAGTGTTTATTATTATTATGATATCGATTCTTTCCTAATTAAGATATTTCATTGTTATTTTATTATTTCTATTCTTTGTAAAACATACTTACGCATGTACTTTTGTTATTTAGTTATTTTTTTAATAATTTTCATAATACAAATTAGTATTTTTTTTTCCTATTAAAATCACAAATCCTTTGTATGCACTGGAATTAATTAAGATACACTTGCGGGTGTATTCATCTTCTATTCTCGTTATCTCTCGTAAGTTGTTCACATATAAATTAAAAATTAAAATATATTACGTGTTCACTGGCATAAAGGGTAATAAAGTGCTATACTACACATGCTTCATAAAAGTAACGTAAAGAAGACTTTTCTATTAAGACTGAAGATGTTAGTCTTTATAACTATCAGATACGGCTCACGATTTCCATGCTAACATGCAAGTGTAAGGCAAGAAAGATCTCGAAAAAGCTAATAAATATATAATCATTTGTTCTTTTCAGATACGTTTAACCAACGAGCTTAATATAAAAATGCCTCATGGTAGCTTCTAAATAAAAGCGTTCCTTTTAACCGCTGATATTAAGAATCTTGTTCTTTTTTCAAACTTTGAAGGTGGTTTTCAAACTGTGTATATTATTTCATTTTGATGCATTTTTTATTAAAAAATTACACTTCTTTGGACACCATTTCTTTTTAATTTTAACAAAATAACCTATAATGTAGGTGTATAATTTTTTTTTAGACTTCCTTTTACAATCCTAACTTATTACTCAGTAACACTAGTACTTCTAAAGTCGTACACTCAATTTATTTGGGTGTACGACTTGTTGACTACTAATTTTCATTTTCAGCTTCAGCTTCTATTTATCTTTTATTATTCGTGACCGAAATATTGTATACGTTTTACTTTTATTTGCAAATCTCATTCTTTTTTATTTGGTATCTCTGTTTACTGTAAATGAGGCAATCTGCGATCGGGAAACTGGCTCTTGTTATTAACGTAGTGCTACTTTCAATAAAGCATTCTTTTATTGATTTCACGTAGATGAGACCAAGCGCTTACCGTCGTATGGTTTGGCTTTAAAAAAAATTTCTTTCATTTATAATTTGTCTAAATGTATCCATGTAACTTTTTATACTTGTTCAATATAAACACGTCTACAGGATTTATTCAGTTGTTAAAAACAATATATTGATATGTAGTGTCTGAAACCCACATATTAATTTCATTAGTATTCCAATATGATTTTTATAACATAATTAGCCTAAGATAAAATCAATTGGAGTAAATAAATAAAAAAGTCTGAACGTTCATCACATTGATTCCTTCTTTTGTTTTCTACCGATGATCGAAAATGATGATAACTGATTGATTATCTTTAAGAACATCGTTTCTTTATTGGTCTTTTTGTCATAGAAAACATAGAAAACTATTGTTTTAGTACAGATAACAAATAATCTTATATAATCAACACAGTTACACAGAAAACAATCTTGAGGTTATATTTCGATTAACCATTTTTATATTTCGTTTGATGTTCATCAGTCAAGTGTTGTGTTGCTTATTATTGGTTAAGAGTTGAGATAATGATCCTAGGTTAATAATATATCCTATAAGTTTCTGCATTGATCAAGTATAAGTTAAAATGCTTCTGTAATAGTTCATAATATGTTTATTTCATCCTTTAAAAGATATAATTTATCAGTTTTACAGAAAAAACTTGTTGGACTCACCTTTATGTAACAGACTTAGAACTGGAGAGCGATAAAATTTGATCAATTTGTTAGACGAGTTGGCGTGGCATTGCTTAAGAGCAATTTTAGTTTTATCGTAAACTAAAATTGCTTTAAGTTTTACTAAATATAGTATGGTACTCCGTGTTTCAATGAAATATATTAAAATAATGGTACAAAATTTGTTAATTATCGAAGGTATTAAAGAAAGTTATTCTCTTTCATTAGATGAACGGTAAGATTCTTTATGTACTAGTACTGAAACTAAATAAGGCTTTAAAAAAATTATAATGTAAAAGTCATCGATAGTTAAATATAAAAATGGGAAGCTTTGTTCCAGAACTTGGAGTTTTTAATTTTGATTGTGAATATAAGTTTTCATTCTATACTGTTAATACGACTTTTAATTGATTTTATGAATCAAAATTATTTAATCATAAAAATATTTTTTTTATTACGTTAAAAGAATATTTTATAAGGATATTAATATTAATTTTAGTCCTTCTAACATTCTATACATTCGTATGCACTGTTTTTGAATAGAACTTTTAAAGTTTAAGAATCTTTAATCATACAGAATAAAAAAATATATTTAATTTTTAAATGTAAGCTGAATGGGGTAACAAAATACAATAGGCAACAACTCAGACTTCATACTGTCATTACATTTTTATATACATATATAAAAATAAAAATGTGACTTTGATCTGGTTGGGGTCTAAGTATTATTTTTACAACTTAGTCTTTTCTTTTTATAATTTTTCACCAATCAGCCAATATAATGAGATACATGCAACTTTATTTGTATAATAATTGAATTTGTATTTGCTGAATTTATTAAAATTATAGCTATACATTATACATATGCCTTTGTGTATATATATGCCTACTGCCTTTTCATAAAGATTATGTTCTAGCTGCAGTGTCTAAAGTCCACACATGCTTCGGAAACTTAAATCTCATTTGGTAATAACTTCAGGGCCGATGTGGCAGCTAACTAGATTTATGAAGTCCTATTAACTCATGAAAAATTTGGAAGCCTTAAATTTTTTAAAATGATTATAAAATTTCTTGGAAAACTCACATTGTTGTTTTTTCTGAAAACTCCTTAATTATAATGTAATGATTTTCATCCCTAAACAGGCGAATGAAATTCGATATGATTTCTTCGCCAACATTTATCTTTTAATTTACCTTTCTCCATAGCTTTATGCACCAGATCTTCGCAATTAAAACTTCCCGTTTATAAAGTTCTGTTCCATTTTACCCGTACAAATGCTATTGCTTGTTTTCCAAACTGTTATGTTCCAGTTTGAACATGGTGTTCCTTAAGCTTGGAACGATATTTTTACTACACGTAGAAATAAAACTGGCGATTCAACAGCATATTACTACAATGGTTGAAAAGCTGTGTCTGGATTAGTGATCCTCCAGAAAACTATTGTTCTTACTAAAATATCTAAACCGACGGAATATTCTATTTATATTTCACTTTAAAAGGGTTTACAACTATAGTATATCAAGACAACCAATTTCAAACTAGGGTCCATAACTTCCTTTATGCAATACAATTCAGATTGATCTATATTAAAAAATATATATATTTCTTTAACACTTTCACGATTACTTCAAAATAAAGGTGATATTATGTTTAAAATAATGACGAATTTATACATTCTATGTATATATATATATATATATATATATGTTTTGAAAATTTTCGTCAATAATGTTACAATAATGTTTAAAAATAATTGCTTTTAATAATTCTGATTCTGCCTGGAAGAAACAGCGTATTTCAGTTTAATTTTTAATAGAAGCAAGAAAGTCATGCAAATTTTATTCGCACTTTAGAGGAAATTATTATAAGAACTTGAAGGGTATGTCAATGTTTTCCTCTGTAGTGTGTTATTTTGGTTTAAATGAACATTGTTTTAGTCTATAAATAAAGTTTTGTTTTTGTCTCATTTATGCGTCGCAGGCTTTTCTCTTGCAAACATGTCAGCTATATTGCTTGTAATTGTATCTATCAAATTGAGACGATTATATGTATATCCTCCCCAATTTCTATTTGTAATTGAATTATATTTACTGATATAACATTTATAATAAATGCTTCTATATTTAAAGAGTATATTAATAATACTCTTACTTGGAACATATTACAACTCTCAGAGATCTGGCTTCAGTCAGTCAGTGTCTAAAACTGAGTTTTAATTTCAGGGCCTTCCTTTAGTTTGTCGGATAACAACTTAAACTCAATCTATCTTGCTCTTTCGATTTCGAAATCTCTTAAAAGTCAGCGTTTGTTCCGTAATGAACATATTATACTATAATTAAGCACGTAGTAAGCCTATAGTAAATTGATTAAATTAATTTTTAAGATAATACATTGAGTGATAAATACACAAAGGCCATCATTGTATATAATAGGTATTAATAGATGGATTTGAATTTTCTTATAATATTTGATAAATATTTTTGGAATTTATAGCTTTAGCGTTACATTTTTGTAAAATATAAATCACGAATGTAAATATTGTTAAATGTTGCACAATCACTAATTAACGTTGCGGCTCCCGAATAATTTTCGGTATAGATTGTGATTTATTGAAATAGAAAATTAACGTTTTGTTAACATCAGTTACTGATATAGATACTTGAAATCATAAAGGGATATTAATATAACCTACATAAACATCGAATTAATTTTAGCAAAGTGTTTTAGTGCGTGATGTAAAACTAAAATATTCTTTATATTATCAGAGTATTGGAAAAGTCATTAGGAAGACTTGGCTTTTCTCCAATTCCGTCAAGAAACTGTAAATTTTTAACAAACAGTTATTATTTTTATTTTTTTTTAATTAGTCGCGAAATAATATCACTATGAAGAAAAACGGGCATTCTAAAGTAAATCGATTCTTTTTTAAGATTTATTTTTAAAAAGCTTGTTTTTAGAGTCACTGGGGAAAACATTAATAATGTAACCATCAAGTTTTGGTCCACACTAATTGCAGAATATAAGAACAGAAATAATGACAAGAATTGAAGATACTTTTGTACCTCTCTATTCCTTTGATGTACGTGGTAGATGTGGTCAAGAATTAGCTCTGGTCAAGAACTACAGCTCGAACAAGGGCTGGTTCGACCGCGGGGGTACCACTCTTACATAGAAGATCGGTGTGAATTAGTTTTTGACGTCTTTGTTACGTCCGATGAGTGACAAAACTGATTGCCTTTTCCTTTTTCCCACCCTTTCCTCTCCCTGGAAGATCATGTGTATAATGATCTTTTGGATCTTACAGGAGCCTAAGTCTGTATTAGGTGTTGAGCAGGTTTTATAAGTATGGCCTCCAGGGAGTCCCTGCTACTGCTAGGCGGAACGGAGATCCCTCCGAACAAGAAAACTAGACTTTATGTTCAGAACAACAGCAATACTCTTAGAGAGGATTGTTATTGGACCATTAGTATCCTTTCATCCTTCCCTTCACCTCAAGTGTGGCAACACATACGCAACAGCATGTTGCAAATATCCATGGGCGACGGTAACTACCCTCCATTAGATAGGCCGTCTGCTCGTTTGCCCCCTTTAGTATAGAGAAAACCTAGTATCGGCCGAGGAAGGCGAGGAGCAGCTAATTCTATTAAGAAGACTCTAACAAGATAAATGAAGACTAGTAGTCTTCATTTGTGTTGTTAAAGTGTAAACGAAACGAAGCTCATTCAAAGGTGGTGCCCTATTTAATATATGTATTTAAAAATAATCGCTAATTTTATATATTTAGGTAAGGTAACCCTAACTTACATCAAACGCATAAAAATGCTAAGAAGTTAACATCATAAAATTTATGACAACATGTGAATTACTAAATTCATGAAATGATAGGAGCGATAAAATAAAGTTGGTTTTATGTGGACACTTCGACCACCATCAAACCCGTCATCTAATGTATTAGTTTAAGTGAAAGGGTAAACATTTATAAGGGTAAATTTACCTGGGCTTTCTTATTTGTGACGTAGAACACTAAATGAAATTACAATTCAAATCCATCGGCAGCTGCTACATTTGTTACTGCTGTCATATGTCAGTTGGTTGTGTAAGCAATTCTCCTGTGTTGTGTGCATTGCAAAGAATTCAATAAAGATAGACGTGCACAGATTTATGGTTTTCATGTAATCTAGGTATAGTGATTGCAATCCAGAGTCATTTTCAGTATGGTCGGATATCCGTCGATCAAATAAAAATTAATTTTAATTTTGGGTACCAATAGAAGTGTTTGTAAGTTAATCAAGTGCACATAATTATATATATATATATATATATATATATATATATATATAAACCTTTATTTCCAATCCAATATTGAGGTTATACAATAAGTAAACAACTTTAATATAAATATTAATTAGTAGCTCCTACTTAATAGAATGCACTTTATAAATTTTATTATAATTGACCTTACGGAAATTCTACGCATAAGATAAAGAAATTTTTTTAAGAGTTTTATTTAAGAAGTCTTATATTTGTGCCAGACACAACTATTGTCTTATAAACTCTTTGGTTAGAGCAACTTAGGAGTAATAGTTATTTGAAATAATAATTATTTGGAAAACACTTTTTTTTTGCATTGGAAGTGATGGTATTTAAAAATAAAGTTATCATGCTACTTGTAACTACTGGCTTTGTTTGATTAAGTAAAAATATATGTTTTATGAACCTGAACAATAGTGTAGTATAGTTTAAACAATATTGTAGCTTAGTTTAGGTACTTGAACAATAGTGCCTTCATGAACGATCTCCAGCCAACTAATTACATGACAGCAAGGCTCTCTTTATACTTACTACTGTCAGATATATTTTTATATCCACCATCATATTTCTAACAATTTTATATGGATACGACAATACCACAGGCATACGAGATCACGGTTACTGTAAAGTGTAAAGTACACTTTAAAGTAAACACACGTCGGGTAAAATGTAATATATATATATATATATATCGCATACTAAAAGCGAAAATACAAGTTTTATTCAAGAAATATGTTATAAGATAATTAAAATTATTAAATAAAAGGATTGTGGAAAACAAAGTTACGTCATCCCCTAGTCCAGTTCTAACACATTAAAATACACATACAACACCTCTACTATTTTGGGGAAAACTGCTCAAATCCGAATTCTGTACTTTTAATTATTTCGGATCCGGCGGATTAACGGATCTGTTTTTTCCGAATAACTTCCACTAAGTACGTACCCATCAAAATCATAATTGTTTAGACCTAGGTGTGTGATAAATTCTTAAAATCTTGCTACTGATCCCTATTTCGATATGACTTTAGGAATATTTTTTTTGTTTTGTAAAGTTTGTTGCTGTTAGCTCTGCGGCTTTTACAGCTTCACCGGAAGAGTGGAATAAATTTATACAAGAACTTGAAGAATATTCTTTAGAAATTTTATTAATGTGTGATAACGTAAATGTTGATTTTGCTGCAGAAAATCTTTAAAATGCAAAGCAGTACCTTAGCAGGAGTTTTCATTACCTACCGAAAGACTGATAGTTTGAAAGTTTTAATTCATATTCGAATACAATAGTAGTGGCAACGATTTGACAATAAAGAACATAAAATATAAATTAACCTAACTATGTTATCTCTCGCAAAAGTTTTTATTTCTTCCTATAATTTGATAACAAAATAGAGGGGGAAGATCTCAAGTTTATAAATATCAAGTTTATCCTATAATAGTTTAAAAGTGTAACATGATATTTGAAAATTATGAACTTGGAGGTATTTCGAAATGAACTGTCTTGTTTATTTGTTAACTATGTTACTTATTGAACTCGGAGGAAGTTGTCTGTTGAAGTTGAAAATAATTCTAAATTAAATTTGTAATAGTTGACCAATCTTATAATAAAATCTATAAATTCTGACGTTAGTTTTAGGATTTGCCATTTCCACATTTTAGGTATAATAAAATTAACAATTTGATTTGTTGAAAAACTTACTTTTACACTAATTTAAGTCTAGAAATGTTTATATAAATAGGTAAAATTGGAATAACTGTTTGTTATAATAAAATAAATGCCTTTACTGAACAAACAAAGTACAAAATCCACAACAACTTTTTGTTGTGAATTTTTGTGGTGCTAACAATATTTATCCATCTGCCTATCTGTTTGTTGTTTCCGGCACGTTTCTAAAATGTTCAATATTAACGAAACTTTCACAGGCTAATACCTAATGAAACACGGAGTAGAACAAACTATTGTAAAAATTGATAAAAAGTATTTATTCTCGTCCTATTAAAATAAAATAATGCTCACCGAAGATAAGATATAAGATGCTATAGAAAAAGTAACGCTAAATCCATCTAATTTAACATGTAGATAAAAAAAAAATTATTACTAACAAATTGCAATACAACTATGATTCAGATTTATATTACTTTAAAATCTCTTAAAAAACCGTAATGCAAATATCGATGCCGTTAATAAGTTTATATGTAAGAATTCTTCCTAGCTTTCATGTCCGCCCTTACCACATTTCTATACCAAAGCGCAAAGACTCACCGTCTTTTAATAAATGAAATTGAGTATACTTGTGATGGACAAAATTTAAGACAGAATCATAAAGTTTGGAAAGACAAAAGACATATAGGACGAAGTTCTTTGCCTGTATGAGGTAAATTCTTAACGTCAGAAGAACGATTTATGGAAACAATTTTTCGAGTCTTAGAAAAATTATCTTTATGATAAGGTTTAGCGCTAAACGAGAGTAGAAAATATTTGTCTTATGTTTAACAAAATATTGTTTTTATGAGATAAATCATGAACGAGAGATATTTAATTTTAAGTAAATTGGATAATCATTCCCAAAATAGATTATAGCAGAGTTGAGTACAAAACAGTGGTATAAAAATAACAAAAAAAATGCCCTTTAAAAGAATTAATTTTGAAAACTTATAATAAATATTATATTAGGGCTGGAAAGATAATTAATTATTTTCTATATATGTAAATATTATATATGATTATATATTCTAATATTTTGTATATAAATATTATAAGTATAATAAATGCAATTGTTTGTATTTATATTGTTTGTTATTCAATCCGAATAATAGCTAATAAACATTAGTTTACCACGGCCTTCCGTGTATTAAGAATAACTTTAGCGAAAACATGCCAGGTGATTTGTAAGAACATTGTATAATATTTTCACCTGAGTTAGGTTGGGTTATACTAATGTTACAACAATAATAATTTCTTATATTTTAGAAGGAAGTTAATGAAATATATATTTATACTTCCGTTTCCTATTGATTGAGGTCCTAAATAGCAGAAAATATTTTCATTTTCTTTTTTAATAATAAAACAAATCATGAACCTGATTATAGTTTTTTGAAGTGTACTTATTAGACATATATCCATATGAAAATTTCATGGAGAAAATTAAAAGAAAATATGAACAATTTGAAGTGGTTTTCCTTATAAATGAGTATTCGAGTTTCGAACGAGGTAATGGCGTAGCAAAGATTTTTCGAAATCTATTTTTGTAAGACAAAATTAAGATAATATAGATAGAACATTAAAAATTTTCAAGTAACAAAATTTATTATCTTTATTTTAGAAACATGATCATTTCATAGCCGAGGAACATCTCTACAATTAAATTATCGGTCAAATTTCGTATTCCATTACCACCAGATGTATTGTTTCGGACAAAATCACCTATTACTGTTGCATTATCGTACAAATGGCACGGAAAACTAACTTTATAGGTATACCTATGTTCTTTGTGAAATGTTAATATTATGGATAAAAATATATTTTTAAAGCTTTTATTACTATTCATTACTTTTTGCTTGGCTTTCTTTTTAAGTAATTGTTTTATAGTATATAAAAAAATTAAATACTTAGGGATTATGAAAGTTTTAAATCCATATCACGTTAATTTTGTTTATTAACTAAAGAAGCACTTTGATGAAATTAAATAGGGATATATTTTACAAGTCTATTTAGTACTACGTATTATGGTGTTGAAAAATACTTAAATATTAGCAAATCTTAACAATCATTCAAGAATAATCCGATAAGATTGTTATAAAAAATATATGTATGTGATTAATGAGTTACAACTTATTTTTGCTAACGTTTAGTTTTAATTTTCAGTGTATTATTAGGATAAACATGTTTAAGAAAATTAACACCAGAGAAAGAATGAGTTTAATTGATATGTGAATACAATATGAATGTGAAATTATACTTTTTTGGTTAAAATAAAATTAAGAAGATATATTGGGGGATTATGAACCAATGTCATTTTTTTTAAATTAAATACGAACTTTAGACAGCTAGTGCGTTAATTTTCAATGTGAGACTGATAAATATAAATTGGTTTTTAGAGTGAATCATATCAAGCCATCGTTTTCTACGTGATGTAGACAAATTTTGTTTTTTACTCAGAAATCCCAGGGTATATTTGACGTGAATAGTGGGCGAGAACATACTTCCCGGGCCAATCCATTAATTTTTTACAGGGTTCGTCTTTTCATAGTCGGCCTTCTTTTGAAAATAGCTTCATATATATTTTTCGGTTTAATATTGATTAACTAGGTTCCATTTCTCACGACCAAGATCAATATCCTATTTAATTGTTTGTTACAACTTCAACGCCTTAAAATTAACAGTTCCAGATATAATGGAATAGTTAAAAAATAGACTCGGCTACACAGTTCTTCTTGGTGATTTATTTGGAGATAACTATTGCTTTTAATATGTCGGATTATCGTACAGGTGTCTGTTACTCCTATTAAAATTGTAAGTAAAGTAAAAACTCAGTTTTATTTTTATTAATTACAACATAATTGTGTATATATGTAATAAAATATATAAGTACAATAACGTATGAGAAATAATAGTTTCGAGTTAAGTCCATCTTTTTGATAAGATTTCTAAAAGTAATTTATTACTGAAATACATGCGATGACCCGAAAATTATATCAGAGATGTCGCCAGCTTGTGTAAACAAATAAGCAAACTAGTTTTCCTTTAATGATAGAATTATATGGTAGCCAAAATCTACGTAAGTATTTTTTTTAAATATAGAATGTAATTCTACGAAACAATCGATATCTTGGCTAGAAAATCTTAGATCAATGTATGAGTTGGCCCTTAAGTTTATAACCGCATTAGTTTCAAACTCACTCGGTCAATGTTTTTGTTCTAAAAAGTCTGCAATAAAATTGAGTTCTAAGACAGAATATTTAAATTCTTTTACAAATGTTCCTTATAAAAATGGGAATATCATAAAACAATGCTACTGTTATTGTTCAAATAAGAAATACGTATCGTGTATAATATTATAATAAATTGTGTACTAATATTTATCTAGCCATCTTTATCCTAATTTAATGTCAACCAAGTTAGTAAAGCATTGTTAGAATTATAACTACTTGCCAAAATATATGTTTAGGACTCGCACTGTACAAAGATATTTAAGGAGGATTTATTAATCTATTAATTTAGGTATTTATTGACCATAGAAAATCTATCAGCATATTCGCAAATATTTGTTTGGTTTCAAAAATATATATACTTAATAACTGTCTTATATACAAGTATATTATAACAATATCCTTGTAAAGAAAACAGTGAATAGACGTTAATTTAATTGGATTTTTTATAAATTGCAGACGATATTAAACAAACCTTTTTATTTTTTATAAAATATATATAGTATTTAAAATATTAAGGGAATTGATGATTTCTGCTTTCGGTAAGATATACCTCATTAACTTTAAGAAATATCTTTGTGAATTTCTGAAGAAGTTTGATTGAAAATAAGTATGTAATTTATTAATAGCTATAATAGTTGAGTAAATGTGAAAAATATACATTTGTCGTTCAAAGGTCGTTTTCAGTATAGAGAACGAAATTTAGAGGTACATAAGGCAAATGTACATACAAAAGCCAAACTTCACAGTATATTTTAGGAGTTGTGGTCAAGTAGCTAACTACATTTATATACCTGTGGGACACAGAAGAACTTTCAGCTCGGCAAAGGAAATAATCAGAGAAGATAAAGTTTTTTTTTTTTAATACAATATTATTACTTTTTATTAATTAAATTATGAGACCTAAGACTTTCGCGAGTTTTATTCATTTAAATGAAATTAATATTTTTTGGGTATACTACGCGTGCTTTATTTTTTGTTAAAACTACATGCTCCCGACGTTTCACGGTTCTTTTCGACGACGTTTCACGTGATCACGGTTCACGGATCACGGATCACAAAAAATATTATTCTTACATTTGATATGCAAGCTCATTTTTACTACCACGGAAGTCTTATGAGGCTTCAAGTTTTTATACCTTAAAATATTCATATCAAAGTACATCAAATATGTTCCTTTTCGTGTTAAATGACGCTTGCGTCTCTCTGCCGCCACGGAACAATTTAACTTTCTACATACATACGAGTATGTATTCATTTTTGACATATTTGTTGTTGTTTTATTCCTTTCATTTGAAATAAATTAGTGTTGAAAATTGTAATTAATTTTTTCCACTTCATCACAAAATAAATACAAAAAAATTTGGGTAATTTTATTTTTCCAGATATTATATTGGTATATAAATATACAACGATTTATAATATATTATTATATTTATTTGTTTATTTTTATTCTTTATATATAAAACTATTAAAATTAAAAACATTATTATTTTAAGCTCATTCTGTACTGACAACAACATATTGATATTAAAACCGATACAGCTTAAATATAATAGGAAAATTCTAAATGAGTGTACACACGTTCTTTGTATAATATTAACTACATCAAAATTTATGCACAAGCTCTAGGAAATTATAATACACAAAGGATACTCAATTTTCGTATATAAAATATGTAATTTTATTTCCTATATTAATTTAGTATTAGTTATTGTATAGTATAATAATACCAGGTGAAAATAAATTAAGATAACAAATGATGACGTATGCAGACTAATTCTGTAGATAGTTTTTATTACATAGAATAATATAAATAGAAAATCTATTCAATATATTGTTTGTACAGCAGGATTCTGGTCAAATAATTATTTTTCAGTTAAGATAAAGATACTCTCAGTTTCCACGTAGATCATTTATTTAAAAGGAAAAAATACAAGTCACCTGTGATCGAATATAAATACAATTAGTTTGAACTATTGATATGTCCATTATTTTAAGAGAATTTTCAGGAGACGAAATAGTTGGTAGTTAATTTAAAAAAAAAGGACATTAATCACGTGATAAGAACTGATGTTCCCTAAGCCGAAGTCCAACTTATAATAAATATTCTGTCTGCTTTAGTCTGCTTTAGTTACTGGCTTAGAACCTTTAAAAATCAAATGGTATCAAAGACTTCTAGCGTGGAAAATCGTTTAGATATTTCAAAGCGATTCATCTATAAGTGGAACGATACAGCAACACAGAATAATCACAGTATAAATTAAATATGGTTCATATACATATTTTTTCGGTCAATTTCCTCCAACACTTCAAAACGAATCAAGTTAAAGACAAAATTACTAATTATTATCATTATTTCTAAATTGATTTCCGAATAAAAACGTCAAAAGATAGGTTTAATAATTGTTAGGTTCTAATATTGAAAGAATGCAACTTTAATCTGTTTATTAAAGACCAATGGACAAACATGTGATTTAATAATTATTTTCATATGTTAATAAATGACTTTTTTAGATGTGTGTACGCTGCTAATATATTTTGTTCGTTCAAAATATATTAGCCTCGAATGTAAATTAAATAATGTGGACATTGTACATTTTATGGGGTTCTTAAGGTTAATGAAAGCTGTGGTATTCTCCAAGTTTCCTTTAAAGCTTTTCTCATATTAACGCTATCATTCAAGTTAATAATCATTGCAAAACCTATTATATATTATTATCTTCAAAAAATATAACGTTGTGATTGCTACGATACATATAACTACCCAAGCCATGTTTTATTCTGTCTAGAGGTGTCTCTAGAATATACTAGTCAATAAGATACGATAAACAAAGTGTGTCAAGACAATTTGCAAATATTACCTTCGGAGATATAATGTTTAATCGAAATTTGCAAATTTTACTTTCATAACCGATTAATCACTATCGGTGATTCGCATCGGGGGTGTTGTTCTGATAGATGAGGTGTTGCGTAACTTGTTTTGTTTTAATTATATTAAGTTTTACATCTAAACAAAAAAACAAAAACGAAGTATAGCAATAAAAAGCTTAAGTTGTAAGGTTGACTGCTTTTAGGCTAAGAAAAATTTAAACTAATCTTACGTTTATCCCCTTTTTTATTTTATAATCAAGAAGCGAAGAAAAACTTGTTTACCGTTTGAAAATCTAATGTGATTTTGAATATAATTGCTGTAGATCTGAACAACTTTTTTATAAACCCAGATTGGATTCTTACTCAGTCCCTAAATATACACACATACATTATATGTATATGATTCATATATATATATGTATCTGTGTATATTTAGGAATACACATAACTTTGCCGGTGATAATATTAACAACAAAATAAATGTTTCAAAGTACATTACGTGACTAGACTTAATATTTTATGGAACGTGTATCTAAAGCGACACATGTAATAAGAATAAAAGAACTGTTTGATATTAGAATTGAACTTATATTACAATGTAAAATAAAATGGTATGGGATAGAAGATTCTAAAACTTTAATAGATATGTATTACATCTTACTTCTTCAGGTTTGTATACTACTATTTCCTAAACTCATCTATTCGTTTCAAATTATTCAGCATCGGTATCAATATTAGCACTAAAGAGTTCCAATCATATTTTATGTTAAAGGGTTTTATGCATAATCTATGAGATAAAAACTTGTATTTTTAAATAAGAATAAATAATTTTGCTGAGTTAAAATATCAAGAACTAAGTTCTATCTATTCCCAGTTCAAAATTATATCTCTTCGCAAATTTCCGACTTCGCCACACACATTAAGTTTAGTATTATAGTGTATACCATTTTAACGCTTCCATTTATTTTGATTATCTAACAATAAGTGGTTTATATTTATCAGATATACATTTAACATTAAAAATATTCTGAAAATAAGAAAGAAAAAAAAGACTTCATCTTATTATATACGTGTAACCCTTTTAACTATTAATATTTTTAATGAAATACCAATAGTCATTAATTAGAGTTTTAAAAGACAAATGACTCTTTTGGTCAGGAACAATAAAAGCAATTTGTAAACTAAGACATATATATTTCTTCTTACTCTAAAAGTATTTTTAAGAACATTTAACTCAATTTCATATGAAAACGCAATTTTGAAAAACTTTTTCTAAAAACCAATAAGAGACAATGGTGTTCAATTCCGAATTCGTTGCCATTCATGTATCGGAGTTACGCATTCAGTGTACAGACTTTGATGTGTATGTAAAATATCAGAATTAGATTTTTAAGAATTCGTTTCAGTTTATAAATAAATATATAAATAGGTATTTTTTTTACTTAATATTATCCACACCATGGTTATCTTAAATTCAGACAAATTTGGTATATAAAATAGATAATATGTTTGTTTAGCTAAAAGACTTCCTAAATACAAATTAATATAAAACTAAGATTTTCGGTGATATGATGCGTTTTTAATTATTTTAAAACTAAATACTCCCGATGTTTCGGTAAATGAAAATGTCTGGATATATTTTTTTTATACTAAAAAACGCGAAGTATGTACCTCAATCTTTGTTTTATTCAAATGAATATCCGCAATGATGTCCAAAATTTACAAATAAATATACAAATGAAGAAAGTAGTTGTGTATGCGAGATACATATACGCATATAAACATATGAAGTAATATTATAAAGTGAACACACCATATTCAAATAAGCGATTTACTGAATAATAATAAACAATAAAGGTTATAAATTATAATCCTCTAACCTATCTTATCCACAGCAAGTCCATCTTTATACAAAGGATATGAAAGAGTTATTTACCATTAAAAGTTTATAGGGAGTGGATGGTCTTTTCAAGCTTTAAACACAATAGAAACGGATTTGAAGTCTTTATGTTTAGATTTTAGAGTCCCATCATGGTCCTTAACATGCGCAGAATTCCTGGCATTCAAACAGGAGTTACACCAACTTTAGTCTACTTTGTGAGACTCGGCCGTATGGTCGCCTCCGACGACGGGCGCGAAAACGGCCAACTTTGAACGTTCCATTGCAAAACGAATCTATAATAAAAATAATCCTATGGCAAATCTATTTTAGGAAGTATAGACAAAGTTAGCATAACATTTTTGTCAATGGATTATGTGTTGCAATAAAAATTAATATATATTTTTTTTTACGGTCTGTTTAATTTTTGTCTTGATAAAGCTTTATTTCGGGACACAGTGTGAAATATAAAGTTTGTAAAGTTGAATGATTTATGATGTCGACGCGACGGTGTGGAAAATTTTAATTCCGTTTGATTGTCGTCTTTCGGTGAGTGGACAGTTTGCTATCTTCTAAAAGCCTTTAAAGACGCCAAATATTATACTGTTTAGAATTTGAACAAATCTAATAATTTAATAAGTTAACCAAACTAAACTTTCTTCTGCGAGTAATTTATAATCAGTTATGTGTCAAGAGTAACAAAGAAACTTTAAAATTAGATAACTTCGGTGAAATGTAAATACATATTTTCGTCAGTTCAAATTACAAAAATATCTATTCTTCCACAAGGTCAGAAACTCATCCATCATCATACGAAGTAATGCATAATCTTACATGATATCTAATTCACTGTGAAAGTTAACGCATGAAAGATCTTAATCTATTTCTGTGAACTTATAATATGAATGCTACTTGCATCTTATTTACGCTAAGATGGCATGTAATTAGCAATCTATAAATATCTCTTAATTACAATGAACAATGTATAAAAAAAAAGTCTACAAAAATAAAATATATTTTATTTATTTTAGTGTATGTTAATTCGCAATTTACGAGCTGAATAGATTTCAGCAAATCTAATTCAAGTGAAATTTACAGTGTAAATTGACTCAAGGTGTACAAATATAAGTTTTAAGTAATGTATAACAAATAATATAAAATAAAAAAAAAACCTTTTTTATGTCGTGAATATTTTTAAAGAAATAATTCAATAAAGATTCTTTTAAATCTTAATTGTTTTTATTAAATAATATTTTGGACATATATCATGATGTAAATTGTCGGGTCTTGTATATTATGAACTTTTAGGGGAGTTTCGTAAATTTCTTTTGAATGTTTCCTTTATATAATCACTGTTTTAGAACAAAGCTACCCTCCCTTCCTTAATAATGTCTATATTCTCAAAGCAACGAGGAACTAATTTCCATATATTCAATATGTCGATAACATCTTCGATTTTCTCGATCCCATGCTGCTGTCAATATTTGATTTTACCGCACAATTTAAACCCTTATCCGCAACGAATTTTATTAATTTATTGTTGTAATACAAGAAATTCAAGTTTTTGGTGATAATCTATAATAAAAAATATCATTTTATCTTTCCTTTCTTTAACAGTGTCTTTTTATATGAATAAGGCGATTTTATATAATTACGATTATATTTATACTGGACATACAAACTAACATGGAATTTATAGTTTACTAGATTCCAATATCCTTATAAATGCACGTAACGTTCTTTCAATATAAGAAAAGATATAACGCTGCATTTCTAAATCACTGTCTTTATAGGTAAAATATTATTCCTCACGTTCCGCGAACGCGATTTGAAAATACTTTTCCACAAATCTATTTATACTGTTGTAGCTAAGCATATATCGATTTAGAGTTGATTTCACAGGATTAATTAAACTTGAATCTACATAGTAGCTGAAATATGAACAGCATCTAAAACCCTAAAAAATGTGTTGACAACTTTCTTGAAAAAATTGTAAGAAAATCAACACGTTATTTTTTTGTATACATATATTTCTTTTTATATAAATATTCTCGGAAAATAGTTAAATTACATTTACGTAAAAAAATACTCAGACGTAAAATTTTCTAGGTCAAGTTCTTTAATAAGACAGTCAATTAAATCTTACTTAATTCCACAGCTGTGGCTTTGGAAGACAAATGTTTGTTTCAGTATATCCTCCTTTGTCTTGTGGCTATTATCAAAAAAAAAAATTATATTGCCCTCATTAACTTAATAATTTCGTTTAACATTATTCTCAATTCATTTGTAGGATTTCTTTTATCAATACTTAAATGGATTTCTTGATGTGGCAGACACAATTAATTTTTATGTTAGCCGTGAAATAAGGACGCAAGCATTTGAATACAGCTGTAAAAGTTCAAGATTTAATCTCGCATTACTAAAAATAGGCTGGTAATCACGTGAAAGAAATAAAAATAATTTAGTAATCATAAAACAAAACGAGCTGTATGCTTTTAAACTTTTAACGGATTTCATTTGTTTAAGACTTTTAATGTAATCTTTACTTTTCTCATTAAATCATAGTAAAATTTTACATCTTTAGATAGAGATTCATAAGAGCTCTTATCATTTTTGCTCGAGGTGAAATCGAATCATTAATATCCTTGATTGACAGAGTATAAGATGCCATGCAACTTGGGCTGGCTTGAAATTGAACTGGAAATATTCTTAGCATTCTTTACTATTCATTTATCATGTAATATTCTAAACTGAATATTTCTGTAGCACTGTGAAGCACAGTTCTATGCTTTGTAAGTGACAAAAATTTATGTTAATCATATTCTCTCAAATCTTATTTATCTATAATATTTATTATTAGTGAATCATGGCGATCCAAGCACTTTCCAGAAAGTACCAGGTAAATATGTCCGATAAATTAAACGTTTTTCATTTTAACAATAAAAATAGGAATATAGGATTTAGTATTTATGTAATTATGGTGTTTTGGTAATTTTATACAGAAATTTTGTTTAACGTAAATTTTATTTATAAAGACTTGTTGCTAATTGTTGGTTGGGAAGAAAATACTGATGACAAATGAAAGTATGATGCATGTATAATAATGTATTATTCAAGTAAAAGGGATTGAAATGGAATAACTTAGCAACATATAAAGAGAAACGTTCTGTTGTTTAGCTTTTTTTATAATTTTCATTTGAGAAAATTGTAATTAATAGAGACTGAAAATCGATACAGAATGTTAAAATGTAACTTTGTATAAATATAAAATTTAAAGATTAGAAGATTATTTGAATAGGCTCAGTGACAGAACAATAGAAAATCAAAAAAAAATTTAACACTTATTTTATGTTTCCTTTCGATATCCTAAACACAGAGATTTTTTTTATTTATCCAATGAATAGACATAAAGGTTACTTCTATATTACGGAGAGTGTGTCCATTACGTATATTGATGTTAGTCAGAAATAGTTAATTTATGAGAAAAGCCCTTCGAACTCCTACAGGACTAATAGATCCATTTTAGATTCCTCTAGTTCAGATCTACTAGTACAGAAAGGCCTTATTATGTAATATAAAAATAGGGGTAGGTTCTTAATTATTCAATTTCATCATATCTCGTGACAAAGAAACATTGTATGTTAGTTTAGTCATTGTGTTTACCTTCTAATTTGTTCCAACAATGATGTGATGTCTCTTGTCCCCTCTTTATGTATGATTTCGCTTAGTTCTGCTTAAAAAAATCTTTCTGCTTTCTTGTGGAATGTATGTTACAAAGTAGTATTAGTTACACCTTTTACATCCCAAGAACGGTTGTATGAATTTCGCTGAAAATGAAATGGGTTTGGCTGAAAAAAAATTAATGTAATAAATATCCAAAATCTGTTTACTTACTGCCTATAAGGCGGAATAGAGTTCGGCCGGTCAGTTATACGTTTCTAATTATGAAACTGACGTTGACCAAGACGCTGGCAAAGATTAGTTGAAATTAAAATTTAACATTTATTAGTTTAAAAGTCAGTCAGTCAGTTTCAGTTATAACAAAAATATGAAACGAACGTTTTGATAACAGTCAATAAAATAACGTTTTAGATTTTGAGAAAATCATTATTAAACATTTAAAAAGTCTCGAAAACTTGTAGTTATAAAGAAAAATTAGAGATTAATAATATGATTGCCAATAGTATTTTTGTGTTATTTAATAAAGTAATGTACTCATAACCAGATAAGTAATTTTTACCGGTTCAAAAGATCTTTCATCCTTGAAAAAGACAGGGAGAGTCTTTATTCCATTTGTTATTCACCAGTATTATAATAAAATAGCAAGAAATGTCTACTATTGTAGATGCTACTCAATGTATATGGAGTAAAAGTAGAAGTGGTTTATTTTTAGCTGTTAAGTTAAGATGTTAGTTGCCTCTATGAATGTTTTGATAAAGCAAATTCTATTCCAACTCAACCTTGTGTTTCTAATTGTGTTCAGCAAATTCCAAATGTATAATGTATTCAGTGACAGAAGACAATTGTTCCGTACAAATTTTATTTTGTCATGAAAAATTTTATAACATCGAAGAAAGAAATATATATCAAAATCAACAGAATTAAAATTTTGCCATGATCGAATAGTTCTGGTTATGCATATATTTTATTGAAATTGAAATTTATTTATTGAAATTCGAAATTGCGCCATAAAAATGCGTCCGTTGTTTATACCCAATATGAATAAAATTTTCATAGTTGTATAAAATTCTGTTGCTTGCTTCTAGGGAGCCTCTTTTAAACTTTGAGAAATAACTTAGGTGGTATCCTCATTAGAATAGTTGAACTTGTTCAAAACCTTTCCAAAGAGGCTGCTATAAGTTGTGAAAATTTTAAGTAAACAGTTAAAACGAAATAGGAATCTGCTTAAAACTAAATATATATCAATGTTTTTAATTTTTTTTTTTGTAGTATCTAATGATGATAATCGGAAACAGTATCCTGTCACCTGTTTCGGACACAGAGTTGAACTCAAGAGACCAGTTGCTGTGCCCCTAAATATTAAAAGAATATGTAATGCCTTTTTTATATTCCTTTTAAAAATATGGTCTGTGAATTTTGTAATTATGAAAGTTTTTGCTGCTATTTTTTTTTAATTGCAAAAATGGAAAAAATAAGGGAACGTCTATTTTTATATTATCGATTCTAACATTAATTTACTTTTTATGCTAATGCTAAACTCTTCGCGTTGCTTAATGATATACAAGACCATTATAGTTGAAGCAGCAGTGAAGGCAGAGAGTGTGAAATTATAATTTCACATATAATAACAATAGCAAATCTGACAGGGGGTGAATAATATTTTTCTTTCTGCTGCATTTTTAAAAGGAATGAATAAATTGACTATAGCCTTCATATAAAAGTTACATTTACACCATTTGCTGGTAAATAATAAACCTGCATTATCATGATTATTTATTCTGTCCAGTCAATTAAGATATTACTTCAGCTACTGTAACCGTTGAACTGCAAAATATTGAAGGCAATTTATAAAATCTCTTCAGATTGCATGAAATCGGATTCGAATAATACTAAAGCGTTTCATCAATAAAGAGCTTTTAAAACAGCAAACCAATAGAGACGAGTTTGTAAAAACTTTTAATGGTAATCTTTTTTTAACTTTAAAATATATAATTTCTTTGACATTTGACTCCTTGTATATGAGTTTCTAGACTTTAGTGTGAGGAAAAATAACTGATCACATATTCCGTCGTTCGGATGTCACTTTATTATTGTACTGAGATAAATTAGAATCATTAAAATTGGTTTGTCATATCGAAGATAATTTGTTTTCTTCACGTAAAAAAAATATTTGTACATATACATAAGTTAAGAGTTTTATTGTTTAGAGATCGTAATTTTCACTACATAATTTACTGCACATTTTTTTGATTCTGTTATATAGTTGTTACTCAAAGATTGAAAAACTCAGCCGCGGGCAATAGATTACAGTTGTTTTTATAGGCTTAGACTATTATAAGTTTTTAAAGTGATTGTAGCGACATGGAATGGTTAATTTTAATGTTAAATTGACTCCACAGTGCTTAAGTTTATTAACTTTAATTAATCAAAGGGTCATTTCCAGTTGAGCATAGTGTAGCCTTAAGGAATTGATTGTCTTGATTGTATAATTTTCTACTAACTAAAGATGACAATTGCATCCGCTCACTCATCAAGCTCCTGAACTACAATACACCTCAGAGACAATGTTATAGGTAGTAAGGTTCTAACTTTGTTATTTATAAAAGAAATATATAATTATTGTCAATAGAGGTATGTTCTTTTTGATAAAAGTAAGTGTAGCAAGTGAGAAGTGACTTTAATGAGGAATAAAGGGCAGTTCGCTTCAATACGCAAAGAGAATTAAAAGGTAGTTTGAGAAAAAAAAATTAGTTAGCCGAATGTAATTTAAATCATGAGATTCTTAAAGCAGTATATAGTTGTTTGTTTTTTTTAGCTGCAATGAAATCGTAATACTAGTTTTTCATCTTTGCCTCCTTTTATTTATATGAGTGTTAATTCCATGATTTTGAATGTGTTATTGAAGACTGAATTAGTTTTCCCTACTATATAAATAGAATGTGAAAATTAATGTAGTAAATTCTAAAGACTTCCTCCTTGTATATAGCGGTGTTTGATTTCTTTGGTCAGAACTCGTAGAAACTTGAATTTAGTTAATATTATATGTATAGAATATACAACAATACATCAAAACTTAATTATTATTTTGATTGCTATTTTCAAAATTATTGCCATATATTTCGGTCTACAGATGACAGTTATGATGATTTTTTGTTTTTCCATACTTGGCCATACTTTCATATCTTTCTATACTTGTATTTTCATGATAAACAATGCGGTAATCATACTTGCCTGACTTCTATCGTTATTTTTCGAGCATTCGATGAATGTTCTTTTGATCATTTTAAATTTGGAACGAAGTTTCAGTTTCTTTAACATTATTAGTTTGAAGTGAATACGAGGGTTCATTATTTAAATGTGGTGTGGGTTCTTTTAAATGTGGTGTACAGAACCAAAATTCCTGAACTCTAATTACGATAAAGAAATATTAAGCAAAATAATAACTTAATCAGGATTAAACGGTTAAATTTCTATTTATAATTTATAACTCCTTCATTTGTTAATGGTAATTGTGCAATGGTTCCAAGCGATTTCATTAAAAATTTAATATCTCGAAGGCGGCGGGATAAAACAATTCGATGCTGCACAATAAGAATCCATCTAAGATCAGTGACGTTAGCAGTTCTTTTAATAGATTCTAGGAATGTAAATTTTAAACTAAAATAAAGTTTGTCTATTACGCGATGTTAGTAACGATAAAATGATAATACTTGTGGTAAATTTTTTAACATTAATAAACATTTCGAACACTATATACTTAAAGATTAAAATTTTCTAAAACAGATAAATTTATGTCTGATAGTTGTGTACATAAGTATATTATGTATGCGGCTGAAATAATTAATTTGCTTGACAGTATTTTCAATTTCATTATAACACTTGAGATGTACATGTATATTAATATAAAATATCTTTAACGTATTAAAGGGTTTCTGCGTGTCATGACTTGATTAGGGATAAGAAAATCTATAATTTATTTTAATACTTTGAAATTATATGTATTAATCTGTAATTTTTATATAACATAATAATCAATGTAAAGCTAGTAATGTTTAATTAGGTTTCATTCATTAAATGGCTTAAATACTATAAGGTTCGAGTTTTTTTTGCACTTGTTCCAACCTTATGAGCTATGGCTCCACACAGACAACGCTCTTAGTGTCCCAGCAGACCACTTGGTACTAAGAAGGTAATCTATGTTGGTGATTTCGTTAACAAGTATAAACCTAAGACATCTAAATAATGGAAATATCTCAAATTTATACTGTATTTGTTACATAAAAATTTACTGTATAAAAATAGATGATTGGTTTAATTTCATACGTATTCTAAATAATTTATAGTTAAGTAAATAATAAATTAACACTCAAGCGATGCCCGTCAGTTACTAAACAAATTGGCTGTATTAACTAATCTTCAAATCGCTTTGTTGTTTGCTATACATAAATCTTTGTACTTCATATAGAACACAACAAATACCAATTATATTATTGTTTCAGATAACATGTATAAAAAAGTTTCCGCATTAAGAATTTTCTGATCTTCGAACCTTTTACAACACCATTCATAAGTTTAACGATCTCCATGTTTAAAAAGATCATATTATTGACATCTCTCCCTTTTTCAATAGGTTATCAGGTTAGAATTTGGACATTTAATGAGAGGCTTCTTTATTTCTGTTTTCATTATAATTAATAAGCAATATTCAACAGACGTGTTCCGTTAAATGTCGGCAGGAGTGACCTATTGTTTGTCTAAATTGTATTGCGTCATTCGATCAATCTTTCGGTAACAGCTTTAGCGATATTGATACAGTTTTCCGATATGTGAATAAGTTTTGTAGAAAGATTGTATTTTGTGCCTGTGTTTGTTTAATTGTATATAATTAAAGATAAGAAAATAATGTGGTGACTTAGGTATTATTAGTTAAGTTCAAGCAGAAAAATTCTATATGCTACAGAATAGTTAAAAATGTGTAAAAATAACAGAAAAATAAATCCAGGATATTTTTTTTGGCAGATGATGAAAACAATTTATACTCATGATTTATCGTCATATTAAGTGGGCGAATAATAAAAATAAAAAGATTTGTCTTCCAGTTTTTATACCAGTTATAAAAACATCTTTCAACATTATCTTTATCCTACTCTACCATTATGCTTAGCCATAAAATCCCATTCAACAATTCCTATTATAAATATTTAATGCTCTATGTAGATGCAGAAAATAAATCTATCTTTTACGTTACTAAAGTTGTATGAGGTTGTAGGAGAACACAATATACGATCAATTCTGGCATTAGTCGTAATGATTGCTCGGTCAGATTGTTGACACTTCGGTTCGCGTCATTTAGATCAGCCGTAATTCTATACCTTGTTTGACTTTTGGGTTTTTGCTGACATATAATTTGTTAGATACTGTAAGTAGTAATCTTTTTAATAAAATTAATTTCAAATGTTTTGAATCTTTTATTCTAGTTTTTGTTGACTGTAACCAAAATAAAACTATGACAATAAATTTGGCAAACAGAGATTTTGTGCAAAATGGAACGACATAGGCCTCTTTTTGGTAGAGTTAATCGATTTTCAAGCGGCAAGCCACAGACCGAATCTAGTCAGTTAATATAATAAAATTTTTCACATGTTCGTTATAGTAAATAAAGATTTACTAGACTGTTCGATTACAATTTTGATATTTTTGTTATAATGAAATAAGTTAAAAGAATCGTCCCTTAAAACTTTTATGTATAATTGTCATCTGCAAATTGCTTTTAAGTTTTTCTAAAGAATTATAAAATGTTTAATATTTTTCATATTAACTCCATACTTGAATTATCAGAACAATACCCCATTTTCTAGCTTATATTTTACAATGTGCTAGACTAGATATGTGACAGAGGAGAAATGTGTGTTCGTGTTATGTACAACTGACAGAGTAATGACGCCTTTGTGGTATAATTATTTGTAATCCGACCGAATTGGATAATTTATTGAAACGATGGAATACAATGCAATGTTTGTTTTGAAAGCAATATATACCTATATCACTTCTGAAACCAGTTCGTAGGATAATTGTAAGTCGTTTACTACATGAATGGAAAATATAAAGTATTATAAATAAGATATTGATAAAGTATTTTCGGATTTTTTTAAGGATAAGAGTTAATTAAATAAATCAATCATGCATATAATTTATTTGTTTAGTTGCTGCTAAAACTTACAAATAGGTTTAACATATCGTTTCGTCTGAATTACTAAACAATACTTTCTAGCGAGTCACCAATAATTAGAGTACAAGGAACGGGAATGGTTAGTGGAGCTTACTCAAAGAAACAATGACAATGGAGAATGTAATAGCGTCCCCTCGTACTGCAATATGATTTATACATTATAATAACATCTCACTACAAAAAAATAAACGAATCAAATAATTTATAAAAAATATTTTTTTCGATTATAAATATTTATCGATGAGTTTGACTTCGATGTCTTTGTATTATGTTACAGATTTTAAAAAATCTTCACGTAGGTTACTTTATCTTGTTAACATGGAAGCGAGGTAGAAGTGTCTGTAACCTGTTATTTATATAATGTTGACAATTTGCGTTTTTTATTCGAAGATGAATGAACATTCGTACTAAACTAGACTCAAGGTCGTAGTACGAAAGACTCAAATCGCAGTATTAAATAAATTCTTCATCTTGGACTGTATTGAGACAAATCTATTCACAGTGAAGCCACTCGCTTAACCATAATGGATGAGATACATTATAGAATGCAGTGTGCTTCAAATGTCAATACATATATTTATCTGTCAATACTTTTTACTATTGTTTCATTATTTATAAGGCTATTTACCAATTTGCTCATACTCGTATTTCATTTAATTTAATTTTATTGCAAAATCTGCTGCTGATTAATAAGTTGATTTTAGACATGTTTAGTGTAGTTATAACTTTCAACAGTCATCTTTTAGTGACTTAATTTTACGTTAAAGCCATTCTATGAACACCTGATGTTTATGAATATAACAAATTTAGTACTTTGAGCCTTAACTTCCTCTATTCATTATACATGAGCAAGAGCTCTCTATTTCCTAAATTCCTAGATGCTCTAGATTTAATATAGATAACTTTGGCCAAGTGCATGTAGTCGAAACTTGTTAACAACAATAATCTAGTTAACTCAGAATTATTGTTGTTATTTTGACTACAAAATAAACAAATATAATTTAATTCTTCAATAAGAAAGAAAAAAAAAATATTTTGGTCCATTCCTAAAGGAAACTGTGTGGAAAAAAGCACTGGTTTTCATTGAAATGAAAATAAAAACATTCTAGTAATAAAAAGATATCTGTCAGCTATTGCAGCAAAATTTGTTATTTGCCGAGTTTGAAGCTTTAAGTTTTTAAACTAAATAATTGTAAGAACTTTAAAATATAGTCATTATTTTATTTAAATTAACATTTAATTTGAATGTTTTATTTACTATTGTAATTATAAAAGGTTTTAAAAAGATTATTCGAAACAACAAATTTCACAATAATTAAAAAAGTTTAAAAAAACATAACCCGATTTAGCTGACAAAATTTATGGTAAATATCATCAGAAGCATAAAATACGAAATAATTATTTTACACGAACGGAACGCGATGAAATCTCCGCCTTTAAGAATTTAATCTATTTTAATCGCAAATGCGTCAGAGAATTTAATAAATACTTAAACGTAACGACCTTTTTAAAGTACTTTAGAAAATAGTTAGTTTTGGTTGATGTCACCTACCCAAAATATATTACTTGTTCAACATTATAAGTGTCTATTTTTAAATATATGTTAGGACGAATTAATTCCATCTCAATACTCAATATTTTATAACGGAATTCATACATATATATACACTATTGAGACTTCAGAGAATCAATGTTATGTGTTGTAAAAAGTTTTCATGAAAAAAAAAAGATATAGATGTCTGTAAAAAATTGAAACGAAATGTCATTTAATTTAAAGTTAAAGGAAAAAAAGAAAAAATTACAGTGTCATATAATGAATAACATGTGTAAATATGTGTTTGTATAACCATTTAAATATTAATGTGATAAAATAAAACTACTTTAGTCCTAAGAAAAATAACCGTAATAGAAACTACGTGCGGTAGTTAATAAATTTTTCAGTTTAAGTTCTTTTTTAATTTAAAAAAAATGTAAATTCTAACTCTATTTTATTCTCAGTTTCCCTTTATCTTATACACTAATTATAAAATTTCGCTTTACTGCCTGTGAAAGTAAATATTCTATGATGGTTAAAAATAATGTCATCGAGATATTGAATTTAAGTCAGATTAAATAAATGGGGAAGGTAATATTTATATCAAAATTTTTGAGATGGTCTCCGGAGTAATCGGAATCCACATTGCTTACAAGTTATCATTTTGATATTAAATGAGAAAGACATTCTTGTTTAATAATATAATTTCAAAATATCGAAACAATTTTTCATTAATATTCTCAGCAATTTATCCCGGATAATTGAATGATGTGGTGGTATGTACAAAATTCTATTGAGGTTACAATCATGGGAATTAATGAAAATTTGAGTAATGGTATCTTAAGTGCTTCACTCATTTAATTAGGCAGACATTTTGAAAACATATTGCCGAATGTCTTTCAGTATGTTCAGTTTATATCACAGAAACCGCATTTAGCGTCTGCTGAGAAATTTTAAGATGGTAATAAAATGTATATAAAAAATACAAAAAAATTTATTGATGTCAGTTTTTATGGATATATGTATATAACCTAATTTTTATATGCAAGTTTTATATATATATATTTGCATGTATAAAAATTTAGTTGTTATACCTATTGTACTGATTGTACTGTAATGCAAGTGTTTCTTCTGAAATTAGATGAATGAAATTTATCTTAAGAGGTCCTGGTTCCCCCTATTTAATGTAACACTAAAAATAATCACAAAAAGAATCAAATGTTATAATTTTATCATTAAAATAAGCCATGTCTGTTGAGTGTATGAACCTAAAAACGTGCCTTAGATTAAGACATTTAAATTATATTACATAGTTAGTATAAGGTTTTATATTAGCATAAACTTTAAACGGAACAAAATGACAAATACATCTACGTATGAAAACGTGCAAAAAAAAGTTTGGTTACTAACAATACTTCTCTTAGTCATACTATAAAGCAATCTTAAATTTATCCACACAAAGACGCATATACACATACACGCCCATGGACACGCACACACAGACGTATCTCATTATTTCTTTGTTTATAAACACAATAATTTTATATCATGTCCAAGAAAAGGTTTTTATCACCAAAGAATATACTTGAATCCATAAGGTATAATAAACTTGTCACCAACTAACTTGCTAAGGAAAGAACCTATTCCAGACAATCTTCATGTAATCGTCTATTTTATTTTCTTTAATATATTTCGCACAAATGCAATTTACTTTTTATTATCCTTGACGTATAATAATTTCATTTTATTGATACTGTACGTATATTCTTTCAAAGTTTTAATTAAACAAAGAACTTCGGAGGAAATAAATTCTGTGTATAACCGCCACTAAAAATAATGCATCAAAATATCGTTTGATTGATGGCTTGTGTATAGAAGATTGAAGAGTGCAAAGTGATTTCATTCATTAGCGTGCCTTACTTCTGTTACTACCAAAATTATAATACTGCTAATTTTAAACAAACGTATTCTTATGTACTCACAGTTATAATAACTTCATGAATAAATGAACAATTAATTTCAGTAGAGATTTTGTATTCAAAATTGTGTACAAGATATTATTTAGAACTATTAAATGGAAATTGAATTTTATGCAAGTTACATATCCAATATGTAAATAATATTACTTTTTCCCATAATAATAATTTTATGTGTAATTTACTATTTTTCTAAATCATACCTGTGTGGATACCATTTTGTTCTGATAAAAAGAAACATATTTTCTCCTTCACATCACAATCTTGCTGTATTTAATAAATTCGTATCATTTACAATTTTCCAAATATTACATTATTTAACGGTCTTATAGGTGTTTATTCATATTCATTCATTCATTCATATATAGAAGAAGTATACGTCATTGATATTTAGCAGAAACGAATATAATATATTACCTATTTATATCTCACTACGTTTCCTTAATAGTAATATTATGGAAACTCATTGCTGTTACCGTTACGTCTTCTTACTATTTTCGTTACAATTTATTGAAGTAAACATTTTATATGACAGGCGACACAAATACCACAATTCAATATTAACAGTAAATGTTAGTTTTGAACCTGTTTCGTCACATCATATCATAGATTTGTGTAATTTGAATAGAACCTTATTAACTAATTCCAGAGCATTTGTTTCTTTCAAATTAAAATACCAAACCTGTCTTGTTGCTTCTTTTCTTCTAGAAGATCGTGAATAAAGAGTACTTCCTGTCGTCAAGTTACTCTCTCTTCTTTTTAATAATTATTCAAACGAGTACCAAGAAACTCTAGGCGCTTCTGTAAGTTTTAATTGCGATATTTTTTATTTAAAATATTTCTTTTACTTTTCTTTTAATTTGTTATTATGGATGCACTTTGACATTCCAGGTACAGACGCGAAAACACGAGGCAGGTCAGGTGGAAATCGTATTGTAGTATTTTCTTACAATTATGTAATCATTCAAAGCTAAAAAACAGTCTAGTACTGCGTTGACTTGATGAAATAAAATTTGTAAAATAAAGAAATGTCTCCTGTTTTGCATAAATATGTTTCTTATGATTTTTTTATCGTGTTACAATCTACAAACTGTTAAACATATTTTTCAACGTGTAGTTTTGTGAGCGTTATATTTTAACAATTTTTTAAATTTGTTTGTTAAATATTTAAAATAAGAATGTATCATACTTTTTTAATCTGATAAATTTTATATACAGCTTTGGTATTTAATATACAGATATGAATCTTACGTTAGGTGCTTAAAGAAATTTTTAACAGATAGTTTAAAAAATGTTCGATTTTATTTGCGTTGAACCGTTGTCACGATGAAACCACCTGGTAGGTTTTTATATTTTTGTACATAATATTGACTATATCAAGGTTATAATCAGAAGTGAGAAAGAATTAACGACTTTTTGTCGTAAAAGCTGGCTATTCTGTTTCAAACGTCGACATTTTGAAAACAGACGTTTTATGGGTTTAGAAGTTTAGAGAGTGTGTCTTTAGCCGCCGGGCATCACAAATACATTTGCGGACACTTTTTCAATTTTTTATTTTATTTCGAAAAGAAATGTGTTGTTTTAATTTTATTGCATTTGGGTTATTTTGATAAAAAAATAAACAGATTATCTTAGAATAAAGTAACAAATAACTGCATTAATAATACTTCATATAAAGTGGGGATCAACGAAGAACTTTTATTGTTTTTTATTAGGACGGTTTTTTCATCATTTCAATTACATTTCTCATAAAAATAAGCAACACAAAAAGGTTAGTAGCTATTCAAATTGATAAAAAAAATATATACACAAAAGCGGAAAACGGTATTAATTTTGAAATAAATAAATATAATTAAATTACGTGTTTTCTAATATTTGTAATGGTAATATTCGTCTCAATATTTCAATATACAAATTTTATAGACGTTATAAAATTGCTTCCAGAGGCGGTCAGGCTTATAAAGGTTTTCATACAGATTTTAAGGCTTTAATTTAGATGTCTGTTTACGGGTTATTGTATCATTGACTATCAAATAATATTTTGTTATTAAAAATTGTCGACGATAAAAGTCAAACGTATGTACATCCAAATTTTAAGCATTAGTATACAACTATACACCTAAATTGTATAGGGTATAACTTAAACTGCTACCTAGTGTTCAATAAGAACTTTTTCAAAAGATAATGTATAACCTATGAGAGTTTTGGTAACATCTATTAAATTATATATAAATCGTAATTACTTTTTATTTACTTCATGCTTACAAATAATTAATTCTTAGATTCAGGGTATCGTTACTAATACTTATACTTTTGTTTGGTATGGCACGTTGAGCCATCAGTCATGGCGAAGTTTGTCAGAATTTATTAAGCAATTTCCCACAGAAAAGCAGTGTCATCTGCTGTCTTTATCTATAAAAAATATGACTTAATAGATTGAAGGTCTTTTTGTTTACTGTTTCTTGGAACGGTACCTATATCATGAAAAATAATTTGATTTTCTAATCTTATAGAGAGCCTACGCTAAAAGTAAATTAAGACAGTTATTACCTTGCCCACATCAACTCCAACGTTGGATTTGAACTAAAATCTGCAACGTGTTTATTAGAAAGCTGAGTGCTTTAAATGACAACAAAGAGAAGAACTAATCATTCATAATTAATTTAAAAATCGTGATTAATCGATTACTCCGTTACCATTGCTACCTTAAGGAGGTAATAGGTTTGAACTTGAAGAATTCAACAGTTCTTGAGATAATTGAATTTGAACTACCGACAACTATTATGACCTGTTTAAAATTTCATGATTGCACACTTTGAGTAATCCTACACGTCCATCCATTAAAAACGTCACAAACTGTACAATTACAGCAACTTCTCTGTTTACATAACAACAGCGCTCTGTGATCATTGCTGTTTTCAGCATAGCTAATTATATTTAAAATACTCTATACTCCTATAATACTTCATTGCCATTAGTGCATTCTCAAGTATTTTTGTACTTTTATACGTGTAAAAATGATGAGAGGGTTTTATTATTTCTTCATATATCTGTAGTACTGATGCTTATTCATTTTTTTTTTGGGTTTCGGCATTTTCACAGACAACGTTGTGTGTCATTTAACTTCGAAAGTATGTAGTTTTTACTTATTTAATAAAAGCATCCTTATATTAATATAAATAAAACACAGAAAATATCTGCGTCTTAACCATCCATAAAATATCAAGAAAATAGAATATTGATATTTTTAAAAATCAACTTACCCTGTCATCCGCAACCTACATAAATTAGCTAGTCTTCTGTAAGATAACGTATATTTAACTTAATGTTGGGATGATATTAAGGAAGAAAGATATGTAAAATTAAGTGCTCTCATGCTGAAAATAGACTTTTAGTCACAAATATTTGTATACTTATCTGTTTTGCTCCATTATTTTTATAAAGTAAACAGTATGGGAGAGGATAATTTGATATTAAAGAATGTTCACTTGTGATTTAATATGAACTTCAGGTAAAAGATTCTCATCATTATTCTTCAAAGAGTAATTTAATTTCTTGTTGGATTGTTTTAAAGATAATATGCCAACGCGTTTAAAACAATTTACGTTCCCAATTTAGTAACATTGTAATTTTATATTGGACCTTCAATTTCTTGCAAAAAACATTGAAGGATCTAAAGATTAGTCAGACTCTGTTAAATTGATAAGTTTGCAATGCAAAAACTGGATATTGATAGTCGTAATGTCTGCAGTTAGAAAATACGATCTCGCTATAAATAATGTTCAAGCTAAAATAAGAAGCTACTGAAAGATAAAAGCGAGCTATATTATAGCACAAAATCTTATAGAAACTTGAGCATAGACAAATTGCTTCTTTGAAATTAAATTTCGTTGCTGTTTATACGAGATAGTTTCGTGTGCGCTCAAGCACTCGCATTTTTATTAAAACGACTAGCACTATTTTAAAATAAAATAACGGTTTGTTCTGAAAGATATGAAGGAATAAAAGTAATAAAAACGAGAAATTATAATTTTTGACTCAATTAATACATGAACCATCACCATTTATTGGAAATATATGTTATAGGAATAGTTTGGCCAATTGTGTAATTACTAGTTTTCTATTGGGAAGAGCTATAAATAACTGAAAAATGCCTAACCTAACCATGACATGTACTACAATCAGTGAAATTTATAACGTATAAGAAGTCTTTGTAACATTTGCTTAGTCGTCAAGAAATTTTCATTTTTTATGTCTAAAAGGCTCTAACTATTTTGAAATTATAAGGCTTGGGTCAATAAAACGATTTTTGTAAATATTGAACATTTTACTGTATTTCATTTATTAATTTATATACATTAAAAGTGTGCTGATTAGCTAATTATTATTATTATTGCATGAACTTTGAAACTTTGAACCTTGAAATAAAGTTAGATTTTTTTGACGATCTTAGTTATTGCGATAGTGGTATTGCGGGTAATTTTTTAATCATTATCAAACTTTTAATTAATTTTGGTACCTGATTACTACTCCCAGAAAACAATATTACAGAAGTCTAATAGTTTATAACTGGTCAGATTTTAAATTTTGAAGGTAGTATCCACAAAAACTCTTAAATTATAGATTAAAACCTTTTTCTATTTCGTAAATGATTTGTTTTATCAGTATTCAGATGAGATTATAAACGTCATTAATAAATGCTCCGGCATCAAAGTGATGCTCGATGTCATATTAATTTTAATGAGGTTCGAGGGCACGGTTTGAATAATTCGTTCTGTGTTAGCTGTTAATTAAATATAGACCTTGATAAAATAGAATTAAATACAACATTTACAACTACAATGAACAAAATATTTTTTGTTTTCGGATTACGAACTGCACTGTTTTCTGTAAAAAGCGAGCCTCGATTATGAACGAAGAAGCTTCAAAATGTTTTCTAGGTTAGGGACTTTAGTCATTTGCGAAGGAAAAATAAAACAATTGGATTTATGAAGGGTGAAGTCAAGTAGACTCGGATTTTCAAGCTCGTCAAATAAAAACAGGAGGACCTCCTTAATTTTTACTATCACTTCTTAAGTAGGTGGTTCTTCACGACAAGACAGTTTAAATAAGAGTTTTAGTGTAATATTTCTTCATATATTTAATATCACGTAACATTTTTGCTAAGTAAATTTAAAATATTATTTAAATCTAAAACAGTCAATTTAATTTTGATGGTAGAGAAAAATCTCACAGAAAATATAATGTAGAGGATACTTCGTCATACTTTTCTTATTACATATTCTTTGGTGATTCGTCAACCGAAATGTTCTACTTCATAAATTGTTTAGTGGATTATGAATATTATGAAAACTTATTACAAAAATTTTCTAAGAATAAATTGTGAAGACTGTAGAGAATGAAAAGATTTTGTATGGTCTATTCATTAAGAATTGGACATATACACGCTATTTTATATCTTATTCGCAAAAATAAGTATAAACAAATTTTTATCATAGCTTCTTTAAAGGAAGGCGCACTTTAAAATACTTCTGCATCCCAACTTATATCATAATTTTATTTCATGTGTTTTAAGTTTTTAATGTGAAATTTCACTCAAATGTTTTTGATTAAGCCTTTTTCCCTTTTATTACAATGAAACCTCCAGCCCATTAGTTGTGTTGACTAAGAATCAAAGACTTATCTTCAAGTAAACCAACTATTATATCCCTTGATAAAAATTAATGTTAGCAGCATTCCATCAAATAATGTGACCGGATAACATTAGTTATAGTAATAAATTGGGTTTTGTAAATTAGGCTAATTTAAAATTCACGGTTCCGTCATATTTTGCAAAACTAATTACAAACAACAAATAAACATCAACGCATTGGTGTTTCAAATTAACACTTGTGTACGAAACTATGCAATTTGATAATTTTAATTTGTTATATAATTTGTATCTTAAACGCTTGATTTATTTTAAAGTGCTCAATATTTTCATGAGCCACCTATTAACAAAAGCTCGTACTATTAATCTTGAACAAAAGTCAGTTTGTGAATTCTACTTTTATCTAATCGTAATAAAATTGTTCTTAGATTTTTCCTCCAATTTCACGCAAAAAAAAAAATCTGCTGGTTTACTGTCGATCGTCGTTAATGTAATAATAAGGACATTTTTGCTGCTCTAAGCAACAAATCTATCCGAATTATAATCTTGATATCGTTCAAGATTACTTCTAGAATTTTATAGTCTATTGATACAACCGTTACCGTAGTATACGCTTTTACAATAATCGTAAACAACTTGCAATATATTTATTCATATGGATTATTTTATAAGTTCCCAATAAATAAGTATTATATATTTTTTTTTGAAAAGACCTTAGGAGAATTTGTTATTAGTATATATTTTTTTCTTTTAATTCACTAGTAATTTATATTTTGTTTTTTTTTTCTTATAATTTATGCTTTTTACCTTTAAAAATTACTTGCGGGCTGATTATTTAGGAACTAAGACTTTAAGATGAATCCATCAAGTTAATTAAAAACATAAACCATCTGCCTGTGAAAACTTGGAACGATAATAAGGAACTTGTGTTCAATATAAAATCTTAGTACCGATATTCGGTTTTATTTTTTGGAACATCATTAAAAAATACCATTTAAATAGATGACTGTAAATGATAGAAGAGGAAATCATTAAAAATAAATAATAATAGGCTTTTAAGGTGTTAAAATTATAACGGTATCTTATCAAAAACACCCACGCTGTTATCAACACGGCGTATCAGTTCATGTTTTCGACATTTCCTTTCAGGTGGAACGAATTCATGTTAAACCCGTAATACTCGTAACCATTTTGACAGCTGAGTAGTCCCCTTAATAGTTATTGGTACGTAAAATCATTCAAATCCCGTGGGTTATGGACAAATGTATTTTTATTGAATGTTTGTCGTAGTAATATAACTTTCTCATTCAAGAGATTTAGTTGTTATTTTAGAAATATAAAATGTATTTTCGTTCATACTAAGTTAGTTTTTTTACGTAGTTCATGTGCTTGTTTAAGGATAAAAGTAAGCTTTTAAATTTTAAGAAAGCGTGTATATTATGAAATAAGGATTTGTCATAAATATATAAAGTTGTTGGTATTTATGCAAATTGTTTTAATTATAAAAGTGCAAACATGATATTGAGATATTTCCTTTCCTGCGATCTGTAGGCTTTTTATTTATAACTATGGTTAAGAACAACCAACAACCGCAACATCTGGTGACCTGGTAGTGCGGTAGGAAACTTCACATCTGACGTTTGTCATAGAACAGTTCGTTTTGTCCTGTAATATAATGTAGATTTAAATTGCTTTTATGGGTGCCTCTAGTCGTGAGTTTTAGTTATTGTGAAACAAAATCTATATTGATAAGCCGTACACATATTTCTAATACAACTAAGGACTCTCAATAATCGTCTCCTATAATATAATATAATATGTGATGCTGCCAATAGACCAATACGGACTATTATCGAGCAGTTGGCTAGTATTCGGACTTGGCAAATAAAGGTCAATGGTGTAAAAAATTGCAATGAAATTTTTCTAAGATATAAAATTTTGGAGAGCCATAAATAATTGACTTCGATAATATCTTTCAATCCAACAAATCATTTTGCTACATACTATAGAGCTTAATTAACTTGTATTCTTTTCACAAAAACAAAACAATATATATTTCTGGTACAGGTGCATTATATATATTAAACCGAATGGCTAAACAAGATATATTTAGTATTAAAAAGTGTAAAAAAAGTAAAAATAGAAAATATATGATTACACAGAAAATATTCATAGTACTAAAAAAATATATTTATAATTTTTATATGAAGACTACAAAGTATTTAAAATAAATAAATTAAAATGTGTAAAAAAATTGTCCCTTTAAACGGATACACAATTGCAATAATTTCATTCATATTGAAGGTTTGGTAGTAAAAATTCTGATGTTCTCATCTTAGTTTCCTATTGCAACAGAAATTTAAGCAAATAATATATATAAACATATGTTTAATTAATTATATAATTATAAACAGAAATATGTGGGTATTGATTCTTATTTATAAGACAAAAAGGATAGTTTTCATTATTCAATGTTTCAAAATACAATAGAATTAAGGTGCTTTTGACAAAAAAACTGGTGACAAAATTTATTTTTAATATCAAAATTAATCAGATGCATACAACGTATTTCTCGCTTCATTCGCCATTTGCTAAAATGTACAATGACGCAAATTGTCATGCATAGGATGAATATAAAACTCATTTTAGCATAAACGAGCGACAATTTAACTAACACGATTATTGTATCGTTATTTTTTTTTTGCAATAACATGATATAGTTATCAAAGTCCAACGTTACATAGACGTGATTATAAAATTATTACAATGGATTTATTTCTCTAACATTAATAGTAAGTAATAATTTTATTAACTGAAGAACATAATTATTCTAGGCACAATATTTCGCAAACGAATTAATTAAATACATTGGTATTAAAAGTGAACTTTGAGTAAATAATTATAAAGTAATAAAATAGTATTATTACTTAATTATGCTGTTCATACAGAATAAGTTAACAGCAAATGAAGAATGATTTTATACAATCAAACTTTGTTGGAATTAATGTCTCACTAGTTTAATTACGAGTTAGTATATGACGTATTGCATTCAAGATGCGTTCTTCATACTTTAGGCTGCAATTTACTAGTTTCAGCATGGAATATAAACGGTTAGTTAAGTCAGTTCCAAACTCTAGTTTAAACTAAGATCATAAGCATACATTGCATATATCTGGTATTATTTTAGTTAAGATTTTCATAGAAATAAATAAATGAAACGGTGTTCTTCAATATTATTAACATAGAACTAATATATTTCGGATATACTACGCGGATTTTTATTATTTTAAAACTACATAATCCCGACGTTTCGGTTACTTTTCAGCAACGTGATAACGGGCAGACGAGATGTATATCCGAAATATATTAGTTTCATTTAAATGAATAAAACTCGCGAAAGTCTTAGATCTCATTATTAACATAGAATTATTATTTCGTTTTTATGTAAACATATTTTATAAAGGATTAATTACGATAGTAACAGTGGGAGATAACAACAAAATAAGTGCATTGTACTATGAAATAGCTTAATTATGCATGACTATAAAGAATAATAGTTAAACATATCTTTACAGTTCTGATTTTTATAGAATATCTAATTGCTTGGCACTTCTCCTGTGGTTATTTTGAGATGTACTCAGAGAGAGGGGGCGGGATGTGGGACCTATTTATACAATCGTCTTGATATTGCTCATGAATTGGATGGTAAAAAAGTCTTTTTGCTAATGACATAATGTTTATATTAGGAAAAATCTTACTACAAACCACGCTGCAAATAGATTATTGAATACTCTAAGTGATAACGATATATATTAAGAAAAGTCAGAAGATACCTATACATTTTCAACAAAATAATTTCCTTCTCAGACTTTATTATTTTTTTATTGTTTCAGATATAAAATGAATACATCTCTGAATTCAGTTCTTCCAACAGAGGATACAAATGCTACAAACAGTGACTACACTCCATACAGCGACCGCATTGAAACCTACCTCGTGCCCATAATATTTGCTATTATATTTATTGTAGGAGTATTGGGAAATGGTACCCTGGTTGTTGTGTATGTGAGACACAGAGGCATGAGAAATGCTCCAAATACGTAAGTGTTAAAGATGTCTTTTATGCGGCCGGCCAATTTTATCTACACGTGAAATGTTTCCGTACTATTTGTAAATGTCGACGCCTCAATTTATTTTGTAAATGAGGTTGCGAATATTTATTAGGCTTATTTAAAAAAATGAAATTCGATTTACTTACTGTACGATAATTTACAAAGATCTTTCAATAGAATATAAGAAAATATTAAGTTAATGTATAATAATATTAAGACTGGACTATCCAAAGTAACTTATAAAAATTTTCAGATACATTTTTTCCCTCGCACTAGCCGACCTGCTCGTAATTTTGATTTGCGTGCCTTTTGTGTCGGTCATATACACACTTGAGTCATGGCCGTGGGGTGAGGCCATTTGCAGGATATCGGAGACTGGGAAAGATATAAGTATTGGAGTTTCAGTGTTCACATTGACTGCGCTATCAGCGGAACGTTACTGCGCCATTGTCAACCCCTTCAGAAAACTTCAGGTACAATACATTGTTATAAAAAATAGATTGAATTCTATTTGTAAGAAGTTTCTTACGGTATTTCGTTACATTCAATGATGTTTTCTATAAAATATTTAAGAGGGACGTTGTATTTGTTATTAAGTATATTAGAAAAATATATTAAATTGATTAACAATTTTAATAAAATCTGAGCGTCAATTTAGAAAAACATTCTAAAGTCTCTACACAAGTTTCAAGACGTAAAGAAAAGTAGAATAAGAAAATAAAAAAGTTATCCAATTCCCAAAGATAATAGAACATTCACTGGCACCAGTCTATTTCAGACCAATTTAATTCCACGAATAATATAATGTCACTAATAGCTTTACACTGTTGCTGTTATTTGGGCGATGTAATTTAATGAAGTAGTTAATTTTTTAGAGAGTCCTCAATTAAATGTTACCTTTAATTAGGAAGTTAGCATAGCTCGTTAGCGGTTTCAGTGTTGGCGTAACATGACGAAGAAAACTCGTGCAATGTGGAGCGTTGTATGAAACGTTTGTCTTAATGTTTGCTGTTTCCAAACATAAACTTGTTCAAAGCGAAATATAACATATACATGAATTTTAATAATACCTTCATAATAACACCTGTTAAACTATTGTTAATATATTACCGACCTTATATTAAGTTTTTTGTTACTTACAGCTTTTAATTAATTATATAAAATGGTTAGGTAAATTTTGAAGCATTTACTTACATTTTTATGATAAAAATTGTAAAAACAATGATATAAAATTTTCATTTTCCTTAAAAGAAAAAGCAAAATACGAACATAAAAATGCTTTCAATCGCGACGTGTGAATATTAAATTTGCATCAGCTTTTATAGGCTTAAGGGCTTGTTTTTCAGCTTCGTAAGCTACCTCTAGTATGTGCTACAATTATATGGGTGGCTGCACTCATCTTCGCAGCCCCGGCCGCTCTTTTTTCTAATATCTCAACTGAAGAAATAGACGACAATGTATCTATTGTTTACTGTTCTCCATACCCGGCTACGTGGAAGAATTATTCCAAGTACGTATAAAACTATCATAGTATGACAATAGTATTAGTTATCATTAAAGTTTTCAAAGGTTTTTGAAGAGGTTCTGTAATAAAGAGGTTTTGGAACCACGGATTCGTCCGTCCGGAATAGTTTTTATTTATTGGTTATGTTAATGAAAACGAATATTGATAAATAAAAACAGCCTAACCTACTTTTTATACAATAGGTATTTGACAGAGAAAACTCATTTCAAAATCTATCTAGGTATTTCAAAGATTACTTCGAACTAACACTAACGGAATTTTCAGAAAACTTTTTTTATTGTAATGTACCTGTATACATTTATAAGGGTTTTGTAAAAGTATTTTGTTTAATATCACAAACAGACATAGACGCTACGTTTCCTTATTCCAGTTTTCTATGAAAAAAAAATATGATGACTTTTTCGTACTGTCTAATATACAAATAACTGAAACTGTTTTCATATTAACCAGATCTTAATCGTCTTTGATATTTTTAACTTTCGTTAAATTCAACAAGCTTTGAATATTCAGTTTTTATCTTTAGTTTTTATTCGGGGATTAAGCGAATTTAAATAACAGTACTAATACAAATCGTTACAGTTTTTGCATTGGTGTGATTTCACAATTAAAGAGTTTTAGTAAAAAAAAAAAAAATGTTTCAAAATACGCATCATATTGAATATTTTTTGGAGCCATTACGATAATTATCTCTAATAAAAAGACTGTACAGATATAAATGTTGTTTCGATAGTCATTTTATTATTTAGGTAATAATTCGTTTTAAATTGATTGTTTTACGTTTTAAAGTAATAAAATCGTAGAATTCCATTCTCCTGCTTCAGACATTAAATGAAATTGAAAAGTTAAATTTGTAGACAAATGCCAACTGCTTTCTCATTACAAGAAATTCTCAAACTCCTTCTAACAAGGTCCTGTGTTCAAATTCCTGCTTACAAGGTCCAAGCTATGTTAACTAATATTTTTCCTGACAATAATTTTATATACAATGAAAAATGTAATTGGATTTAGTTTTAGATTTTAACCTGATGTTGCAATTATATTTCAAATCACATTTTAACGTTACCGTCTTCGTATACTTTATTCAAGTTTTTTGAATATGTACATTTTAAAATATATTTTTACTTAACGTAACTTATTCTATTACGTATTTAAAAAATTCAACTCCTGATATAAAATAAAAGCAATTATATGAATGGCCAGTTGTTGAAGTCAAAATTAAATTACCTTGACATTCCTTCAGATGGATGACTTTGACAAAAGCTATCGTTTATTACGCTCTACCGCTTCTGGTGATCGCATCCTTCTATTCGCTAATGGCTCAACGGTTATTGGCCAGTACTAAGGAGATGCCGGGCGCTCTACACGGTGGACAGGGAGAAGCTCAAGCTAAGGCAAGGAAATCTGTGGCCTGTATGGTCTTGATTTTTGTTATTGGTAAGAATTTATTTCTCTTCGATTTACTGTTTTTCTATCAAAAGCAGTATATTTATACGTGTAAAATATATTTAGTATTTAATTCACGCTATATCTAACACTCAAAATATTATCTTACACAATTTGGTTTTAGATCTCGATTCTAATTAGCACTAGTGTTATTATTTTAAAAATATATACGTATACATTTCAACAAATTAGTATTAATAAAAACTTCTGATAATTAACAGAAAAAAAGGTGTTTTTAATGTTACTTTGTTTTATATACCCGCTGTTTTCGTGTTTGTCTGTGTGAAAATTGATTAAAATATTTGGGTTACGTAATTTTACTTTGACTAGCTCTAACAAAACTTCTGAAATAATTAATACCGGGATGAAAATTTCAATTATCTTAAACACCGTTGCCAAAAGACATTTGTCAATTTTGTTATTATTTTTCAAAATCTGATTTTTCAAGTGTGCATATAAATGCATTAAAAATGTTATTTATTATAGTTTATGAAAAATTTAAAATATCTTAAGATTTTTAACGCCTTTTAAAAAGACGTAGACTAGAGGGCTTTGTATAATATACAATGTATTAAAACAGCTCTCTTTAAAAGGCCGTCCAATAATTTACGAAGCGAAATTTACATGTTTATATATCATTAACTCCTTACCCAAAAAGGCCTTTGTGAATGTATTTATTATTTTTAGTCTTTAGTGTACATTGTCGTTATTCTAAATGGAAACATAATTATATAAAAGTTTCTAATTTTCGATGAAAATTAAGTCCCAGAATGGTACATTTAAAATTTTAAGGTCGACCTCAATTTAGCATAAACAAAACTTTGAGGTGATAAAAAGTGACACAGAATTTTTAATGCCTCACAACAGTGAAAAAATATATTCTCATTTTAATTGAAACCGTGCAATTTTTTTTAACTATATACTCGTATATACGATATTTATCGCCTAAAGTAATAACTTCTCTCGGGAAATTACTGATAGTTGAATTAGTTCTATTTGTAAATTGTAAAGAGATTGGACTGAATATTAATATAAATGTTAACATATTTACTAATAGCTGTCGGTAATCTGAATTTGAATCATCAGTTGCGGTATGTGTTATTAATTGCAGTGACGAAATTAATGCGATCGGGTTTATCGTGAACATCAATTTGGATAAGCGGCGTATCGGTGTATGATAAAAGGAAGTTAGGAAATTTATTATCAGTAGGGTTAGAAGGGTGATTTTGATATCACTACATAAAAGGTTTTATCTGTATTGGCAACATGTTGCGATGTTCTTAATTTTTTTTATCAAAACAATTTTCTATATCAACTGATTTATTAAATAATATTATTTTCAAATTGAACTCAAAGAAAACTGTGATTATTTATCAAAATAAACAGTTAACGAATAAGCTTTTCAAGGAAGAAGATTTTTAGTATGGTTCGAAAAATGTTGACCACTATATTTTTTTTGTTCAAATTATAGATTCATTTTTAAGAAATTATTTTTTGACTTATAGTTATAAGTGGTATTGTGTTTTAGTGGATATAAATGAATGACAAATTTACGATGAATATTACGACAGTTATTTGTTTTAAAATAATATTAGGAATAGTCTTACTTTAAACATTTTCAGACATCAAGGTTATTACAAATGATGGTTAAATATAATGATTAACAACACTTTATAAGAATAACAATAAGTCTGAAAAGAGGGCTAAAGGTAAATGGTTATTTGTACATATCAACTAAATATAATAGCTACATTTTTTTGGGTAACAAACATCCATTACAGTATTTAATTGGATTTTGTGAGTAAATAAAAATATAAGAAGCAGATCATTAAAGGTTTTTAGAATGAATAATTTTACTTTTTCAGCAGCCATGAAATAACCAATTACAGTTAACTGTCGGGGGTAAAATCGTGTTGGAGTCTGTTTACAGGATAATAATGAAATGAAAAATTATGTTTAACAGCTGTAGGGATTATTTTTTTATTTGTATGACCATAAAGAATTCTATTGCTATATAACAATGTTTTTATTGCGCTAAATAAATAGGAACATTTAAGCTTTCGATAGCAACATCCTAAAACATACACTAAGCCTTACATTTGTTTCAGTATTTTTTATTTGTTTCCTGCCATATCACGCATTGGAACTGTGGTGGTATCTTTCTCCGACAGCTCAAAACGACTATAATGATTGGACACACGCTCTGAGAATAATCGCATTTTGTTTAAGGTAAGCAAATTATATGTAAGTTTCGAAAACAATCGGAAATTAATTAAAAAATTGCTGCAATTTAGTAAAAATCCCTGTGAATAAGATTTTTTGTATCTGTATCAACAGTCGTATCTCTAAGAATGCTAAAACAATACTTTACCAATATTGTGAGAGTCACGCATGTTTTCATTTAAAATTTTATCATAATATCTCCGAGGAAACGAAAACGAAACATCGTTTAGGTTATTCATTAATTGGAGAAATGTATTTAATTAAATGAAAGAACTTTGACTATATCTTATTTTATTATCTTGTGCTTAAAATATTTTTTTTTTCTAAAAATAAACATCTTTATTAATATTTAGTTGAAAAGAATCATAGACGTAAATCTATCCAGTGGTAAAATTAAATTATCCCCAAAAGAGCTATTGATAACATGAAAAACTTTATAATATCATATTTTCAGGCTTAAAATGTTCTCTAAAGTCATGAAAAGTAACCAAATAGTAAACAAATGTGAATGATGTTATATTTATATACTAATTTTATTCCAAGAAAATTATTGAATGATTGTTTTCTTCCAACAATTATACTTACAAATCCGAAAAACTTGTATATAACGCTATTATCTATCAATCACTTAGTCTTAACGAAACATAAATAAAGATTAGGGTGAAATCCTCACACATTGTACACTATTAGAAACCGTTGTTAAGCCATAATACTCTAAGTAACATTGGTTCAACCAGTTTTCTGAACTCCTGCGTTAACCCGGTCGCGCTTTACTGCGTGAGCGGTGTCTTCAGGCAACACTTCAACCGTTATCTTTGTTGCCGCCGCAGCGCCCTGCATCCTACTTGCAGTTCTAGATTGTCACGGACAGCTATATGCGAGACCTCCTTTAGAAGCACCCAACGCCATCGTTGTAGGTAGGATGAGAAAATCAGTCTTTATTCAATAACGGAATGTTATTGATGCTGTGTATCGTGTATTGTCTCGTGGAGTCCTAGTGCGGAGTTAAGGACAATTAACTCATCGAAAACGTATGTATGGATTTTATTTTGCATCTACCAGATTTATCAACTCCTGCGTCAATCCTGTCGCTCTATACTGCATGAGTGATGTCTATAAGAAATATTTCATCCGGTATCTATGCTGCGGGCGAGATGTATTTCGAAGGAATAGTTTCAAATAGCCATACAATATTTACGAGACCTCTTTTTGTATTTCAAGGCAAACGCTTTCGAAATCGTGAGTAACATTCAAAATAATATTGTATTAAATATGAATAGATTATGTAATTTCTCACGAGTCCAGGAGACAGCGTTAACTGTAAGTAGAAATGTCATTGCCAGCAAATCGTTACGTGATCACAACGAATTGTAAACTGCAAATCAGCTGCCGCCGATACTGCTCAGGGTAATAACTGTTCATAGTTTCATAATAAAAAACAAATATTGTACGTATGAATGTGTATGAATTTTAAAAATCGAATAATCTTTTACGCTTTCAATTGATATTCTACTAAAATTATTATGCACTTGAAAAAAGACTTCGATATTTAAGACATATTAATACTTTAACAGGAACCCAACAGAAAGTGTGGTGATATCAAACTACGACTACGGTAGCACGAAGAAGAAAAACAACATCATATCAAGAAATAGTGCTGACGGTGTGACTATCATGACAATAAGAGACACGAACGACTTCATTACTGACATAAATGAAAAATCTGTTGATAGATAAACCGACGACTTATTTCATAAACCGACCTAATTCATAGCAAAACGTGTATTTAAAAGGCCTAAGGTGATTGTCTGATCTAAATAATAATACAAGATTTTAGTATTAATAAACCTACGGTAGATTTAATACCAAATCAATTGTAAATAAGCTTGTTTGTAAGTAACATATCATACAATGAACGTTCTATATATATTTTTCCAATAAAAAAGATATAATATGTTAAGTCTATATATATATATATATTTGAATAGTTGATATAATTTATTGAGGCTTAAACAGTGTCTATGTTATCATGTCCTTAAAACTAACGTAAAAACATTTCATAAACCTGGCTAAATAAATTGGTTCTTGACATTTTAATTTATACTGTGCTTAGTAAATAAGTTAGGGATTCCAAATTAAAAGACAATTGAATTATTCATAAATTATGAATTTGTCAAGATGTACCATACCTAGTAATAAAGTATAGTAAGTATTTTATTGAGTGGCTTTACTGATTTACATGCATGGAGTAATTGTAAGAATATTTAAAAATTATATAGTTTTACTCGAACTTGTTACAAAATGGCGTTTCGATATAAATATACACTATGTAGTAAAAAATTATAATTTATTAATATTAAGCCTAAATTAAATGTACATACCATGTGGTTATTGTGACCTTAATTATGTATGTATCGTGTTTTAAATTAATAGATTATAAAATATAAATCAATCCAAGTAACTATCTATAGGTATTTTTTTTTAACATTGTTCTAAAATGCTTTAGAAGTTATTGCATTCTCTTAAAAAGTTATAATATAATTTGTGAAAATGTATTTTTTTTTTCAACTTTAAGATTTAAATTGTAATTGTAATTAAGATCTGCTGATCGGTTTAAAGATTGTGTTATATAACTGTCATATTTGTATAAAGTTTTGTTTGAAATAAATATATTAATTTATGGAAAACTGTCTTTTTTTTCTATAAGTGTTTATGGAGGTAAAATTAAATTTAGACGTAGATTCAAAATTTAATAGTCCAAGCAATAAATATGTTTACACGTGCGTACGTTTGATCTCCTAATATGAGTCTTAAGTAAATATAACAAACGTTCCTACAGTCTGATTTATTAGAGGATACGAATACTAACAAGAATTAATTTCGCTGCGCAAAACGGATTTGTAAACTTTATCAAGGCATAAATAAAGGAATGTCTTAAATTATTCACATGTCTGTCTTTATTCGTTCTAGGAAGATTCACTGTGACTTAACAGGTTTTAGATGTAACGGCACGTTTATATAATCTTATATATATTTTCAAGAATAAACATTGGTATGTACATAACAAGAAAACTAAACAACAGTAGGAATCTGCGAATCGTTCAAGTAAAGTGTGGGACGAAACTAATTTTAGAACTAAATAGAATTTTGCATTAAAGTGCATTTTTTACAATATTTTTCATAAGTTTAACATTTGTGAATGTTTAAAAGTAAATTGCCTTTTCTTATTCAAATTAAAAAGAAATTTCTTATTGAAATAAAAAGAATTTCCCGTAAAATAATAATACATTGCAGACAAGCTCTAGTTTGAATTATGTATATAATCTGTTTAGAGTAAGAATAAAAACTTTAAATTTTTTTCAAATACTTTTTGTAATTTATTGTCTTTGATACGATATAATTTTAAGGACTTCAAGGAAAGGTGGAGCTTACTTAATTGAACAGTATATTTTTTAAGTCTCTATTTATACCCAACGTTGTAGATTTTTTTTATATAGTGATGCTGATGATTGTCTGATGATGACCTCCCAGAGAAATAAAGTGGAGACTTTGAAAATTTTGTTATAATACCAGTTTATCAACGTGGTTTCACCTGTTCAGTAACCGTTCATTACATTTAAACTTTTCTTCATACCATTGATTTGAAACCGTGTAGTTTCCGAGTTTTCATTAATTTTTTTTCTAACCGTTTACGTATGCCCGTTTTCTGCTCAAGTAGTTATCTCGACATTCGAGAATTTTCTTTTGGAGATAAAGCAGTCACAAAAAATGGTCAACAAGATATATTTTTTAAAAACCACTTAACTATAAAGAAAAATGTAAATCTAATCACCACAAAGTATTTTTTCAAATTATTAATAGTTTATCAGAAATTATAAAACAAAATTATTTTATAATTTTCAAGTCAATTCATTGAATACATGTAGGTTTGTGTACAATATTATGAATTTTAACTGCTTTATTTAGATGCTAAAATACTATAACGTGCATTACACACAGTGTGGTGGGTGAAGCTATTGTTCGCTTTATCTCCCAAATGCACGCAACGTTCGTAGAAAACATTGTTGGACTATTTGCTTTATATTGCTGCATTTTCCAAACACAGCTTTAATCTGAAATTGCATAGTCAGAAATTATATTTCAAACAAATTACGTCACAAGTATATTAATGAAAATATATTTTTGTGTTGGAATGTTATGTATGAGATAACAGATAACAGGCTTCGTTCAGATTAAATACATTTTTTTATTATGTTTATTAAAAATAACAACCTTTCTTATATTACAGGTCGTTGTTGACGTCTTGAATAAGATGTTCTCGATTTAATTCTAGCATTTTTACCAAAGAATGTGTCGATAAGGTGATAGTTGTTTGCCAGAGTCAAAATATTAGGTATTAAGAAATATATACATACATTTAAGTCATAGATAGTTAGAGAAACAAAGAACATTATTAATTTTAACAATTTGTCTAATATAATCTGATTTTGTGGCGAATATGTTATTGGTTCAATTTATTATTATTAATTTCCAAGAAGATCCGCAAAGTCGAGTCTCGGCAAGTTTAGATAACAGGTAATCGCTTTGGTGGTAAAATTGCAATCATATATATGTATATTAGAAAATTTTGATAATATTTACAACTGTTGCCATAAATGTGTAGCTCATAATGCTACGCTTAGGAAAAGAACACCGCTAAAACTTTTGTCAATTTCTTGATGTTAAGATATTTCAACAGCTATGTTTTATATACAAAAAAAAAAAAACATTACCTACATATGTATATCAAGCGGCAAATAGTATTGAATATGGGTATTTAGATCAGCGAATTTTTAAAGGACAGTTAGTTGCAGTAAGAATATTGTTAAGTAAATCATTAAAGATGATTTAAAAAGTATAAAATACATATAGGCTTTCCGATCAAATGAAAGTAAGTTTAAAGATAAAGATTTGCAAATGCCCTAAATGTTCTTACCAACAAGTGGAAACGAAAAACTCTGTTTTTACCTTTTGGAATATACAATTTTCTTCATATTAATGTATTAAATTATTTATAAAATCAACAAATCATTATTCAAAGTCAACAAAATGATATTTTGTTCTTTTTTCATAGTGAAGAAATTTCCTTTTTAATCAGCAGTAGTTTGATTTTCGTTTGGACGCAAATAATAAATAGGTATAGCATTATTATAAAGAAAAGAGTTAAAATCTAGAAAATATAAATCATTATTATGCTTAAAAAATATAATGAAAGTGATACAGTATTTTAATGAATAGTATACAAAGTGCTTAAAAAAGGATTATATAATTTTTTTTTTTTTTAATATTGCCCAAATAAATAAAATTTTTGAGGGGCCCATTTTATGTACCAATTGTTTGTCTGTTAATTCAGCGCTTTAGAAACATGACAGATATACAACATGTTTTGGAGGAACTATCGCTCACAAACAAACATTCAAAAATTAATCTAGTCATAGAAAATACTTAATGTATTTGGCATGTAATGTTGAAATAAGTTTGATATTGTATTAGAATTTGGTCGTATGAATGTTAATATGAAAAAAAGACGATTATTTTGGGTAGCCATGTTATAAAATTCTAAATAGTTTTTTATAACCTAAAGTGGCTCTCTATTAGCTTTTCTTAGAAAAAAATTGTAAAAGTGGTGCTTTGAATTCCCGACAAGATTTAAGAAATAAAAAATGGGGATAAAATGCAAAATATTGAGGTTAAAAAGAAATGCGCTGAGAAAAAAAGTGCTATTTTAGTGACACTGAGTTATTTTGTAATGGTTTTAAACTGATATTATGAAAACAATCTGTGACTTTTTAAAACTTTTTTATATTGAATGCTTTTTTTTAAATTCGTATGACAAAGATTTTTCATATTTTTGCAAAATAATGAGAGAAATATTATTGGTACATGAATAATATAATAAACTTTTACCTACCCGCATTCTTCTAATAAAAATATTTTTTACGAGTAAAATAAATTTTACACATGGATGAAGTTTGAAGAGAACGTCAACCACGTAGTAAAATTTTCCATCATAATTATTCAGTATGTCACATCAGTTTATTCTATAAGCAATAAAAAATATCTCAACCATAACTTTAGTATTCGTAATTACTTTTTGAAGCGCTAATGCAAAATAAAATTTTATATTTGCATATTTGTATACCATATAGAATCAAATTAAATTACTTTTTTAAACAACGTATTACAATGACATATTGATGATACTGACATGCCAAAATAACTTGTTACGCAAGCGCAACCTACTAAACAATGAATTAAAATCGCCGGGGCAACATCGTTGTATAGATAAAATATCATATTACGAATGACGTTGCTGACTCCACGGATCGAACACCAAACCGTATGAACCAGATATTTCCTGATACCATACAAGTAATGGAATGGCATTGCTATCCTAACATCGGGGCAATCATGTAGTCTTAGGTATAGGATATAAGTTTATTATATATTTTTTATTATAATATACATATAAGTAAGTTTCGTAGTTTTCCTGGAACCTCTGGTTGCCACTCTATATAATTGACTTACAACAATGTGTTATAAACAGTATTGTCGGCTACTTGAACAAAGAATTACGAGTAGTTATAGATGCAGTTTTCATTCTAGATTACTGTAGGAACTACACTCACGTAGTAACGTTTTATGTTCTTGTAGGTTGTAATATGTGTACGTAATGTGATTTACGATTTTAATATTATAATGAAATTTTGAGCGCTATTACATCAATATTTTACAAACTTTTCTTGCAACACAATGTAACCAAACTATAAATTCTTTTATTAAAATATAAATTCTTTTATTAAAACAAAATCAATAAAAATATGTAATGAAATAAAAAAATCCTGGAAAATTTTGATCTAAACAAGTCTTATACTTAAATACATTTCATAGTTAACCACTGGGGAGATGAATTTGCCCAAGGGGTTTTGCAGTAGAATTAAAGTTGTTTTTAAATACTATAGATTGTTGTTCTATACTTTGTAGTACTTCTTAAAACTTATCTAAATGTGAATATATTTCAAAAAAAGTTTATTATAAAAGCGTATGTGTTAATTAGGTATAACATTTAAAATTAATGAGATCTAACGTCGAAAAAGAAATATAAACGAAACGAAACGTCGGAAGTATGTATGTATTTTTTTTTTAAATAATAAAATACGCGTAGTATAATTCCAAAAATATTAGTTTTATAATAAAATTAATAATGCAATGTATATAACTTTGTTGACACAATATAGTCATTTATCATTGTCAAGATATTTATATATTAAATTAAAAATGAAAATTTGTTGTTAAACTTTATAACATAAATATAATTTTAAAGTACGAATTACCTAGGTAACGCTGAAAATATTTAGAATATAAAAAATGGCTTACTTTAGAAAGTTAAATATACTTTTATGGTTTTTCTAAGTAATCTCCGTTCCTCTCTACACATAGTCGCATTCGATTGAACCACTGTGAAAAGCAGTGGGCCCACCCTTCCTCAGGGATCTCTTCTATGGCATTTTCATACGTTTTCACCGCATCTACAGGGCTCATAAAGCGAACGTCTCGAATTTTATCTTTAATTCTTGAGGATAAATAAAAGCCCGAGGGTGCCAGGTCACGGTTGTATGGCGGGTGACTCATTATCTCGATACCTGCCATAGTCAAATATTCAATAGTCCATTTTGTGGAGTGAGCTACAGCATTGTCGTGGTGGAGGAGGACCCAGCTTCGAGGGCGCTGCTGTAAATTTTTTCCTAAACAACAAGCAAAAGACGATTGACATACCAGCCTGCAGTAATTGTCCTTCCATCTTCTAGTATAATTGTCGCGAAATAACCTTTCCGACCCAATAATGGGGCAATAATCTTTTTTCCTTTCTTTACCTTAGTTGGCCGATTCTCGAAAGGAAACATCTACTGAGCTGGTTGTCTTTTGGTTTCGGGTTCGTAGCAATATATCCAGCTTTCAACACCTATGACGATTTCAAATACAGCATTTGAGTCACCACCGTTGAACTTATCTGACATTTGGCAACACCTATCAATGCGAAGGTGTTTCTGGTAGTCGGTTAAAGTATGGGGAATCCATCTGGTACAAAGCTTCCTGAGGCCTGAATGTTCATGTGATATTTCTTTTACTTGACTCATAGTAATGCCTAGGCTTGCCCATATCTGGTGATAGGTCACTCTCTTATCTTCCCCTATCATGCGTCGCACAGCACTTATGTTACCTTCAGTAGTCGCTATTAAAGGACGTCCCTCACGCGGATAGTCATTGAGATTGCTACGTCCACGCTTAAACTCGTTAAACCAATTAAAAATAATGGCACAAGATCGGGCTTCATTAAGAATTGCTAATCTCAGCCTATCATAGCTTTGTTGTTGAGTAAGGCCACAGCGAAAGTCATAATAAATCATTGACCGAAAATTTTCTCGCGTTAAGTACATTTTCACGTGTAACGAGAGTTTTAGATTTGCCTCCAATTCACAAAACCAAATGATAGATGAATGCAATTTACTACATTACGTTACCGAAGAGTCTTTAAATTGAAATTCAAGAGAAAATTTCATAATAAGAGTTTCTAACTGGCCCATTTTAAAAATTTTCAGTGTTACCCACGTATAAATAGTATGTTTTAGTATGTATGTGTTGTGTTTATTTAGCTAAACCACATAACTGAGTCTTTGTCCTCGAAGGACAAGGGCAAAGGAGGACATAGTATCAGTGCAGGCTTACGAGTTATCAAATCTTAACTTAAGAAGTAAATAATGTATGGATTTATTTTGTTCTCTTGTAAAAATTTTGATAAATAATTTTAAACATATGAAATCTTATTTTTGTCAGACCCAGTGAAATTATATAAAAAATAAGAACATGTAAGAAAAGAAATTTTAGATGAATAATGATTTGAATTTTTTTATTGATTAATTTTGTCATTTATAATATTTTTATTTTTTAATTTTAATTATTTTTTGTTAGGATATTATTCTACATAGGATATACTAAAAGGTCATTAATATGCTAATTGAAATAACAATAGTCGCTATAAAATTTAGAAAATAAAGACAAAAAAAAATATTCCTTTTAAAAATAAAGTTATTTTATTGTCAATTAAGAATAACTCGTTTCATTGCGGTATCACTAGAGTTTCTATTTGAAAAATAGTAAGTAACAAAAGAAAAACTTATAGTTTTAAAAATTTTCCCCTTTTACTGTTGCAGTTTTAATTAAGAACCTTGCGGAAGTGGAAATTTTATTCATATAATATACATTTTTTTCTGAATATAAATTTTACCATCACTTACTTTCCCTTGCTCTCTCAATTTTCTTAAAAGGGACAAAGTTTTACGTTTTCTATATTAATATAATTTCAAAAGCAATGTATATTCTATCGGATTATATAAAGGCATCATACCATTTCTATCTCACTTAGAGATATTTTTATAAGCTTTTGATTTTTTTAAATAGAATAACAAAATATAATAAAGCTTTTTAAGATAAACAATACAATTTTAAGCGTTGTAACGTAACTGTAAAAGCTCTTCTATGAATAAGGTAATTGAAATATTATATAATATAAGACACTAAAAAATTCAGAGACGAAAAAGCAAATGCAAGTACTCCCTTTGTATGAATTAAGATCAAATACCATTAATGTAAAGACATACATAAAAAATGATAATTTATTTTAGAGAAGTAATAGCGTAATTTCTTGTTTGCTATAAATATTGAGGTAATATTACTAAACTTTCAAGTTTTTTACTGAGGCCCATTTGTGTATAAAATATATCGTAATAAACAATTGTTTATATAAGCGTATATTAAAGTAAACGGCTGTTAAAAAATTTAAAAGTATAGGAAGAAAAACTATTGTATTCATTTAATTTCATACGAAAATGTGATAAAATTTTGAACAACTGAAGCTAAAAAGTTTATATTCAGTAATAAAAAAAATTATGTAACGGAATTTAATGTCGATTAAATGTGCAATATTTTATAATTTTTAGTTATTCCGTAAACAAAATAAAGCCATAATCTTTCTACTACCATTGTACCTGGTCAATAGGTTTGTTTTTAGATTTAAGCGGGTTATTTTTCAGACCAAAAATACCTCACCAATATCAAGCTCCCCTGACAAAATTTGAAAGCAAAACGACGTAAATTTATCAATCTGAGCTTTGTTGACGATCAATGAGGTATATTGGAAGGAAATTAGTCATTGATGAATTTGTATGTAAACTAATAAAAATAGCGCAAAATTATAAAAATATCTGTTGTTAATGGGTATTTCTTTCGAGGATATAGAATAATATTCGTAAATTCACAAGGTTTAGGCAATCGGTGAATACGAAAACATCATTCCATCAAATAAATTATAGATATAACCTTATGAACTGATGAGAAAATCAAGGATAGGAATAATCTGATGGTAATTGAGGAAATTAAAAGTATGTTTTTTGGAACAATATGTTCACTGAAAACTTCATCAACTAGTTGAAATTTTGGCGTGAAGCAAATTTTTGTTAGGAGTAACAGAAGGTCAAGAATCTCGGACATGAAATATTTTGCATGGAAAAATAACACCTGTTATAGAAAAATTTACGTTTTCTACTTTATATTACATTCATTTTAGAAATGTGAACAGTCGTCGGTGACGCAAGACTTGTTAAGCAGTTTCATAAAAAAAAAAATGAATTGAGAATGAAAACTAAGAAAAAGAAATTAAAAATTTTATAGAAATATTTTTTATTTTACAAAAACGAAATACATTTGTATTTTTCATATCCTGTTTTTCATACTATCCATGTCGCATTTTCTTCTGTCAATATCATTATTTACATTTTTAATAATATATTTTTATTTTTCTCAGTTTTGTCTAACCCATCATAGTCTATATATATCTGTGTTTTAGGGACAAGCTGACCCAAACAATTGTATTATGATAGTATGATTTGTATTAACAGGTGAGTGCTTCTCCCGTCTTGACTTTCATACACTTCAGAAGGCAACAAGCATAAGCGTGAGGACTTGTTCACTTTTTTATTAACATATAAATATAAACAACTATTAAAATTTTATTACATACTCGATATGAAATGTTGTTTGTTATCATATAAACTAAGATAATGATTAAGTAATCAGTTGTAAGTTTATTCAGTATTTGATGCTTTTGATGTATGTAAGTAGATGTCGATGATTTATAATAATAAATATAATTTTTACGAATTGCAATCGTGTTTAGTTGAGATTTTTCAATATTTCAATGAAGCAGTTAACCGGAAATCTTGATCTAGATAAGATTTGCGCTTCGATACTCATGCTGCAGGCCAACAACAGGGAGGAAGTATTGAAGGATTTTCTCAGAATAATTCACAGTAGCACATCAAAATATAAAGCACCTGATGTTATGTTCTCATTTCATGCTATTGATATGGTACCAATAAAGATAATAATAGCCTTATAAAATTATAAGAATATAAATAACGTATTTAATAAACCTTTACACGATAAAAAAAAACTTTAAACTTTTTTAATGCTTTGCCACTGGCCGCCGTAACTCTTTATTTTGTTTTTATAAAAAAAACAAAGCCTTGAGCTAGAATAAGACAATCTGCACTGATTTAACCGTAATCGTCATAACTTCACATTAGAGCTATCCTTAATATAGAATTTTTATTTTTGTATACACGATAGTGGATTCCACAATTAAAAAATATACAGATAGATATACTTTTTGTCTACTACTAAATATTGAAAACGGGAAAGCTTTGATAATTTTTTTAGTTGGTTATATATAAAACAAAGATCTTGTTTACTCATCTTGGCTGTATACATATATTTAGCTTTTTATCATAGTTTTTCGATAAACTCCTTGTTTGTAATAAAATTTCTACTTGGCGTTAACGATGAATCTATTGCAAAAATAAACTTTTTATTAGAGTATTAGAATTTAAATGGTAATGAAGAATTTTATATCATACAAAAATAACAATGCATTTGCATTATTTCTCTCTCTTATTTATTATTTAATACCAAAAACAAGTTGAAATGTTTTTTCAATTTAAGTATATAATGGCAAATGTTTCGACAATTTCATATTTTTTTTTAATTCTGTAAAATTTACATTAAAATCAGGAAAAAGGTTTCATTGTAGCTGCTCAATAATGTAAATAACTTGGATAGACTGAAGAGCTCTTGTATTCATTTTCTTTACATTTCATGCATATACTCTTTCACCTATATCGTTCACAGCTTAAATTGCTCCTTAGTCGAAATTCTTCTAGTTATTTGATAGTATTTGAAAACCTAATTTTATTTTCTGAGAAATTTTCACAATTTACATCTTCGTTCTCCAGCAAGACTCACACTATTCACTCCTTCATACCGTACTGGTATCCTCTTGACTTCTTCTACAGTTTACAGTTTCACAGAAAGTGGCCTCAATAAAAAGATTTTCAAGAGAATATACTATTTATCGGAACAAAACAAAACATCTTAAGGATGATTTATTATTTTATTTATTAAATCTTATTATTTTTATATTTAGGTAAATTTTACTCGTAGGTAAAAATTATGTCATTATGTCAATATAAATATATACATATATATATGTGTTTGTGTGTGACGTGCTAGTAGGGGTTTGATCTGGAGGCTGTGGGGTCACCTGAACCCCCTAGAAGTCGCAGCTGACATTCTAACCTCCTACTGAGAAAAGAGTTATCACCCTTCTTTTCTATATATATATTTATTAACACTCTTTTCTTATTTGGTTTTAAAAAAATCTTTGACGTCATTTCATTGAAACGCAAATACTTGTTCCTTTTCTTTAATATTTAAGAAAATTTTCTGCAATAATGTCTTACTACTAAGAAACTCGAAAAAAAGTTTCGGCACTAGGGGTAGTAAATGATGCAGCCAAAGAAGCGTTTAAGTTTTTAAGGCTTAATCATAGTTGAGGAGGAACATGCAAAAAAATTTATGACCTTTAATATAAAACAAGGAAATTTTAAAAAACACACGCATAAAATAAAATTTGAGCAATAATATTATTTCGAATATAAACTAGCTAATTTTCTAAGCTATTCTATTGTATTCAAGTTTAAATTAATTAATAAAAATGATATTCGCAATTATAATAGTGTGTCTGTAAAAATTCGGTTATGTCAAAAGTTATGCGCCAAATCAAATCAAATCAAATCAGCATAGGTTGAAGTTTTCCAATAATATTTTTTATTTGAGTCAAAAAGTTTAAACGGTATAAAGAAAATAAAAGGGTAAGAGTATTTAATTTCGCGGAAAAAAATCCTTGTTTTAGGACGCTCTAACATTATAAGTTAATCTTGATTTCCTGACAAATTTCATATAACATTTTGTTTTCTAACTTTGCAATATGGAAGCAAATATTGTAAAGCCAATTGTGTATTAATTGTTATTGGTGACATAACGGTAGCTTTACTAAAATGAGCAATTAAAATAACATATTATACGAGTATGTTCCTAACCATGACCTTTACTAGTTCATCTTTGTTTTGATTCCTTTATATTAGAAGTAATCTACCAAACCCAATATGTCATATTGGCTAAAATTAATAAAATGACGTTCTATTTAACATTAAATGGAACAATGCAGAATCATTTTAGCACTCTCAATAAATTGTGCCGTGAATTGCACAAAGACCGCTCTACGGATTACAATTGATTGGATACCCCGAAATAAACAAAAGTACATCATATACAACTTGAAATAGTTTTAGAAATCTGATACTGTTGTCAGAATTATATTAGCTTGGGTTGTGTGTATTTATGTATGTAACGGAATATATTATGAAGGACCAATGACAATGCAATAAATTAATAACAGTTTTCCTTTATCCTTATTAGGACCGCCAGGATTAATGAATTTCTTTATAGCTCCTCTGTAGTGGAGTGAGAGAGATAGAGCATTTCATACTACATTTCATATCTTTCCTCTCATAGATAGTTGCCACTAGAAGGATTGTAACATTCAATATCAAACACCCCACGCTTTTACTCTGAATTAAATTTTTCTGTTAATAATTTAAATTTTATTTTATTTTATTTTGAGGTGATGAACCATAAACGATTGTTTGACCTTCTGTTAGTGTATTATAATTTCTTTGTAATTTTAAATTATTTTTTATTTTTTGTTCGGTTAGCTGTAAGAGCGTGTTTTTTTTTGTTCTTTAACTATATTTTTTTTATTGAGTTTCAGTCGAATATAATAACAATTTATTTATTTCAATCTCGGGTCAATTTTTTAAATCTAAAATACAACAAAATCAATGTTAGTTATTTGATCTGAACTACTAATGTTTAGTTCCACAAATAGCTTGTTTGCTTAAATCTGTCGTCACATTATCTAATTCGAATTTTCTCTCGATAGGAAGTTGTAATAACTGAATATATTTATATGTGAACTATGTGATATAAGACGCTCAAATCTTCTTAATTAAAGGCAAGTTTTTAATATTTTTTATTTACAAAAGGAACACATAATACTGGGTTACTACATAAAGTGTTTTATTAGTATTTACAAAACTATTACTCAACGAAATCTGTATGTTTATTTCAAGAACGAGGAATTTTATTCGGAGGCAATTATTAAAAAAAGACCGCGTAGACCAGAAAATAATAACTGTGCAGTTTATAAGGACACAAGGTAATTAAAGCACTCAATAGAATTGGAATACCTAGTAGGTAAACTAATTAAGGTAAAGATGAGGATGCGATTTTGCTTAGTACGTAAATACGGTAATATGGTAATTATTATTTATAATCCAACACTTAACGATTCCTTCTACGAATTCAAGGGGAATGTTTGTTATGCTAACAACCAGGAAAACGTAATCGCAGACGCATAAACTGCTTAAAAACGTGAATGTGTTCTTCACCTCTCAACTACAACGAAGTAAGTCATAAAAAATCATATTGTGCCTAATACTAGACTAATTAACAATTATTGTAGATACCCTAAGAACATGATAGTTTCCTTATCTGTCCATATATCATATTAGTCAAAATGAAATACGTATGATTCATCAATAATGCAATAAACTCAGAAACAAACGTCATAGTTCTAATATTAGACAGATTACCATTACGATCGAGTGGAACATACCCTTTCTGCTCTAGGTAGGACACTAACCATCAAAGTTCTGTATTATTATCCTTTTTTATACAATATTTCAGAATATTCTTACGCACAAAGGTTCTACTCTCTACAGTTGACACCGCCATTTAAACCAATAGGTCCGTTAACAATATAAACTCGCTTCTCTTAAAAGCACAAATCTAGGCATCTTTAATTACAGTTTAACACCTTTTAACGCTATAAAACTGAATGAAGAAGTAGAAGCTCAAGCTGGACATTACTCAACATCACGAAAGTATACACTAACCGTTTTGTCACCATGTCAAGGAAATCTTATTCATTTCCAAAGTTCGGGAGGAGTTTAAATTCTTCCAAACGTGGGCTTATACAAGAAATATCAATAAGATAACCCCTTAGAATCTCACAGTAAGATCACAGTCAATAATGATATTCTCAACAATCGTCCGACACATTTTCCTTTTTTTTTTTTTTGATGACGCAGGGAAACTCTTTTTACGAGCCGTCTAACCGGCCTTGGTGGGGCCGGAGAGGATGTGTGAGACTCGGCCTGGGCAGGCCCCTACTCACTAAAACCACTGCGAAAGCCATCGGCCGCTATGTTGGTGCACCCCGGATCTGTCAGCGACAGGGCACACCAGCGACTGGCCGGTCCTGGTAAAGACCGGACTTACTCCCTCGGAGAAAGGGGGCGATCCCGGCAATTAGGATCGCCCCGACGACGCCGGGCTTTCCCAGGAGCCGGGTTACCAGCCCGACCCCAGCCCGGAGTGCAGGGGCGCTATTGGAGGCGTTGCGAATATCGCCTCCGGCGCACCCCCGTCCGTCGTCTGCGGAGGGAGGGTGCATCAGCTGCATCCTCCCTTTCCCGCTCAGATGCCTCCTTCGTGGACATGACCGTCTCACAGAAGGAGGACACCGCCAGCCAGGACCTGTCACTCTCGAGCATCTTCTCCGCGATACTCGAAAGCGACAAGTCCACTCCGCCGAGAGCCGCCACAAGGTCTTGGTCCGACACATTTTCCTTGCTGAAGGTGTTACTGCACTTCGATCTGATGTTCTATCGCTGTGGATGCAAAACTCCAATAATAAATTATATTTTATTTTAAGCGTATAATCTTTTATTGTTTAAATCTAAAGATTAAGAAAATTTTAATAAAAAAATTAATTACTACCGAAAACAAGTTTTATAATTATAAATATGTTTTATTAAACTTTAGTTTAAGTAGGTACATTGAAGTCAACAGGCCATATTATTCTTTTGGTTACAATACGTGTACTCCTGACAGTTAAGATTAGCAAAGCTGCCGTTGTGCATTTAGTAAAGTATACTAATAGTATCTTGATATTGTGTAAAGAAGAAGAAATAAAATTAAATATTTAATATCAAGTAAATTAAACAATAGGCAATATTTTTATGCTACACTTACTCGAAATAGATTGCAAAGAAACGATCATTTGAAAATCAAATTTAATTTCCCTGTTAAATTATAGAAGAATTTGATAAGTTAATTTTATGAAGTCATTCTGTGGGACATAAATATTTACTTAGGACTCCTATACTTTTTTTATTCTTGCAAACCGAATGCAGGACTTAGAAGTTGATAAGCAGATTCCAAAATATTAATTGAGAGTTATTATTATTTCTTGGTCCCTATTTGGGACTATTGTATAAAGTTTTCTATTCTTCTTTATTAAGTCATAGTTAGTTAGTTAGTTAGTTAGTCATATTAGGGATAGGTACTTTTTATTGCTGTTCACATTCGTCATGTTTTTAAAATAATTTTTAGTGTTCATATTTGAAACCTACTGGATAAATGGCAAGCGATTAAAAGACTCGCGGCGGGATATCTGTGGTATTAGTATGAAATTGATATCGCCGTCACGATTACACATGGAGCGGAAGTGGGGTTTACTTGCTTATCAGGAAATTGAAGTATATTCCAATTTCAAATCCATTTCATAAAATATATACGTCATTTCCTGTACATGAAACGAAATCATTAGAGGAAAAATAAACTATTGCAAACATTCTGATTCATAATTTTATTAGCTTGCCACACTTGTAAGTAATCATATAATTGTTTATATCTATAGAAGTTAAAGTATTATTGAATTGAATAAACTTATAGGTTTAGAAAACTTTACCATTTAAAAAATAAATGAATATTTGTTGTTTGCTTGAGAATATAAAAAAATGAATATTTCAATTATTCTGTTTTGAAAATGAACCTATTTTTATGATGACAACTTTCTTAGATAAGATGTTTTTATTTTGCTTAAGTTCATCGTGTAACATATATTTAAAGTAAATATTTATAATATAATAATAAATTTAAAGTAAATATTTATAATATAATAATAAATTATTTTTAGAATGTCAGGAAAATATAAGAGGATAATCTAATTTTTTTTTTTTTATTATAACTTTTGTCTCAAAATGTATAAATTACATCTGCCGTATCTCAATTCTAAAAAACGAATTCACTCATTGTTGTTTCTTTCTATATTTGTGTAAACGTAACATACTTTGATAGGGTTATCGCATTGATTTTTTTGCTATCACAAGTGTCTTTGAATTTCATTGTTTTGTTTGTAAACAATTTTTTTATTTGTTGGTTATAGAGATAATTTCAACATCAATTAAGGGAATTGGGTAAATTTTTATGTCTACATTATTAATTATAATTGAATATACTTTTGAGACATATTGAAAAAAAAAACTTGACTTGAAAAACATCTCGACTTTTGTAGTTGGTATTGACTGTCAGTCAAGTAAAAAAATATTTATGTCGCATTAATAATATTTTTAAGATTGTTACGTACGCGCTACATATTATAAAATAAATGAACATCGCCGGGGTAACATCGTTGTATAGATAAAATATCATATATAAAGTGACGCCGCTGACTCCGCGGAACCAACACCAAGCCGTGTGAACCAGAAGTTTCCTGACACCACACAAGCTATGGAATGGCATTGCTATCCTAACATCGGGGCAATCATGTAGTCTTAGGTATAGGTTATAAGTTTTAATATGTAATTTTTATTATAATATACATATAAGTATGTTTCGTAGTTTTCCTGGAACCTCCGGTTGCCACCTTATATAATTAGATCATGTTTAAATTAGTTCACATACAAAATATACTTAATTTACTTTGATCAACAAAAATTTCATAACGCTATAAATGTGAATTTTGTCTATTACATAGGAATAGAAATTCCAAAATTATATTGTTATGTCGTAGTAAGATAGACGAATTGCAGACGAAGATGCGAGCAAGAAACAAAACCGGTATTTTTATCAACAACAGTTTTGTAAACAACATTTGGATTTTATATGAAACCCGTTTAATTATAAGAATAACTCATAACAAAATACTTTGTGACGTAGTGATGTATAGTCAGATGTTGTTTTATCAACTAACTGGGTTTGCCACGTGCCGACAGTATCTGTACGCTGGGATTTTACGTAGACTTAAAGAGATTTAGACAGTATTTGTAAAAATGTTATTAATTTCATATATTGAAAGTATTAGTACAGTTTACAAATCTGAATATATTTTTTCTATAAAGATAAGGAAGTATTCCATTGTATATATTAATATAACCCGGTATTGGATAGTCATAGCATTTCACATAATATAATTGAAGTTACATTAGGTATATCAAAATTATTATTAAACATTGATTACTTTCTACGAAGCATTCGTGTATTTATTACATTTCTATTTTCCCCGTATATATAACAAATAACGGGTTTCTAATAATATTATTTAGCTTGATTATAATTAATCAGCGTGTTCATTTGTTTTATGAATTATCTCTCTCCACATACATACTTTTTGTGAAACTGAGTAGGTTGGAATATATTTTAGTTTGAAATGTCTGAGTAAAACCTATTTAGTCTGGTTTTTAAGAAAACATTAAAAACCGTTCTTGTATAAATTTCATTTAACTGGTGTCAGTTTATTTATGTATGTTTGAGGTTTGAAACGATTTTCGAAAAAAATATAAATAATTATATTTTTAAATCTATGACAACATCAAAAGATAAAGGATAAAGGAAAAAAATAAATAAGAATTCTTGTAATTTGTGATGATCCCTCAACATCCTATTCAGTTTAAATTTTATCTAAATGTTTGACAAAAACTGTTATAAAAAATGTTAACAGGAGTAATCTTGATTACAGTTTTTAATCTATATCAACATTATTTATGGTCATGTACCGAGTTTTATTCATAGATTTAATTCTTTGAAGTAATTTCCTATTTTGTTACGTAAACATTGCCGAGGAATAACCTTATAGTACATCTATAGGACTGGAAAAGTTAGTTGAACCATCGGTGGGAAAGGGCAATGTATTTTAACATATATTGAGTCTGAAGTCATTCGCTGACTTACAGAGATCTCTTTAGAAAATAGTTATTTATAAGTCTTAATTGTAATCAGAATATAGTTTTATAAGAAAAACTGATTTTTTCCTGCATCCTCCGCTGCAACCAAGCGTTATTATGTTATATTTATAGTTATCAGAGCTATGCGTTTGCTATTAAAATTAAAAAAATTACTCTTCTAAAACAAATACCTAGTATTGATTGCATTAAAGTTTTTCGAATCTCTCGTGATTCTTCTTTATTGAAAGATCTAAATAATATATTTATTCTATCACATCTCGTCTGTCCGTGATCACTGTTGCTGAAAAGTAACCGAAACGTTTGTAGTATGTAGTTTTTTACAAAAATAAATCACGCGTAGTTTATCCGAAAAATATAAGTTGCATTTAAATGAATGAAATGAAAAACTCGCGAAAATCTTAGATCTCATTATAAAATTTTTATTATTTAGTATAATGGTAAATTAGATTGACTTGTTTTATTTTCTTATTAAGTCATTATTAATTCCGTATCAGCTTTTACTTGTACCTGCCTGTTTTTTTTCTAAACTCATTAAGCCTTGGTCCGCTTTGTTAAACGTTCTCTAAAGGTGAGAGGTAAGTCGAATAGTATCAGACAGACACACAATTACTATTAAAAGTATATCAATAGCGTAACAATTTGTTTTTAGAAGTTAAATAAAAAAGCCGTCGTATGATTACAAAAATAAATTAGGAATATTTATTGTAATGAGGTATTGTATCATGACAGTTAAAAAAATATTTTATTAACTCATAATTAAAATGAAAGAATTATATCATTATTTATATGTTTTTTATTTTCATCAAAATAATATTAGTGCCTATAATTTATTTCAACACTCATTGAGACTAAAAACTTTATGATATAGAGTTCTAAAAAGAAAAAAATATACACATAAGCATTAATTCATATGTTATGCTTTATTGAGCTTATGGGAACGCGCTTGTTTAAAAACCTAATGACGACAACAGTAAAGCCGATGCGTGACGTAAGACCAAGAATCAAGATGTTGCGTCATTAGCTTGAATCGTCTCTGCCCGATGATTCTTTCTTTGGGATTTTACGTTCACTTAAGATGTTCTAGAGCGTCCTTTCAATTTTTATATCTATTTAATTTAATTTTCATTTTATTGTATGCAACATAGTTTTGGACTTATTTCTTAAACTTTATCTCTATCTTAATAAGCATTCCAATAAATCATGCTTTTAGAATGAAAAAGCAAAATTTCAACTTTCTATAACTTCTCAAATTTAATTTGGTTGGCTAAATACAATTTATTTTAGAATGGCTTTAAAACCTTTGAAAGAAAAATATGCAGTTGAGTTACTGTAAATAGAAATAAGTTATTCAAATTATTTTTTGTTATATTTTTTATATGCCAACTCTATTTAAATCACAAATCTGTTTTGTTAGTGACGAATGAGATAAGCGAGTCTTCGATGGTATATATTAATACGAGGCGCTATTGTACAGTCATATACAGTTAGCACATCACAGACACAAGACGCGCCGGTTACCACAGGCTACTTATTATAATAAAAGGTACATTACATCAAACAAATTTAAGTATTTATTTTATTAGCTTATATTGAATTTTGCTTTTTTTTAATATCATTTAGGTATTTTATTACATCAGTATTTTTCAATGTTTATGACTTATAACGAGTTTTGTTTAATAGTTTTTTATGTCCATTCTTAATTTTTTATTGTATTAACTTCGCCTTCTGTAAAAATCTTTGTTTTTTTACAACGTATAAATTTTAATAATTGATTATTTTTTTACAGACACAATGGAAGTGTACAAAACCCTTGTCCTCGCCCTCGCATTATTTTGTACAGTGAGCCATGCCCAGAGGCCATCCTTCGCTGGACTACGACCGATCGGATATCCTGAGCTTGAGAGCAATGTACTTTCAAACAGATTCGGAGAAGATGCAAATTTACCAATAGAAGCTAAAGGAGACGGAAATTTGATAAATAGATTTAACCAGATACCCGTAGATAACAGGCCGTTCTGGTTCATCAACTCACAACAGTACGATGAATTGAGAAAAAACCCTCAGACATACCAATTAAGACCAAATGGATTTATAGACAGAAACTCTGCACGCCGATAAAACTTAGAATAAATTTATCAAAATCTTCAGTGTTATAAATATAAATTGTGCTTTATCTGTGATATTGTGACTTAAAGTTACTTGCAAAATAAACTTTTATTATGCTGTGCCATAAAAATATTTTGTTTTCGTTTAAACCACCACGCTTTACTTATAAAGGTATACATAGCTATTTACTATGTACATTTTGCTTTACAATAAATTGTAATACCGTATAGGTTGTTTCTAAAACCCGATGCAAAAAGAGGAGTTTTATCAATTTAACCTCATGTCCCTGTATGTATTTCTGTGGCATCGTAGCTTTCAAACAACTGAACGACGGCTTTGAAAGCCAGTTTCCATGCAGTAGTTCTTAGTTATTTTCGGTTAACAAAGCTCCAACAGAGTGAGAGTCTGAAGTCTTTACCAAAATTATGTAAGACAGTTTTCACTCATGATTATTTGATTAAGTACCTCGTGCTTGGGAGAATAATTCTTATATATTAATTACTGTCTAGACTACAGAGGGTTTATAAGAATTTCGTAAAATCGTCATTATTATTTATTTGCCATTACTAGTGTAAAAATGAAATACATCTTAAATATATGAGATATATATATACATGCTTTACATAGTGTACATACACACTTTATGTATTAGGAATAAACAATGAAGACCATAAAATTATCCTATTAATGAATAAACTTTTATTATATGAATGTTCTCAAACTTAAATACAAGCAAATCTCTAAACTGCCAAAACTTTTATTGGCCGACTTGCCGGGAGCGCATAAAATATCTAAGTTGGATAAATTATTAGCAGTGACTTTTTATCTTTATCTTTTCCTTTCCTTTTACTTTCATTTTTATAATATTTTACAAAAGAACACTCCTAGGTCTTTTGGTTTTATTACGGTTTTCATCTTTAATGAGTAGTTTCGTAGTATAAAGGCATTCAAAATTCTAAATTATTTTCCTCTATTAGAAATATTTTTATATTTGTATATGTGCGAATTTTATAATATTACTTTTATCAATCAAACTGTCAAATAGTGTGACAAGCTCGTAAACATTTTTTATCAGTGTTAATATATTCTAAGGGTCAGTCCAGTTATTTTTATAATGTCGTTCAAATTCTTCGATTCGCTTATCAATTTTTTATGCTTTAGTCTTGTTTATAAACCCGACTTGTAATTTTTAGATCCCATTACCTCTATAGTTTTTCTTTACAATAGTTTTTCTTTCAAGCAAACACAATTCATTTTAAGTTAATTTTTCAATAGTTATACGACTTAATTTCTAGATTTGATGCTTAACTAACTATTTAAGACGTTAATCCCATTTAATTTATAGGTATATTGCATATTTCTTCGATATATGTTAAAAATATCATTAGTATGCTTTAAAGAATTGTCAGAATTTCAAAATACAAATAGGTTCAGAAAAGGCATAGAATTATATTTTACCGCCGACTGTCAAAGTGTTTTCACATCTCAATATGTTATTTAGGATGATTAAGTTATGTAAAAGTTTAATTTTTTAAAAAATATTCTGAAGGTGTCACCTAGTTACAAATTATATGACCTGTAATATAATAATTCACTTGAATGTGACTGTGGGTAGTCATACATTTGACAAACGAAGAGGATTACGGAGCATAACTCGCACATGAAAGCACATACAGACGACATGCCAAGCCATAACATCCATTTTGACAAACAACACACAGACATGTAAAGAAAAAGTGAAACATGTTAATAAAGGCGATGACTGAAAATTATCTAACAGCTGCGAATCCTTAATAAAAAATATAAAATCTCATGGCCGTGACTACTATAGGCACGCGAGAAAATTAAAAAATCCCAGGTGAAAGCTGACAAGGAACAGGACTAATTGACGGACACTTTCATCTCGTCTGTCCGTGATCAGGGTTACTGCAAAATGATCGAAATTTTATCCAAGTAAAATGAAAAATAAAAAATATAATTTTATAGATGAAAAAGTGTACAACTTATAGGTTTAAAAAAATTATCCCTTATGAAATTCCTACCTTTATTATCTAGGTATTATTATTTGTTTCATGTTTTTTATACTTTAGGTTGTAACCGATAACAATATTAGTTGGATACGTCATATTGGTTATTGGCTTATGATTTATCTCCTACTCTAGCAGTATTACCTAATTACTCACTATTATATTCCAAACATTTAATACAATCAAATGTTTTGATAGCTACCTAACTTACAGTATATATAACGGAGAATAAATATATGAAAAGAAATGTAACAACTAGCACAAACTCGCCAATATCTCAGTTGAGGTATATCTTTCACATTGTTATATATTAGTCATTGTACTGAAAATAAATAAATTGTTTTCTTGATCAACTTTGTTGTTTGTTGCAATGGTTGTAAATTATATTTGCTATTATTCTGGTACCTAAGTAACGCATTGTTCGAGCAATTGCGTATCCGAAACTGAAAATCAGATGAGCATATAATAACTCAGCATAACGGAATCTGTTTGAGAACATACAGCTTTATGCTGAGTTGCATCCTGTCTTCAGATGTTAGTTATATATTGTGTTAGTAAACAATATATTAAGTTGTAATTATTATGGCGTTTCTCGTATGAAAATTGCAGTTCTTATATATTTTGATCCCGTAATAAAAAACTAAATTATGGAATTTATTGAGATTTTATACAGTAAATGGCTTAGACAGCTAGTGTTGTATTTTAATTGTAGACATTAAGACAATAATGTTCTCATATTATACGAGAAACATTCTTTTTATAATAGTAAGACTATGGCATGCTATATCGATTCTGACATCGATAGGACGTCTCTTAAGAGCTAGTATCTATATTTATTTGATTCACTGCCCTTGAATTCATACCGTGTGAATTCATCGCAGAAACAAGCCGCACTATACCTTATTGTTATTTAAACGTAAAGGTTAGTTATTATCTACAATTTCCTGTCTTGCTCATTTCAAATGATTTTTTTGTTTTATATTTGTTAAAGACACTTAAAATTCCTAGGAGAGAATCAGTGTTGTAAAAAAGCAAGGTTGATATTTCACGTTTTTTTTTTTTGTTTTAGAGTTAAAATGTCAGTTTATAAGATTGTATTAACACTTGCAATACTCGGTGCAGTGAGCAACGCACAAAGACCTTTTTACGCCGGATTACGAGCGATCGGATATCCCAAAGGAGCATCGAATGTCCTCACGAATAGATTCGGAGAAACTGCAAATTTACCTATTGAAGCCAGAGGAGACGGTGCTTTGATAAATAGATTTAATCAAATGCCAGAAGACCAGAGACCTTTTTGGTATCTCAATAGGCGTCAATATGATGAATTAAGAAGGAATCCCCAGACTTACAAGCAAAGACCTAATTTGTTTGTAGACAGAAATAATTCTTAAACTAGAAGGCATAAAATCGTGATTGGATATTCAAACCCGTATTGCTTATGGGAAATTTGTAATTTTTTTGCCATTATTGTGAGTCGTTAATAAGAGAACTAATAAATTAGTAAATTGTTTTGTAATACAGTTCATAATTTTTTTGGTAACTATACTAATTATACTAACTATACTACTTATTGCTGTTCGTGTAAAATCTTACCATCCCAAAGTTTGTAAATTAAATTCGTTTTAATATTCAAAAGATAAATTTTTTTAGGAATATTTAATATAGCATTCAAGTAAAACCTATTCTTTATTGATATAATGCAGCCCTAAATAAGACACAATAAAGTTAAAATTTACAGATAATTAATCTTACGAGTTAAATTGGTGGACAGTAGCTTTATTTCAGTGGATGTTCTACGTCAGTTCTAAAAAATAAAATAAAATTAACTTTGTAAAATTAGACCGGTTTTTGAACAACGCAATAAACGTGTGTTTAATACAAGTTTTATCCTCAAGTTTATTACTGGGAGTTAAAATGGATCTTCGGATGTGTTAGTACCACAGAATATGAATGATTCTATACATATATGAATGTGTAAATAGTGTCTACATATTTTATGAATAAAAAATGGGGAAATTGTACTTGATAAACTGAGGATGCGTACGGGTATGAATCTATTTAACAGTTTTGCAAAAATTTATTGTATTATATAGAAATCTATGTTTCGCAATGAACTGTTATTATACTAAAAAAAATGTTTTCTGCATTTGAATAACATTTATATGTTAATTATTATTTTTGGTTTACATGGACATATTTTAAGTCTCAATAAGAGTACCTATCTCGAAAATGCTTTGTATAATTCCCTAATTCCTCCAACGCTTTACGTCATACGGCCTTATGTATGTATATCCAATCAAGATGGTTCACAGTCGACAGATGAATTCTGTAAGAAAATCGATGCCTTTAATTTTAGGCAATACTTTAGAGATAGCGTTATGACCGTAATATTTGAAATAAATTTATAAAAAGATTTGTTACTTTATTAACACGTTTTGTGTTATAAGTTTTGAATTTTGATAGTACACTTTCTTTTCACAATAAAACCAGTATTTTTCTTTTATTATTGTTTTGAATTTATTTCATATTTTCTCTGTTTAGTTATTTTTAAATATATGTATTTAAGTTTATATACATAATCTAAATGTCATTATAAATCTGACGTTATATTTTATCAACCTTACGAATATATATATATATATATATATATATATATATATATATATATATATGCCTTAGTGTTTAAAATACCAAATCATTATGAACATAAAGACAACAAACAATTTTATTTTCTAATAGTTTCGACGCCTTCCAATGTTGGAAAATAGAACTTGAGATATGTCGTTGTTGTTATCTCTGTGATATAAAATACAAACATGAATTTATTTTAAAAGACATTGTTTTTAAGGAGGATATTTTTGGTGTCGTTTTACAATTTACAATTTGTCTCTGCTTGAGGAAAGAGTGACGTAAACATGACACGAGCGCTCTTGAATGTATTAGATACGGCTGTCTCGTAAACTGTGCTGTATTTTGCACAAATTCTCACATGATGTTAAGCAATTTTGAGTTTAAATTTTATACGTTATATATAATAAAGTATAATGAGGTAAATTTTAAAGTATAATGAGGTAAGAATAGTGGAATTTAACTTAAAGAGTTAAATATTAAAAAATATATACTCAATACATCAAAATTACGAAGTCAGTACAAAACTATGACTTATGTTAAATTTATTAAGTGGTACATAAGCTGCTTAAGTTAGTGGAGTTCAGATCGTATTCCGGCGACAGAGGAACTGCAACTTTGACAAGCCACACCGTACTAAAAGAGATGACCTCTTTAAAAGAGCCGTTACATCAAATAAAGTACCACTAGCAAAAACATATTAACCAAACATATAGCTGCAATTTCTCTATTTAAATAACATATTGAACTTGTTATGAATGAAATAATTTATAATTAATTCTGTGCAATAATACGGCTGAAGTATTTAAAGTTATAATTAGATGTCTATTGCTTGTTGAATAAGCAGATGTATCGAGCTCGGGTTTTTCCAATACCCACACTATATTCGTTGTATTACACAATGACTTGCTAATAAACGTATTAAAATCACGCATGGATTTTGTTATGTGGTGTTAAAGGTCCCTGTGATGAATCACTTGTCATAAGTTCGTGATAAAAGAGCAATAGTGTGTAAGTGATATCATCAGTAACGTTTGAACTAGCGTCTAATGTTTAAATATAATATATACGGACGGATTTCATTTTGAAGTAGAGAAAAATTTGTACATAATTTAGTTAAGTAACTTGTAAGCTGTGATTTATATTGAAAAAAAAAACCAAACAAGTTAAAAATAATTATAAATCCGTATTAAACCCGAAAAATATTTTAGATCTAGAAACTAATGATTTTTTCCTAATTTAAAAATGTATGAAATCAATAGACTGTAATATTTTTTTTGTTTGGATTACGCTATTTTTAATAAAATATTTCCTAAGTATTATACTTCAATTTCTGCTAAAAAAATCAATTTATATGTATGTATGTATACGTCACTCCTTCTGTAGAGGAAACAATCACTTTTTCAAATTATTTTTAATAAAATGAAAGAAAACACATAGAGTATGTAATTTTATTATCAGTGTTTTGATTGTTTATTAAATAAACGTTACGTTTAACCTAACGAATCTTCAGTACATATCTGGTTGAATCTTTTTTAAGCAAAACTAAGTTTATATTTAATCTTAAAAACTAAAATAAAGCTTACTTTATTTAATTAAACATAATAAAATATTTTAAACTTCATCGTCACCTAAGTATTCATTTAATATACAAGGTCATTTTATTAATTTAACATTTAAATATGATTTTGTATAACAGAACCTTTAAAAATATCTTGATTGAAAAAGTTGATCCTACTTTTTTCACAAACACTGTAACGACGTTGACGAAAATGTGTAGATTATTATTCATGAAAATGTCGTTTTGGCTCAAAAGAAATATATTTAAAAGATATTTCTATGATATTTAAATTTTGAATTTATGAAAATTACCAAGTTGGCTTATCTTAAAGCCGTTTAAACAGCTTTAAATAGGTTTATCTAACTTGGTAAGGTTAAAAGCTGACTAAATATTTAAAGTTTTTTTGTTATAAACTTTTTAAAATATATATTTATATTATTCTTAATATATATATTTTTTTGTAATGTATGTTTTGCCTCTGAATATGTTTTTATGCTTCAAACGCAAGTAGCATCTACGAACCATTAATACATGCACAATTCTTAACATAACACAATCAGCAAAAAGATATATAAATTCACTTATCTCCCAAGAAACTGGTCTTCTATAACTATTAAAAGACTCTTAGGCTATTTTCATTATTTTTGTGCTTAAATGGAAGAGATCATCACTTACTACATGGTAAAAATGAAAAATTCTCACTGTTCATAATTAAAGAGTCTATTAAAAAAGCCTCTTGTTTATAACGACAACCGTAGTCTATAGGGTTACGGTAACCGACGGGGCTACTGTTGTCATTATATATCTACATGAGAGGAGTGCGAAGGCGTTGGAGAACTAACCATAAACGTAAACAGATCCCACTTTCATTAATGCGGATTAGATATTTGGAAGAAGAGTGATTCAGTAATATATTATGTCTTGGAACTGAATAATAAGCGGGTATTCAGTTTTGCAAAACACCTTTGTTTATTGTTTAATATTAGTAGAATAAATCATAATAGCACGGTTTTTAAATAGATATATATATAACATGATTTTAGAGTGGACTGAAAAGTTAGGAACCTGACACACAGATTGAATTTGAGTATATCTTAAACATTTAAAAAAAAATCTATAAATTAAGAAAAAAAAATTTATTAAAGCCAATACTTGGCTTCTGAATATAAATTTTTGAGGGTTGGTTTACTATATTTTAACGATGTGAATTGGGCACCGACTAAGAAGCACGCAGTGGACGTTCTAGACGTGCACAAAGTCCACAAAATTATTTCGGACCATCCTAATCTGAATTTCATTTCCTTTTAGTTGTTCAATTGTAATTAACTTTATTTTTGTAGCCGTCCATCATTTTACAATGGAGTGCAATTGAGAGTCAGCCGCGTGGACTACACGGGTCCAACCGGATCCAAAGCGTAGAAACACGCAAGAGTCTTTTGGCAAGGTTGTTACATCATTATTTTGGAATGCTAATGGTACATTATTTATTGAGGCTCAAAATAGGAAATCGCAAAAAACTGCCTTATTTGAAGAAGAAAAAAGTTTTGTTCCATTATTACATAGCCGTCTGTCACAAATTTATAAAAATAATCGCAAAAGTGCATGAACTCCTTCCGCATCCACTCTATTCTTCAGATTTAGTCCCCATCGTTTGTTCTCAGAACTCGAGATGATGCTCACTGGAAAGAAATTTCGCTCCGATATCTTTATTGGCTCTTGGTAATCGCGAAAATGAAACCGATTTTTAGGGTAAAAACAATTTCTATAACAAAAATGGTATGGAAAAATTTAGTGATGGCCGTAATCACTGTAACCTTCGAAGGTAACTATAATTAATAAATATCAAAATTCACATTACCACAAATCAAAAGCTTTTTTCCATGCCAACTATTATATGTATCTATAAGGTAGATAAAAACGAAAGCTCCTTCCCTACCAATTTTAAGAATCGATTGTGATATTTTTGTTATTTGTTATTTAAAATACTTATTTTCCATTTTAAAGAAATATTTATGAGATAATAATATCTTTAATATATATTTGGTCACAAATATTTTTTTTATACAATTCCAACATCAATCTATGATTGTAAAGTTTATCGAAATAGATTTATTAACCCGAGCAATTTAGAGACAAAAAATTGTGTATAAAAACTGTCGTCGCTGGCTTTGTTACTTTTGTATAGAAATAATTAAATAAACAAAGTAATCAATTGCAGATTATGTTACTTTAATAGCACGATTCATAACCATCTGCGGTTAAGGAAAAACCCAAGAATAATTGGATGATATTAACTTAATAAGCACTATAAAAATCATTGAAGAAAAAAATAAAAAAATCGAAAAGTACAAAAACTTATGTAAGTTATTGAAATTTAACACCTAAAATATTTTGTTAATGCTCTAATGTTTTTTATTTTGCCAATAATAAATATTAATTTTTTTTTACACTGAGATCTTTTCTGTATTTTGATGTACAAATAATCATTTTCAAGTAAGTCAAAAATCCTATTCTATAAGATAACCTTGTTTTAAAGCTTGGAAAATTAAAATGAAAATTATAAATACATGTGTTATAATTTAATTGACTCTATTATTTCCCGGATACCCACAAAATAAGTAAGACAAACTTCATTCCTAGAACCAAACCAATTTGAAATCTCTGTATTATAATATATTGAAAGGTCTCGTAACCACTAACACCTTTATAAATATTAATCTTAGCGCAATCATTAATTTAATACTTAAGACCTATTACTCATTGTTAAATACATTTTTAGTTGAAGTAACTATAATATTAGATGTAATTTAAAATGAGAACGAGTATAATTATATTTTTTTTTTGCGCCCCACAAAAAGGTAATCACTGAACGTATGTAACAAAACCTCACCAAACCTGCTAGGATACTTGCAAAATAGAATCAAGCAAAAATTGCCATTGAAATCGAAACATAAAAAGTGTATAGGTAACATTTTTCTTAATTATAACTTTGTTACCAGTTAAAAAACTAAAAGCGGTTTATGTAATGTCGTTACGTATCTACACATAAATTTGTTAGTATATATTCAAACATTTTATGATAAGATATATTCTCTAACAATTTACAGATAAAAAAGCCTTAAAATTAAAGAGAGCTTTTGTTTGCCGCGACATCGTCCGTCTTAGAAAAATTTTGCAGAACTCTTTTTATGGCGTTATATGGCTTTTTACCTTATAATACCAACAATTAAAATCATAGTATAATGAACAGTGACAATTTATAGCAAATTTTAAAACAGTCATGGGGTTTTTAATGTTTGGTGACACAAGAAAAATTAAGAATTAAGAATATGATAGGAGATGATATAATATAATATCATTAAATAGTTTATTAGAAAATAAAATTGAAAAACATTTTAAGTTATCTGTCTGAAATTTATAAGCTAATTTGTGTCCATAACTTTATGATAAAGGATTAAAGTTTTCTTCTCCGATAAGACATTCAATTTCATATTTTAAAATCAGGAACGACGAGTGATATCCACTGCTATTAATATTCATAAAAAGAAACTGTTTTCCATATTCATAAAATAATAACGAACATGTGGTCATTTTATATATTAAAATATAGAAATAATTGTTACAAATAAATTTATTGTTTATAATAAAAAAACATACAAGAACAACAAACAATGTTTACTTGTTTTTTCCAAAATTTAAAGTCCAGTACAAAGTCTTTGATGAGGCTGCTTTTCCAGAAATTAATGATTATATATTTAATTTGCACATTTTGAGATGAGAAAAACATGATATTACGTTAAGAGACGAAACTGCCCAGCATTCCATGGATTCACCTTACCGGTGCAGGGTCCATCACCGATGGAATATTTTAACGACAACTTTTCCACCTAGTAGTATATTAATACACAGTCATGTTTAATATATTTAGTACCATATTACAAAGGCGTAATTAAGTTTGTTTGTATGTAATTTTTTCACCTTCCGTTCACGCGTTTAATAACAGAAAATTGTTTAACAGGGATAGCTGACACATTTATATCTATTTTAAATTATTTTGATAACAAAATACATATCAGCTACAAATTTAAATTAATTGTTCTATGCAAATATTTGATGTCCAGAAAATATTTTGTAGTTTTTATACTTTCTTCTGAATGTTCTTCATACTCGTATTTTACTTCTAAAGATTTATGTGTTTTTCAGTGTTAAATATTCAAGTTTGACAGAAATCGCTATTGAATATTTGATTTACGATGGTGAATATCAATCTAGATTATCATTCCTTTTTATTATATAATAATACTACACGGTATTTCAGGACACTCAGCCATGTCTCACCTTTTATCTCAGCTACCGCATTTTAAAAATGCATGGAATTTCCTAAATTTGTAAAAAGCTATGTAGAAAAGCATGAAAGAGCAACCATCCATACATCCCTACAAACCTGCGTTATTCCAAAAATTCCAGATATTGTAAATAATATCAATTTTAACATCATGACGTCACTATGCACTCCATGTTAGTTATTTTAATTTTTTTTAATAACTCAAATACAGTCCTGCTGATTTACATAACATTAGATTCCGGAACTAATTATACGGTAATTATATTATACACCCAAGCTCTATGAGTTTGAATGAGAAATAAATGAAAGGCAAAGATCAGTTAGATAATTCTAAAGGTACCAAATACGCGAAATTTATTTATAATTCTTAATAGGAGATCATTTGAATGTCAGAGACTTCGGTTTATTTTCCAAATAAAATGTGTGGTTCTTTTTTATTGTCCCATTTAAATATTATTCAACGTTGTGATTCAAGCTTTTACAGTGAATTTGAATTTTCTTCTTTTTAATATTTTATATTGTGTTTTATGGAGCACTGCTTTCTTTACTTATCACATTTTTATTCACAAATATTTTGTAAAAAGGGTTGGTCATTAAAATTGGATGAAATATTTTGAAGATTTTTTTTTTGAAAAGAAGTTTTATTTATATGTTTCTTTCTATGCAGGACGTTATATTTTTAAGAAAAAATATGGTTTAAAAAAAACTAAAACACATGCTTTTCTAATTAACCCAAGTAAAAAGTAAAAAATAATCTTTAACATTAACAGTGGGCGGAAAATATTAGTATTGTTATAAGAAAAGTCTGGGGCGCTTTGTACCATATCTTTCATACTATTTTTAAACTAATCGTATGAAAAAAGTAATAGTTTAAAAATAGTATGCAAGATATGGTACAAAGCGCCCCTTGCTTTTATCATAACAATACAAATATTTTGCGCCCACTTTTATTGCTAATGTTAGATATTATTTTTTACTTCTTAGTTGGCTTAATTAGAAAAGCATGTTTTTTAGTTTTTTTAAACTACATTTTATTTTTTACTTTTTGGTTCAATTTGTCTTCAACGCGGATGTGTTAAGCTTCTAGACGACGAATGTTCGATTTTACTATCAAATAGCTACATTAATTTTTAATCCATTGACATATAAAGCTGTGTTTACAGAGTTGCGTCTCCAATTCGTGTACGTTATACGTACTGTACGTTATAAGTCTTTTTGTGTTGTTAGCATAAATACTACACTTGCGATCAATGTAGTAGTGTAACGATTTATGTAAATAAAAAGCCATATTGGTCACTTTTTATAAATTAATATTTCGTAACCGATCCATTTTATCTAATGCTTTATATATATATATATATATGCATATAAAGCATATATATATATGTAATAAGTGAAACAATTGCCAAGTTATATATATATATATATATATAGTAATCTATATATATTCACGAAGTTCGATTCCGGTACACATCTCCCTGGTTGATCCTGCCAGTAGTTATATTTGTGACACGGCAAATTTTTTGTAATTTTCGCGATTAAGTTAGTATCTGCTCAGTCACTTAGAAATTAAATATAAAATTCTTCTTATCAAAAGTTTTTGATTTTTGGCTGTTGATAATGCAGCTACGTAGCTTATCAACAAATACAGTAGCGCTTGAGCGAGCATGCTCTATCTCTTTCACTCTCATGTAAAGGATCTATGATATGATATGATGATCCCGGCAATCCTAATGATGAAATTGATATAATATCTACGAGGTATTAATTTGCTACCGGTCCTTGATAAGCCTACAAAAAGTGAGCGAAATCAGTTCGTTTAAAATGGGTCAAAATCGAGTTGGTAGAAGTCGGTTACAAACATACATACATACATACATACATACATACATACATACATACACTCGAAGCTAAATAAAAGCATGTAAAAATATCGTATTATAGCATAAATTGTAGTAAAATTTATATATTAAATTCAAACTTTAGAGAAATCTGTTCTGAAATGAAATCATTTTTTAGTTTAATATAAATATTTATAATTTATTTAAATTTTTTTTTATCAATCTTGTTTTGGTTGGAAACATTACATTGTGTTTATATCCTTATTTGAAACCTCCTTTCATATAAAATCCCGAAATAATTTTTTGGGCGAGGGCACGGTACTCTCCCCGTCAATACGAGATAAGTTATATTCTTTCGAACTACCTAACATTATTCAAAACGCTTCGTACTGTTATGAAACCTAAAAAAGATTATTAAACTCCATAAAATAAGTAGTAGTGACTGTCGCCCATGGACATCCGCAACATAAATGTTGAGGATGCGTTGCCAAACTTGATTGTCGAGGAATAGGGAGGAGTGGGAATAAGGAAATGACAAGAAAGGGTGGGAACGGGAAAAGGGCAACTAGCTCTCTTACTCATCGAAAGAAACGCAACCACTAAATGCTACTTCACGCCGACCTTCTGTAAGAGGGTGGTACTTCCCCGATCGAGCCAGCCTATGTTTGAGCTGTAGTAACTTGATCAGAGCTAGGCTCTACCACCTAAAATATTTTTTTAATAAAGATATCATAAACTTACGTCCTTTATTCTTGAATGATATTATACAAACTAATTCTAACATATAATTATTATAATAAATCGACATAAGAGGCCTAATATAAAGATACATAGATAACACTCAAGCATTCACGTTTATAAACAATTATTTATTAATTATTCTCTTCAAGATCAGGTTCTTACAATTATTATTTCGAAAAATACCTAATTCCATAATTGACGTACGGAAAACGTACGTCATGTCAAGAAAATTATAGTTTAGGAGCCAAGATACATAATCTTAAAATTTCTACACTAAAATAAACTTTCTTATTATAACTTAATCCTTGCAGTTGTTGGTTAAAGAAAGTATGAAACATGTTTAAGTCAATTGAAAATATTTTATACAAAAGAGTCATTATTAATAACTGACACCAACATTTATAAATGCCAAAGCGTTTGGATATGAGAATACAATTGTAGTAATAAAAATAATTTTAAATACCATATGAATTGAAAACCGCAAACTGATTCGCTAACCACAACAAATCCTGTACGAAGAATCGTGAATGATCGCCCTTTAAAAAAATGTATTATGTTTTTTTATCTCATTAATATTAGATATTGTAACTATTTTTCTGTATATAAAACGATAAAATACCCAATGTTTTATTATTTTTTCTATGAACTTTCCTCTATGAATTAAATTTGAGTTTTAGACTAAGATGTTACGTCATCAATTGGAATAATGGCCAGTGATTCGATTTACGATGGGTTTTTACGTTGCATTAGGAAAATGTAGACAGTGTGCATTTAATTTTTATTAATGTAGGTCATGCACTATAATTGTTTAACCGTTGTTTTACTAAGTTTAAACAATTTTCCTGTTATTGGATATATTTGAAATGAATTCTTCTATATCATTTCCAAATAGGAATTACATGAAATCCCTTTTCAAGTCTAATAGGTATAGTTTTACGCAATATACGTTTACATAAATAGTATAAGTTGATTAACTTGGCAATTCTAAGAATTTAAAACTCTTCACAGATTACAACGTTCAAAAATTCATTCACCAAGTTTGCTTTCTTGTTTATTTTAACTTATTTATTTTATTTAATACAAATATTTTATATAAATAAGTAAACAGTAGTAAAAATTTATAAGTTCAACTAATTTTTAAATTATTTAATTATTATAATTTTTTGCTTAATACATTTCTTTATAAATAACTGATAATAATTAACGTTTAAATTTCATGGGTAAGTCAAATATGATTGAATTAAATCCTTAAGAATATAAGCTAATACTTATCTACATACAATAATAAAAATATTATTTTTAATGTAATATAATTATTTACTTATTTCAGTTTTATGTACCAGTTTAATAATTCATTGCAAGATTAGTTTTAATATGTACACAAGCTGTACATAAAACTTGTCCAGAATATCCAGAAGTAGATACTAGGTTCTCACAAATAAATTCCAAGAAGATGCCTATAATTCTATAAGAGAAGAGATAAAAATGCAATAAATAGATAGAACTGATAGATAACTAACCGTCGCGGTGCCTGAATTGAGATAAATATAATGAATTATGAAGCAACTTTCAGACCTCCTCTAAGACCTAATGGATTTGAAGACGCAAACACATTCCACAAAGAAAGATAACAGGATAATCTTCCAAATCATATGAATAAGCAATAATGTATTGACTTCGTAAATGTTTTCGTCCTTCGTTTACCCAACTAATATTATAAAAGTGGAAGTTTGTAAGGTATTAAGTTTAAGTTGTAGTTAAGACGTCTTGTAGTCGTCTTGTAGTTTAGATGACTTAATTTTTCCCTTGGCATGACAGTTCTGATATGTTTCAAGTTCAATGACAATCATGTTTGATGTCGTTGCTGGTTCGTTACTATAAATGTTGGTTTAATATACCTTATACGTTTCTCTCTGCTCCCAAATTCGAAGTTTGTCACGGAGTCATGCGCTAATAGCTAGCTAGCTATATACATATATGTCATCATAATGAAACATTAATTATAACATAATCTATTACAAATTTTATGTTATACTTTTTATTAGCATTCAATTAAAAAACACTCTCGTTTAATAGAACGATATTAAACTAAACTTTGCGACTATTTGTTAATATAATTTTGCATATTTCACTCCAAATGATAATTCAATTACAGTTAAAATATAAATAAATTGATATTTATTAGACTATGGGTTGGTATTATGAGCTACTATTGACTAAAATTATCATTTCTTAGTATTACAATACCAACGGAATGACAGTAGTGTGATATGTCAATATCTGTGTAAGGAGGTGCTTACTTATACATAAGTGTGTACTAAATTCATTTTCTTAATCATTTTCGTAAGTTAATTTATTTTTTATGGATTTTATAATTAGCAAATTTTTTCCATCGTGAATTTTAGCAATTTTTTTCTATCGGTAACAGTCCTAGTTATGTACTAAGTAAAGAAAGTAATAATTATATTTTTTATATTATTAAAAAACTGCCGTTTGTGCAATTTTGTAAAAACTCAAAAATCAGTTATCTCAAATGCAAGCCCAGTCTTTGTTCATATACATAGATGGGGCTCTAAAGCCGATGGGAAGCCGGGTTACGAGTGCAACCGCAATGATGTGCCTAGCTCGGAGCAGGAGACGGTACGGGGGTTTTTTAGTCAGTAGGAGTCTGACACTCCCTCTTGCTCCACCCGGGACGAGAGGGGTCATTTGATGATTCCCCCCCATAAAGTCTTGTTTCGCCTTTTGCATTAGGGAATTTTCCAGATTGCGAGTTAGTCTACCGATATCATGAATTAAGTTATATTGACTAAGTACTTAGAGTCTATATGACTCATTACGAGCATATTCAATGATTAGCAGATTAATATTAGCAATAACGTAACGTTCCATCCAATTAGACGTTATAGATTTTATTCATCGATAATGAGTTTCTATTTAGTAGGAATGAACTATTTTTAATAAGTCTTAAATAATAAATACATTATAGAATTAATATACAAATCTTTCTCATTAACCCATTAAAAGATAATAATTATAATATACAATAATCACGCAATTTAGTAATTAGTTTATTTTAAATTATTTTTACTTTTAGATAATATTATTAAATGTATGCTGAAGAAATATTAAATTTTCTTTATGATGACATTATTACACATAATAATATATTTTTAGACTTTGTAGCTATTATTTGTGTGTTTTATTTTATAATAATATTGTCGTGATTTCAATTTCTGTGGTTGCGTCAGAATATTACAGAAAATTTAAGATATTTTATGAACAAATGATTATAGAAATGACAAAAATAACCAAATTTTTAAGAAAAAATTTATATTACTAATGTAAAACGCAATCGTTACGTCAGTATCTGGTTAAGCTATAACAATCAATAGACTTTCTTGGCCATTATTTTTTTTAACTTCCGTATAAGGTCCCGGAACTCTTATATATTTAATATAATTGATATTTTCAGGAACTCTTTAACCTTTGTTCTATCAATAAACATAATTATATAGACAAACTATGAAATAATGAGTTACAGATATAAAAATATGTCAGATGAAAAATCTACTGAATAAAATTATTATAAGACTGTGGTGTTATTATTTATTAGTGCTAATCTATTATTATAAATAACCGTTAACTGACGTACTGTTCGTAAAAAGACTTGTGACGTGTTTCGGAAAGGCAGACGTGACGTCATCAACTGGAAACGCGGTTTGCCGATGAACCGTTTTGCGCTGGGTTTTTACGCTGTATTATAAAGTCACAGACAAAACAGTAATGTTTTCATTTTTATTAATGTAGGTCATGTTCGTTTTGTTCATTAAATTTACGTTTTGAAACATATATGAGTTGATATAAAATGTCATTTGAGAAATAAATCTATAAGTATATTTTATTTATTTATAATCTAATTTAAAGAAATCTTGTTAAATAATTAGTTTAGTGTATTAATAAAAACGTAAAAGATATAAATTCATTAAATTATCAGTTAAATCGAAATATTTAAATTTTTTAATAAAGCTATATTATGCTCAATTTAATTTTTATTATTTGAAGACATTAAGACATTTCATTAAATGCCAGTTCTGTAAGATCAAAACTCTGTATTGCTTGCTCGTGACGTTTTCAAACGGGTCTTGATAAAGTTTGTATATATTTATTTGACTCTCTACCAAACAGCCATAATCAGCCAGAACGCCGAATAGAATAGACTCACTGTTTAGAATTTAAATATTACTCACTAAAAGGTAAATATCGGAATAGAATTATTCAATAGTGGTTTAACTATATTCTATTTATATACATATTTTATTAAAATAAAATATATTGTATGGAAACAAGTAGATACAATAGTAATATTTTATAATTTTTTTTTTTATTTACAGACACAATGGCAGTTTACAAAATCTGTGCATTATTTGCTATAATTTGTGCTGTAAGCAATGCACAAAGGCCTTTCTACGCTGGTTTGAGACCAATCGGATATCCAGAAGTGGAATCAAATGTTCTCACAAACAGATTCGGAGAAGACGCTGATCTTCCTATAGAAGCTAGAGGAGATGGAAATTTAATAAATAGATTTAACCAGATGCCCGTAGACAACAGACCGTTCTGGTACCTGAACTGGCGTCAATATGATGATTTGAGAAGAAACCCACAGACCTACCCACAAAGGCCAAACGGATTTATAGATAGAAATACATTTAGAAGATAGGCAGTGAAGATTACGATCAAAGACATTCCATTGAAGTCGAATTCAAAATTACAGTATTTGAAATTATTTATCTGTGATATTTAGATAATCATTTTGGCCCAAAGAAATCGCATTTCGCTCATAATGTACTTATTATAGAAAAAGATAAGCTGAACATCGTCTGCAAAATCCAACCTATGGCAAGTGTTAAATAATCAAAAAAAAAAATATTACAAAATTACGAAATGAGAAGGGTATCCGTGTGAAACAAAAATGAACTTAGTGAAAAGCATATCAAAGTGAAGAACTTTTTGCATTGAAGAAAGATTTTTCGTTATTTTAACCGTTATGGACGTTGAAACGTGCTTTAAAATTCCTGCAACTAAGAATGGTTTAGGTATTGCTGTTATTGTAAAAAATTAGTTACAATAAAAAACCGTTGGATGCATTATTGCTCACTCGATTTTTTATTGGCATTTCGTATTTAAGACAAACAGTAAAAAAAATATGATAAATAAAAACCTTTGACATCCAATTAGCGTGGCACATTGAAAACAAGTGCTGTTTATTGAAAACCAAACAAAATAAAAGGTTAAGAGAACAATATTCTTTACTCTTGTATTGGTAATAAAATATTTGTTATAAATAGACTGATATTTCTTAACATTTTTTAAATCGTTTTCCTTTAATAGACATTATTAAACACTACTATTCTTGTATTAAGAAACAAGTTAGGCTCTTAAAAGAAAACATTTTCATTATAAGTACGTCGTAATTATTTATTTTTTACGCTCCTTCGTCTACAAGTTTATGCTCATCAAAGGATTGATTCACAATATTCATATTTGTTGACTAAAACCACGGTAATATTTTTTTTAAATTGTTAATAATGTTCACTGGTGACAATTTAAAATAGAATAAAATAAATTAATTTATTCAAATAAATCAGAATAAATTTGCAGAAGAGTAGACTATCATTCACGTACTCTCAGTTTTCTCGTAAATTCTTCGCTTAAAATAAAACGTTTAACAATAATAATCCATATAAAAATTTTAATTAAGAAATCATTTAATCTTTACTACTATAAAATTGTCTATTGATACACTTCCACAGATACTTTTAACAAATTTTGTATTAATAAAATTGTAATTGTACAAAAAAAAAAAAATTTTTTTTAATTTAATCTAGAATAAAATTTATGATTTCAATATTTAAGCCCCCGTGGCATATTCATTTATTTCAGCCTATATATATTTCACCTCTACATTAATGTGTATCTTGTTGTTCGCCTTTGTAATTGCTTTTAAGTCTATAAAGTTAAGCCTCCATAATTACTTTGGTTCAATGTAATTGCTTCTCAAATTGGTTATTATCTATATTGTTTTAGGATTTTCTTCATACGTTTCTATTTATTATTAAATTTTCATACATTATACGAATAAAATTATATGTCTTTATATTTAAATACACCAGTGTAAAAGTTACAGATACATTTAGATTTTAAAAGAAAATTTTCCGAATCTCTAAATTAATCCATTGTACAAAAACTTAAAATTGTTTCGTGTATATGTATTAAAAGTTTTTAAACGAAAAAGTCTAATTCTACTAACCCTAAACATAAAAAGTTTGCATTTATAAATTTCATTTCAATATTTCTTAGTAAAATTTGTTATGATTTACAAAAATCACGCAGAAATTGTCCGATATTTCTGATCCATTTGGAGAAATCATGCCATTAAAAATTAGTCGTTGTCAAGCTAACGGAAAATTCTTTTCCTTATATCTCTTCCCTATTACGTGTTATTTTATTATTCAAAATATATATACCGTAGAAAATTACCATGAAAGAAAGGCAGGATGGGGTAAAACGTGACGAGGCAGACAAAATAATACAAACTTCTATGTTGGCTATAACAAAAGCTATTTGTGTACGTGTTAAAGCAATTGACAGGGTTACAGAATAGCGGGAAAGTAGCCCGACTGCTCTTATTTCCCTTTGTCATTTGGACGTTTGTGTCATGGTAGGTCATTACGTTTAATATTATATTTGCTCATGCTATTGAATAAAAGTATTTAAGTAGAGATAAACTAAGTAATACAGTTAAATATTTATATTACATTCATTTTGTTAATAAAGTGTTAAAGTTTTCTATGGCTACTATAAGTTATAAATAGGAATATATGTTTTAACACGTGGCGGTTAATTGTTAATTAATTCTTCGTATAACTTTAGATTATAAATTGTTTGGTGGAATTGGAAATACTTTGATGAATGTTTGGTGTACTTTGAGTTTAGTTTTAAATTAGATAAATGTATAATTTTATACACGTTTCTTTATTTGAAGATAGCTTCTGGTATATACACAATTCGTTGCATGTATTTCTTATATATTATTAAGTAACTGGGACTACCTTCATCGTTTGCAAACAATAAGTACCAAAAGACAAGTATGAAGGGTTAATGTTAAGTATATTAAATGAGTAGTAAGAATATATGAAGTTAATTTTTGCATTCTATTAATTTGACCAATCATTTTTTATATGAGCTTTCCATTTCTATAATAAAATTATGTGATATAATCTGATACGTTTGCATTTAATGTTTTCAAATATTTCATTCAAAATTTTATTTATAATACTTCACTAATAGTTTTATGGTATACCTACTTATAATAAAAAATATTTCTGACTTTATCAAAATCTCCCAAATCCAGGAAAAATGGAACAAGTGTTTCACAAATTTAATAATTTCAGCATTGATTTTGTAATTTAATTATGTATGATATGTATGTAGAGTTATGAATCTGACGTTCATCAATATTAACATAGATATATTAATATGGACATGAATGAATTAGCCAGGGGAGTCCACAAAAAATAATCATATGGAATTGATACTTCAATATTTTTTAATGTTGCATCAAAACGACTGCGTTTTTTTTTTAACATAGATGTAATGATCTCTTGTCAGTAAAATTTATATCAATAACATAAAGCATTTCTAATAATATCAAAACGCATATAGTCTATGCTCTAATGACTTTATATAGGACATATTCTGCAATATAATGGAAAAATCACGATTGTTTTGTGATATCCATTAATAAAAGGAACGGAATTGACATATTTGTCTGTTATTCGATATATTTAAATATTTACAATTATAAAGAAAGAGAAGAAAGCTAAGAAGTACATGTAGAAAGAATGTATAGTGTAACGACGCTTTTTTTTCGGGTTAAAAATAGTGTGCTGTCAAAGAAAGAACTGTTTCATGGTAGACGGGCTCAATATCAATGACTTTTACAAAACTTACAAAGCCGCTCTAAGTGAATCCAAAACAGTTGACCTTTTTAAAATATTTGGGCAATAAATTCTTAGTATGTATAACTGTTTCTTAAGTGCAAAGAAAAGAGAACATATAAAAAAAAAAACATTCTAACCGGAAAAAACAAAAAGTGAGTTCCGAGTAGTAGGTATTCTCCGAAAAACTTAAATTGACTTGCGATCATGAGTTGAATGTAAAACAAAGCATTTATATTTCGTCTTTTGCTCAATAAAAATAACAACCATAAGATTCATTGTCGTATTTTTATGTAGTTGTCATTTTAATCCGAACTTTTAAATAGCAAGGAAAATAATTTAATATTATTAATAAATAATTAATTGTCAACATAATAATTAATAAATAAAATACACAAAACTTTATTTTCTCTTTTTTGGTTGGAATTATAAAAATATGTATGTACATGGTTAACATATTAGCTATATTGATTTATTTATATTCTTTACGTTAAGTGAGCGTAGGCGATTCTTACTTTTTTCTTTTACGACTATAATGTCTCGTCTGCATTGTCTCAAATGCACATAAAAAAGTAACCGCAACGTTGCAACAACATTTTAATATATTTCTAGCCACAAATTTACTAATAATACAATTACTCATTGTTATTCAAAATAAATCATAAAAATTGCTTATCTTTCCATATGGGGTATGGACGAAAATTCTTTATAAAGAAGTGTACGTCATTAGCCTTAAGGATAATTGTTTATCGTGAAGCATTACGCGCATAGGTTTTATAGATTAAAAATTTATGGAGAGTAGTGCCACCATTTTTTTTCCTATATTATTATGTAATAAGTACGTGTAGTATATTTAACGAGAATTTATGTTAAATATTGTGGTCAAAAATTATGCTCAATGTATATTTGTCTCAACGTTTTCTTATGAAAAAAATAAAATAAAATAAGTTAGAAACATATTAACTCTTTGCTCATAAATGAACAAAATTATAAAACTCCAACAATATTTTAATTTAAATGTGTGCTTAACAGATAATTAGTTAACACGATGTACTTTTATAGCGTCCAACGAATTGTTGCACGTTTTGAGATAACTTTGAAATCGATTCTAACATTACATATTTATTATAATTAATTTATATATTTTTTTTATTTATTTAAGTAATAAAGACAATATTTATAACTACAAAAATATACCTCGATAAAAAATAAATTAAACTGAGACCTTTAATTTATAAAAAAATAAGAAATAGTAATACTATTATTTTTATACGTCAAGTCCAGCTATTGCCGCGTTTTACTCGCAATACACAGTTCCACTGAAATTTAATCCTAAATATCCTAATGGTTTTTTAATATATCCTAATGTCCCGGCATTTACATTTATAGCGTAAATATTTTTTAAATTTTAAATCATTCCAAGTGTGTCACTACTGACGTCGACTGTAAGCGTAACGGCAAAGGTTTATATATTTACTCGACGGCTACATTGCACTTGCATTCATATCGACTTGCACCGACTCGAAGAGATATACAGACTATCGAGTTTATATTTTTACAAATAAAAGGTAAGTTTTTTTAATTCATTTTTACTTTTTACTTATTTTCTTTACAAAGAGTACAGTCAAAAATTCCTTTTGAGTATCATTACAAGTTAACATTTCCTTTCTTTTTACTGTTATTATTTGAGACTTATAATTTTTCTATTTCTCTATTTTAGTGAAAAATGGCAGTTTACAAAATCATTTTGTTTTGCTCGATAGTTTTTGCTATAAGTTTTGCACAGAGGCCATTCTATGCTGGTTTGCGACCGATCGGTTATCCAGAAGTAGAACCAAATGTCATCACAAACAAATATGGAGAGAACGCGGCTCTTCCCATAGAAGCTAATGGAGATTGGAACTTAATAAAAAGATTAAGTGAACTACCAGACGACAAAAAGCCTTTTTGGTTACTAAATTGGCGTCATTATAATGATATCCGAAAAAATCCTCAAACTTATCCACAGAGACCAAACGTGTTTGTTGATGGAAATACTGCCTGAAACTATGAGAGCACATCTTCAAAAATGAAACGCGAGATCACATTGGATTGTAGTGGTCTGATTATAGAAGTGATCACCTTTCGTGATGGTTTAGTTACTTATTTTATCACTTCCAGATTTTGATACCTTCATAAATAAATTCCATTAAAATCTCAATAAAATGTACAGTTTTTATGGTTAAAAGAATTCAAACATTTTAGTATGACCAATAAAATGCTTACTTTAATGCTATAAAAAAACTGATAAAATTAGTTTTGTATTTAATTCCTATAGTGTGCACTTATTAAGCATAGAGTTTCAATATTAAACGCGTTAAAACTGGTGTTTTTCAATTATTTGTTTCAAAAAATTTCAGGTCAATATATAAAGATAAATAAATTTTTATTAATTTCCTTTAAAAATATGTAATTTTTTTGTAATATATTCATTTTATTTCATAACTCATAGTATTAAACATAATGATCAACTCGTCACAATTATTAGTTTAGTCTTCGTTTAGTTAGTGCATGAAACTGGAGTCTTCCTGTACGTGGCAACATAAGACAGGAGAGGATTAACGAAGTTTACTAAAAATTAATTAACAGTTTATTCATTAAAAGCTTGGTGTACTAAACAAATTACTTTCCGTTGGTAGTTGCTTTATTTATAGCAAAACATTAAGGGGTCAATGTTGATGTCTATTCATTCTTTAATGTAAATATCAGTATGTATATTCAAGTAGTAAAATTCTATTAGGTGCATATCACACTTTTAATCCATTCAAATACTTAGTGAATACCTTAGAATTGTACTACTATATTTTTGTATCTAAAAAAAAATATTTGCTTAAAATACGTGAAGTGTTGTATTGTTAGATTATATTAGATTTTATAAATAATTTGACAGCAAACTGCAGTTACTAACCATTACTTTATAAATGACTTTCTTATTAACAAGCGTGGTGGATCGAACTTTAATAATTCAGAATTTTAAAATCTCCTTCACTTTTATTGAAAAAATTTAATACTTTATGTCTGAATAACAAGCATATAATTAAGATACCAGCCGATCTATATTTGAATGGTTTCCGTGTATATGCATCTGTGGGATGTCCCTATCCCTATACCTAGCCCTACACCTGTTACATTGCTTATTAAAACGTTATACAAATTTCAAATATATTATTGGATAACCTTCTAATAATGTTGGAAATTACTCAGTTATAAATACATACATAGTATTATTTTGACCAGTTGTTATGGAATACTAAAACTTCACTTTTATCTATTGCCCTTTATTGATTCATAGGATGATGCGTTCTCCAAAGTCTATATACTATTTCGTTATTAGTTAATGACTTGTATTACGTTGGGTTTTTACGGTATCCCAAAAATCACAGACGTCGTTTTGATTACCGTTTGATTCCTGGTTACCATTAAAGCAGGTCATATGTTTAGTCATGCGGGTTTGATGATTTATCTTTTTTTTTAAATGCGGTTTCAAGACAATGACCTACATTGCACCTACGTTAGGTATTCAAATTAGTATGTACCATACATGGAACAATATATAAATGTAATACTTATAGAGGTGTATTTGAATAACTTTTTATATGAAAGAATATTAAATTAGATTAAATAAAATAAAAAAAAACAAAAATTGAACCGTTGCACAAAAAGTGTATAAGTTCACTGATTCCATTGTAATGTGATGAGATGAATTTGTTTCATTAAAGTATATTTAATTTTAACATATTTATATATTGCGTAAGAAAAAGTTGATATTAATTTAATATTCTATTTAAATGGCAATCACATATTTTAAATTACTATTGTTATCAAATAATATCGACATTGGTAATTAACTTTCAATACTTTCAGTTTGAATTTTATAGCATTTTAATAAAATAAATGTCCGTATCGATTACCGATAACAATGAAATGATTAAATAATTTTACGTTGATTGGATTCACGACATCAAATCGTATCGAGAATCAATTTATCGTAATAGCAATTTTCTCCAAGTACAAACAATATGAAATAAAAAATAATATACCCAATATTCAAATTAATTAGTATATTATTATAAAAAATAAAATAATTTAATTAATACTTTATTGCTTATTTAGCTCTATAAACCATGTCCGTTGATGAAATTCTTTGCAAGTGTTTATATTAATTGCTTATACGTATTTATAATTTTTATATTATGATTGGAAATGACAAGTGTCATTGAGCTATATCGGACAATACACATAATTCAAATTTCAGAGACGGAAACTGATAACCCCTTTTTTAGGACAAAAGTTTTGAGATATGTCCATTAAAAATTATCGAGTCGAGAGAGATCGGTCACCGTGAGATTTATATCGCTGAAATAGAGTAGCGCGATTGACGAAGTACCTGCGCCTTACAAGAGACCTCAGTCATATGATACTATTTTCATGTAGTATCGCGTTCATATAGAGAGGTATCCAGAGTACCTTCTGGGCGTTGTCGGCAGCTGAGGGTCCAGCTTTGTTAGCAGGTCAGCCAGTAGTAGGTGAACAGTAGTGTTTGCACAGTTAGCCTTTATATGACAGAGCAAAGACATTTAATGAGGTCAGGCACCGAGACTTTCTGTTGAAGCTACCTTTATTTGGATTGTCTTAGATATTTTGCTAATAGATGGAATTAAGTGTTGGAATCTCAAAAGTCTCAGTGCTTTCTTCACCAACCTTTATCTGACATATCTATGTGTGTTGTTAAATGAAAATATTCATTATTCTGCAGATGATACTCACACCCTTTCTCGTTACTCGAGGCCATCATCAAAGCGAGATGGCAGACTCCTTGACAGGCGGTTGTCGTGAGCGAGCCGCCTATAACAGACTCTCGCCTATGCCAGAGTTATAAAATCTGTGAGCAGTTGAGCAAGTGAGCAATATAGAATCTCTGTTATAATATTCCAGAATGCTCAGGAACCCTTCTTGGTGATGAATTATTTTGAACACTATTATAATTCTCATATTAGTAATAAAGTATATTTATAAGACCTTTCAATATGGCCTAAGGGGTCCTCCATACATGAAGTCACATGAATTTTAAGGCATTTGAACCCCTTTCTCCCCGTCTTTATCACAGCTTATATTTTCCGAACACCCTTCTCTTTTGTTGCGAAAAAATACATTTTTCAAAGTGCCAAATCGTGCGATGGTACTTGGTGACAACTAAACCACGAACGGTGGAAAAGCAACAGATCTCTCGCATGTGATGTAAATATAATTAGAACCTTACTATTCAGATTTCTTCTGAATTTAATAATCTTGCTTGCAATAAAATGCCAATATTGAAGTTAAATATTGTTACATTAGAGTAACTGTCAAAAGCAGAGTGCTAAAGTATTAATAAGTATAAATCATGATCACATATACTGAATTTATTGTTCACTATTTTCACATTTATTAGTATTTTAACTTTTAACATGGTACGATACAAAGCCTTTGACGTCACCCTCGTTCACCTTGTCACACGATGTCACATTTTAGTGATATTCCCCCCCCCCCATCCTCAAATGTGTGAGTAAATTTTTGGATGGTAAAAGTAAGTTTATGGATGACCCTCTATTGACCGATGTAAATAACTTCTGCAGAGAAGCCCCACAACAGTTTTGTTCCGATTTTTATGTAAGCTTCTAAGAAAACAAATTGTAAATAATATATATAATACCCTCCATAAAGAATGGGGAGTATTATATGTTTTCCTTCCTATATACGAAAAATTTTGCCATATGCCCTCACGGTTGGCAAGATTTGCATTCATGTCATCAATTACTTTTCATGCAATAGATATATATATATGTGTGTGTGTGTGTGTGTGTGTGTTTCTATGTGTGGGTGTGTATGTACGCCATCACTATATTAATTGAATTTTGTATTTAACAAAATCTCTTATCCAAATTATATTGGATACACTAAAGTTTATTCAATAATTAATTTAAATATAATCACGAAAATGGATGTACCCATTCGTGTTTGGAAAGAAAATATAATATCATTTTAAAAGGACATTAAAGAATATTAATCAAATATAAATTCCTTTAAAAACAGATCTGATACATTGAACTTCTGATATAGTTACCTCAAAAATAAGTTTTTATTAAATGTAAGCAAATATTTCTCCCACACCACCACCGCCTTGTTTGACTAAGAAATTATGACATGATGAAAATTATTTTAGGTAAATTTTGATGAGGCTCCGATAAATTAATTTTTAATACGAAGATAAAAATATTTTCAGATGTACCTTGCGTCGTATAAATTAATAACGTACATATACATATAACATTCGTTATAGGAAAATTATTTATTAGCAATTATCTTACTTTAAAAAGTTATCTTAAATTGTCGAAAATATGTGTATGTTACAAAACATGATTGATTTCATCGCATAAATAATGGAACTTTTTTTTTCCATTAAGACTTTTGTGAAGCATTTCAATAAAAATAACTATTGACTTTTTAATTATTCTGGGTTTTAATTACACGAAAAACATCTTCATCATTTGATATTAAATTATAATAACATAACCACTAAGGTTTTATATTTTTATGGTTTAGGCTACTTTAAAAATTATTAGCACACGAATTACTTCTTAAATAAAATCAGTGATGTTTTATGCTATCAATCATAACTTTATTAAAGTATGACGTAAAAATGACAATAAAATCAATCCGTAGTCCGAAAGACAAGAGCTTTTTTTTTATTATTTTCCTTGAGGCTTCATATTACGATATAAAATGAGGGATACAATGACGGTTAAAGCTTAGATCATACATTTATTATATCTTATACCAAATTTTCTTTCAACAATAATAACATGTTTGTGGATCGCCTAAACATTTATATCCGGTTGAACTGCCAAGAAAAGTTAATTTGTATTTAATATGTTTGTATTTAATGTCTAAAATGAAACAAAAAAGGTTCATAAAATATATTCCCTGATATCTATTGTACTTTTTATTAATATTCAAATTTATTTGAGTTTTAATTATTTCTTTAATTATTTTATTGAAACGAAAATTTCGGTTGTATTTTTATTATACCCATCCTAAGAACAAAAGTTTTTTTTTATGAAATCGCGGTTACTGCTATCTAAAACATGTATTTCCCGATCAAAAGAAACTACCGTAAATAATTCTTCATGACTGGAATACAATACTTTTTTTATTTATCTGTTTTTTATTCGGGCATCGTTGTAACTTTTTAATGTATATTTCGATGTTATTTCGTGAGATTCGATATCAAATTATTTGCTATAATAGCATAACTAATATAAAGACAATTGAGGAAAAAACTTGTAATAGTGAAATTCATTTTTTACTATCAACGCTACGAATATAACGAGAAATAAATAATTTGGAAGACTAAGTTTAAGGTTTGTTTTTATGAAGTAACTTTTAGTTCTATTATTACATAGTATTTTAGCCACAGCTTCACTAACGTGTTCGAAGTTTACTATGGAGATGGAGATGAATTTTATCAATATGTTGATAGCATGTAGTCTTGTAATAATACGTAATAATTCGCGGAAAATTTTGTGCTGGTTGACATATCAAAATTTAAAATTAAAGACTAATATAACGTCAGTACTTGTTTTCAGAAAAGTAAGAAATAATGAGATAAACTCTTTTCATATATTTGAGAATATTAGTACAGATTCATGAAATAAAATGTCACCCCTCAGGAGGGCTGATATTAAAAGCAGGAAATAAGGACCATAATTTTATACATCATATCAAGAATCGTATCAACATGGAAACTGCAGTCGTCTTGACATTAATTTTAAATGAGATTGCTTGAAGTGACGTGACTGTATCTAGCTATCAACTCTATAGCGCAAAGATTTTAATAAAACTTGTAAATAAATGTTCACCTTTAATCTGCTTGATATAACTATATGCAGACATAATTATATGACAAACAAATTCAGTAACTCACAATTTTAATAAAGTTTGTGATATTCTTAGTTATTTTTTTTTAATTTCTAATTTCTATTTTATCTTTTAGAACGTATTTAAAATAAATTTTACGGAATCCTTTATATTTTCTTTATCACAAAGATGTTTAATAAGAGCCTAATCAAATCTGTTTCAGCTAACGAAAAAGCTGTTTATAAACTATTTCATGATTTATTAGTTAAGTGAATGGAATAATCTGTCACTTTTATATTACTTTCGTATATATTACTGCTACAAGGTTTCATAAGGAATTATGATAAAAGTGAGTCATTTAGAAAAGGAACCGATGTAATTTATTGATATAGGGTGTGTAAGAAAGTGGGATGCTGCCTTGTTAACGACCTTAGGACAAAAGAGGGGAAAATCTCCAATTTTTAGTAGAATATGCTTTCTCATTGATTAAAATTGACCCTTCTCCTTGGTTACAATATTTATGAATTTTCTCACTTTGCTAGTATTCAGTGTTCTAATAAAATTTAAAACATGGCCCCAGGAAACCTATGTCCTGCAGAACTTAACTGTTTTAAACTTATGTCAAAGTTTTAGAATTTCTACATGTCGCTGAAATCTTTGAATTCTCTCTCTTATTTATATATAACGACTTAGTATTATAAGTATATTAGTAGTAAAAGTTTTTGAATTTCTAGTAGTTTTGGATATGTAAATAATACGATAATTAAAATTTTGTCTCAAATTTTAAAGCTCAAGAATACTTTCTAATGCCCTACATTTTAATTATAATATTTTTAAGTTTTAAAAAACACAAAAATAATTTATTTATAAAAAGACAATTGAGGCTTAAATTTGATTCGTAATCTATAAACACTTTTCCTCTCATGGCTGTGTATAGGTTGATATATTTTTATATCTGTGACATATTTTAATTATATTCAAAAAAAATATAAACTTTACACTGTTCACGTTTATAATTTACTGCGTGGTATTTCACCCCCTTATAACGCCCAATAAAAGAAATATCTCACTGGGTCTCATTCCTACCATTCGAGAAAAACGAAATTTGTTTGAATAATGCATGAGTTAAATGAACGAAATCCTCTACTTATTCACTGTAAGTATGTACCATTAGTCTTCAAGATCTTGAATGCAGAAATGTCTTTCGTATTTTAAATGCCATAATGATCAATTTTAGCTATCACACTTATGACATCTAATACACTTAGAAAATGAATTCAATATACCTAAAACTTAGGAACTTGTAAAATAATAATAAAAAATATATATTTGTAAAATAATAATAAAAAATATATATTTTTAGAGCAATCTTTATAAATATTATATAAAAAATTGGTGAGAAAAATTAAATTTCATTCCTCTTATCTCTAAAAGTATTCCATTAAAGTGGTGTACTACAATTGCAAATAGATTAACAGTGCGAAGCTACGAACCTTAAGGTCCACTGACTATCTGTAAGAGGATTAACATTTAATGTATTAATCTGGGAAACCCTTTTAGGCAGATTCGGAACTGTTAATCTAAAGATTTTTTTTTTATTTTGTTGTCATATATTACACTATATATTATTATCTAAATATATACATTTTGTCACGTCTCTGTACAATTTAATATTTATTATGAATAAATGGAAACCATTGTTTTAATTTAAATCATTTGCATGAATTATTTTGTACTAGTTTGTCTAAGTGAAATTGAAGAGAATAACTTTTCACTGTCTCAGTCATTATAAATCCTTTGTGTTAATCGAACTTTCAAAAGCTACACTTAAGACATTGCCTCAAAGTTTTAAGTCTTTTTCAAATAGCTAACCTCATTATTAGACCATTAAATTTAATTCAAATCAAATCGTCTACATTATATCAACCTAGGTAAAACTGATATGACTGTTTTTGGTTTAGAAATATTTTGTTAAAGTATAAATTAAATTTAAATATGTATAAACAAAATCATGTCGTTAATATTTAATCAAAATTATGTATACTTAAATAAATAGTAAAAATATTCTACATTTATTCGCTGCTATTTTATTGAATCAAGTAATTCTTCTTGAAAATTGGTTTATTAAGCTCACCAATTTTCTTCGGAAAAAGAATCTTTTCTACTCTACGTGACTTTACCAAATTTACTGTTGACGTTATGACACGGATAAAAGTAATACCTTCAGATTTCAATATTTTATCATCGGAATCAGTGTATTGACATAAGAAATTGAAATATTCTCATCATTAGTTCAAAAATGTGACAATGTGCTGGAAGTAAAATGTGATAAGACAGTTCATTTTTTATTTGTTATAATAAAAATTTTGTATGTTTACTATAAATCAGTGAAAACAATATACAATACATTGTATAAGAGTTTTATATTCACTTCAAAAAGTGGTCTCTAGTTTAGGCATAATTTATTGAATCTTAAGGTAGGTATACATATTGGTATTTAAATGTGGTGTACATTTCTAATGTTTGACACAATTTTTTTTATTATTTGAGTGCTATGTTGTTGAGAAATTTAGACAATGTGAAAATTTTTGGGAATCTATATATATATATATATATATATATATATATGTTTACATGTATCATATATATATCGTATTAATTTGAGAGGGTGGGAGAGATTCGAACGACATGTAAGCAATCGTCAGAGGATATCAGGACTCTTTTCTCGTTCGCAACACGTGCTGGTGCGATAGATCAATTGATCGTTATTTTTCAGTGTGTTTAGATAGATAGATAGTTGATAGTTATTAATTTAAAATTATTTTTAGTTTTGTGAAAATTTTTTAATTTAATAGTGAAATTGTATCCAATAACATTTTTTAAAAAGTCAATTCTGATCTTATTTCTAACAGTATATAAAATGTATATACGCTAGGGTCATTTAAAATAAAATTAATATATAAAACATGGTGCTTATGAGCCTATGTACTAATAATTGGACTTACCCTTTTTTCTTCTCTTCCAAACAAATCTAGTGGGATGCTAAAATATTATGTTTTTCAGTTGGTGAAATATTATATGAATATTTTGATATTAAAACTTAATTTCCAGTGAACACTATAAATATAAAATTGAAAATTTATTATTTATAGCATAAGCAAAAAAATCAAACGGCTCATGCAATTCATTTGAGGTTATTTATGACTTATTAGGGAGACCTGATTTTTAATTCTAACTACAAGATATAGCGGCAATATTGCAACATAAACGTATATTGAAACATCGTTATCATATAACAATTAAGGCAAGCATAATTAATGAGTTGTCAACTGTAAGCTCCGATATGTAATTGTCAGAAAATTAAAGGGCCCGGCGTTAAGTAATATTAGCTTTGTATTCAGCCTAACTACACAGCTCATCGGTAATCTTACCTATAACTTTAAACTAATTTGATTAAAATATACTCAATTACAATGCATATGACAAGCTATCAAAATCTGAATGCTAAGAATATACAGTTCATTGCAATCTCTACAAAACATGACTAGAATATGTCGTATTAATTTCTTGTTTATATATTTAAATAGGCCAAGTTAATGACAATGAGTATACATTACTACACCTAATTAAACTGCCTGTCCTTTATCCTATATAAATAAGGATGATAAATGATGGAGCACGTCAATAAAAGGCTACATTCAGCTTGAAAGGACACAAAGGAGTCGTAATTTTCTATACTACTTATAATGGCGCTTTCATTGTTATCTGTAGAAGTGATATTGATGATTTTCATGCTCAGTGGAGCGCCTAAAAATGTAAAAAGATATAAAAAAGAAAAAAAATAAATAATCGAAAGTAATATCTACTAGTTTTTTAACGAGCAGTTTATTAAATAATCTTTTAAAGTAACAAGAATTTGGTCATGGTGTTGTGCAGGATGTTTTGATGTGTTAAAATGTTACGTATTTCAAAATACATTTGGGATAATTTTAATAAAGTTTTATTCTTTGTGTAGATTATATTACATATACTGTCTTCGATATAAATAAAAACAAATTAAGTTTTTAATAATATACAGCAAATATATTTTTTAAAGCTAAAAAATATGCCTCTGAAATATTATGGTATAAAATTAAATTTCAGTTTCTTCTGTGGAAAAAAATTGAGTAACTTTTGTGAAAAAAAAACCAAGTGATACACAATCGCCGTTGGAAGCCATTGACGCTTTTACTGTTTCGAAATTCAATTTATTTTTCGAAAATTCAGTTACAGCTTTTATAATAAAAAGTAATCCATTTAGGACAAATAATTTAGACCTAGACAGTGACTTAGTAAAATATTAAACATTGTGAAAATCATAACCAAATCGTTAATATTGTTTATAAAAAAGAACATCCAGAATAATAAATGTCACTAACAAAGAAGTTATTTCCTAACATTCGTTAGCCATGTGACCAATTTTAGTATGTACTCCCTGAAATGAAATTAAGTTTTACTTTATTTTCGTCAGTTTAAACCAAGTCTTTTGTCAAAGTAACACTTTCATCTCGTCTGCCCGTGATCAAGGTTTTCGTAAAAGGACCGAAAAGTCGGAGTTATGTAGTTATAAAATAATGAAAAACGGGTAGAATCCGAAAAAAACTTAGTTTCATTTAAATATAACTAGTTCCTTAGTGATATCTATGTTTGCAAATCGTGATCGCTGTTAAATATTTGACGTTACAAACGAATTTTAATATCTTCGATGAGCGATGTTACACAACAAAACCGAAGGAACAGTTTGTCAAATACATGTAACTCACTAACAACTGTTCTGTACAAGGGCGAATGAAAAATAAGTTATAGTCTTAAACAAACTAATTATTAATTCATTTTTCCGTATTAAATATTTATACAAGACGTTATATAACAAAGACGTTAAACAACATGTCTTTTTTTATCTCTGAGATACATATGTAAGATTCGTTTTATTCTTTTATTAAACAGTGTTCAGCGGTTAATAAAAATTATGGCGTTATTTAAATGCGTAAGACTCAAAAACAATTAAATTTACTTACTTGTTAAAAGTGGAAACAATGAGGAATTTCAAATATCAAAATTTTTTTTTACAAAAATCAAAAACATTATTTGGTGTCCAGAAACTGGCAAAGTTATAAGTTAATATTGAAAAAACGTAATAGTCTTGAAATATCATAAAAGTCTTTCTGATTTTAATGTCGTTAAAATTCTTCCCATTAATTTTCAATATAGCTGAAACAATAAAACACTAGTTAATTAAAAATTTTCCCTGAATAAATAATTAGACACATAAACTTTTAAAATAATCAGTTGATACTTGAACAAATACCCGCACTATGTTATGTTTCATGTTTGTTTTACTTCTACTATATGGCAAGTATATTTTTATAAACCATATAAGTGTGAGACATTCAATGAGAACAATCTTAGAACGTACGTCAGAAATTACTGGCTAATGGAACATTGTTGACTGTACCAGATACCACGTATCAGTTCAAATCAAAGTATCTGGGATGAGAAAATCAAATTTCTGTGTTACTTTTCCTCTTACACCTAATGGATTTCAAAAATCAAATTGCCTACCTATGTAAACTTAATTTCCTCTATTGATCCCTCATATAGAGCGGTGCCTTAAATTTAAGTGAACCTTCGATAAATTACATGTCTGCCAGTCTTCTTTTAGTTTGTTATATTATTTAAATATTTTAAATTTCATTTTATATTATTTAAATATTTACTTTTTGTAGGCTGCTTATAAAACCAAAAAAATCATTTTTTAATTGTGATTAACAATTTCTAACTAATAATGATCTTTATTTTTGGCCATCTACATCACTAACAGCGGGTATAATTTTGCCATTTATATTTTCATAAAATATAGTCTTGAAATGAATATGCCGTTTTAAATGACCCAACATAAAAAAGTCAAAATTTTTTACTGCACAGTTACTTAATCGCATTCAACATTTTTTTTTTATTTCAGCAAAGTCAAATGCCGACAGTCAAGAATGCTTTATAGAATGTTCCAATGAACCCGAAAACATGATTTGCGCTTTAGATTTGAAAAAGAAAAACTATAAAATGTTTCCCAGCAATTGTGCTATGAACGGTTATGCAAAATGTTTTGGAATAGGTAAAACTTTTATAGTTTAACTATTGTAATAACAAATATTTTCTAATAACAAAAACTACTGCCCATACATTAATTTGATATTATAATTCATATTTAAATCTATAGTTAAGTATAATTCGTACAAAACAGTTTTTGTCCTTGAAAATACCCATATAAGACCAAAATGTAAGGAGGAAAAATATAATTCTGGTAGTCACTTGGGCATATGTGACTCAATATAATTTTTGAAGGTTAGGTTAAGGTTTGAAGTATAAGTCACATAAATAAATTCATAATAAAAAACAAAATTCATAAAAGCTTATAAAACGACTGAGTTCAAACTGTTTCCTTTATTTTTTTCTCGGCCTCACGAAGAGATAAACAAACATACTTCAACTGTATAGAAAGTTTGGTTAGCAATTAGGTTATTACATATTTGAGTAAATTTCATTAGGATATGATAATTGAGTCGTTCTTAAAAATTTTATTTGCCCTATATTTGTTGTATTTAAATATTGTCGGAGTTATTTCTACTCTCTACAGGTAGGTTAAGACTCCAGTTGCCACTTATAATAAACCCATAAACACATAGTAAAAATTTTATCAAAACAATATTATCGATAGCATTACAAAGGAATTTTTTTTCAGGATACGTCCGTACCCCAATCAAATACTGCATCAAAAATCATATACTGCCTAGTCGCAGAATATACGGAGAATCTTGTCCAGTGTTCTGTCCTAATCATTACAGACCTGTATGTGGTGCTTCTAAATACAGGGATTACGTTTATCGAACCTTCAACAATGGATGCTATTTGGATATGATTAACTGCCGAGGAGACGACGACGTTACTGGTAACTGATTAAATACGTATGACATAGCCTGCATTTATTGTATTATATTGCATTAAATTGCTTTCTATACTTAATTGGATATTAATATTAGTTTTAAATATTATTAATCTATTTTATACATGCAAATATAAATATGGTAAAGTCTTTTTCAATATATCTCTACGAAATATTTCTTTTCAGGCTATGTAGAGGTACCGTTACAATTTTGCCAGCGTCATCTCATGAAGAATATATTTCAAGAAAAAGTTATGGTATCAAATATGTATGATTTTCGTGATTACAATGAATGATAATTTAATATAAGTATATAAATTAAAACTGTTGTTATCACTAACATTAGCTAATTCTGATATAAGTCCAATATTTTTCTAATTTCTTTTACAATTTCGAAGTTGAATGATATTTAATAATCTGTTACATATAAAATTATCTATTTAAAAGACTACAGTTGTATTACTTATTTGTTATGAGATTTGGAATAATTATAAATATATCATTATGTATATTTCTAACCCATTTGTATATGTTGCGAGGGTAAGAATAGTAACAAGGGTAAGATCTAATAAACAAAGGTAAACATTTTAAGTTAATGCACTCGCAAAATAAATCTCTTCAATACTTAAGTCATTGTTCAGAAACACCTAGAAGCTAGTTGAAAGCAAAATTTTTCAAAACCAAAGTCCTTATTAAGTAAAAGCAGTTTGTAAAATTTCTTTCTACATAATAGAATTCAAGTAATGTTCCCCATATCTAATTAAATTGTCTTAGTTAGATACTCATATATAAAAGCAATTACGTTCACAATCACATTTGCTTTAAGAGAACATTACATACATAATAAAATTAAACCCCCAATACGACCTTTGCAAAATGAATATTAATTTTTTATCCCGTATGACAGGCAATAGCTATGGTAATTAATTTCATTGCATATACAAAAATTGACACTTTCATTATTAATTATTATCGAATACTCGTTATAGCAATTGAACTATTTAATATACGTAACAAAAACAGTAATGTAATGCAAACAATTACTGTCATATTTAATAAACGAATGGTTATGAAAATATTGCTATCATTTATTCATATATTTTATTCTACTTAAACATTTAATTGTGTTGTTTTTTCATTATTATATGATAACAAGTACTACACTTTCATTACAACAAGATTTCTTCAATAAATTTCATTATTTTTCTTTCCATGTTTCCGAACTGAGGTAAAAGAAAAATTTATTTCAATTCTATTTAGTTAAATGATTGATTAATAATCATTTTTCATACCGTTTTAAAATTCTATCTCCACTAGTAGTCCAGTACTACTATCATCCTAGCTGTACCATATAATTTGTTTACCCATATATAACATTTGAAGTTTTTAGATTGATTTTAAACATGTTATCTTTAGAAGAATATTTTTATCATGAACGAGCCTAATTATTAAATTGCTGAAACAGATTTTTTGTAAATAAGTAGCCTTTGTTAACGTTTCTCAATAAGTATCTTTGATGTTAAAAAAAAAATAAAGATTAATGTAATAAAAGGCATATTTTTTTTTATATTAATATAGTCACAAATGACATTAATAAATACAGTTTTAATGGTATTTACTACCATTTAGAGGGTTACCTAGGTGACGAAGTTGTTCAGTGATGAAATTAAGACAAATGTTTGAGAAAAAAATTCTCAGAAAACAAGATTTTGAAGACCTTGAGTAAATTATGTTAGAAACAAATTAAACTTAAAACTTATTTATGTCAAAGTCTGTATGAGGTTTTGTATTATAAAACCAATTCAAAATATTTCTTAAGAGCATATTTTAATGAAGAAAAAAAAACTTGTTCGTCGCCCTATGCAATTACTAGTTTTTTGAAATAAAATTTTAACTCCGTTTTTAATTTCTTTAAATGTTTGTTCCTGTAATTTTTATAGCAATTTTCTAAAAAGTTTTATAGCAATTTTCTTAAGAGTATTAATATTTTTAAAAGAAAAAGCTAAGTACTTAGTGTTTAAGTCGAACTGTTTTATATAGTATAATAAAAAGCTTTCAATTTTTTTTTAAATGTGATAGTTATGCTTTCATATATATTTCAATACTTCTTACACCATATGGATATATACCAACTATTAAATTAGAGTTACTGTATCAATTAGCATTACATATGATATTGTATAGTAAATTTAATTTTCCGTATATTTTTCTAACTATCCATCTTTTCATAAAAACCTGAATATTCGGCGTATTCATCGTCTTGTTTTCAACATCTGCTTACTTCAATAAAATTGATATTGTTTTTATAACTGGCTCATGTCCAAAAAGCAATATCAATAACGTTTGTTTATCTATTCTGCAAAAATTCTTCAGAAATAGTACTTTCTGCACCGGTATTTAGAATTACCTAGTTAAATAACTGGAAACTTATATGGATTACCAAAACCTAACTATGTTGTACTTATTTCGTAATTGTTAATTTTACACGAGTGATATTACATTTTCTTTAAAGTTGGGAGATTTGAAAATTAAAAATCTTGTTACTTTATTTTGAAAACTTTAAGCTGCTTCATAATCTTTTAAACAACTGTAAAGCTACAATTTCTATTAAAGCAGTCTTACCGCAAAAAATATGCAGATATAAATGCCAATTTTACCACAATATGCTACTATAACTATCCAATCATATCATATTCTTTATGTTTGTTCTCTATTACACATATAACATAAAATCAATATTTGAATACAACGAAAAGGGTAAAAAATAATAAATATTCCTTTGTAAAAATATAAAAACTCAATTTTGTCAAAATCACAGGATCAGTTACTAATGATCAAACAAATATTTTTTTCGGGATGATACTGGATCACATCCAATTTACGAATATCATACAGGCGAAATAAGAAGGTCGCTTGTTAATTTTTATACTAAATAAAAGAAAAAAATGTATGCAAAATATGTTTGTTTTCATAAGGACATTTTTATAAGCACGCGCCAAACTTTATATTATAATAATAATATTATAGATATTTTTCTGAAAAATAATGCCTTCAATGTTCTCATAAAAATTATATAAATTATTAATTTACTATCTGTAGTAATAAAATATCTTAAAAGTAAAATTCTTACCATTACTTAACTAAAAAAAATTATGTGTTTAATAATTATTTACGCATATGCATACGCACCCATGGTAATAATCACGAACAGCGATTAATAATTAATATTAAAAAAATATATGTTAAATTTAAATCAAATAAAATTTCCGAATGTCAAAAATAAATAATAACGCTGTCTTTGGTTAAAATAAAATAAGAGATTCTCTTTTTCTTCATAAAAAAAATGTTTCTTGACCATGTTTGTAAAACACTGTCTTGAGAAATAAATGGATTTGTTAGGGCACTGGGTATTTAGCCATTTACAATTTTCTTCTTTAAAAACTATTGTGTAAATACTAGAAATTAGAAGGCATAAAATTTAAATAGAACAAAAGTCTTTCTCGGATATCAATTGGGTATAATGTCCTTGTATATAAGGTACTTATAAATTTATTATTTAACTTTCATTCATATAAATTACTAACATTACAAATCCTTGAAAGGTACACGTTTACGATTCCCCAAAACATTATTTAGGTATTGATAAACATTTAAACAACAAATAAATTTGTTGTTGGTTTATGTTTTACTTGGGTATTTATTAGTATTCTTTCTTTCAAACACAACAAAAACGTAATGTTAAAGAAAAAATATTTTTCTCTTACTCCCAAAATCCGGTCAATCGAATGACTTATTTGTTAAACCTGCTTATAAAATTGGTGGTTACGTACGTTTAATATATCGCTCTCACATATATATGTATTACAAAAACTTTGTATTTATGATTTCTAAGGACCTTCGTATTTTGTGAAACATAATACACGTTTTTTAAAATAAAAAAGTTGACAGTGTCGCATAAGATTTTTTGTAAAAGCAATAGTACAGTGGCTCGTTATTTTATTTTCACATAGAGAGGTAACTTTTTATAAAAAAAACATATGTACATATATATATAAATATATATATATATATAACCTAAAATGAAATGTTTACTGTATTAATAAAAAATAAATAAAGTGATATTTGCAGCCCATAGTTTTTATTAAGGAATAACAAGTAATTTTACCCTTAAGCCCTAGTTTATCTTTCAACTGTTAGGAAAAGATAATCAAGCTCTTGGTGTTTAAAGACTTTAGAACGTCTTGTTTCATTCTGGTCTTTTACATTGCCTTTAATTATCAAATTCTTATTACATTATTGTACTTTATATCAGCAAATTTTCTGATTATCTGGCATAGTATGCGGATGTTAAAGGAACCTAAAGGATTGTTAAGAAAATTGAAAACACCAATACCTTTTGCGAACTGAAAAGATGATAATAAGTTGTGATAGAAATGTCAACTGCAGACCTACATGTTTGTAGAAATCCTATGCACCATCAAATTACTGACGGTTTAATTTAACCGTTTACAGAAAAGAATAAGACCCAGTTTTACCATACTCTGTTCGTTAAATTTAAACGACGCGTTTACTAACGAACCTTCAAAAATATAATTGTCTGTCAAAGTATTTACGTCTCACGATGAAAAATTAACAACGTATTATTAAATGACACGGTAAATAATCGGCTACCAATTTATTCGTTCTTGTTATAAGGCGACAAAATTAAAGTTATAGCGTTGAATACGACATATTTGCTACGACGCTCCAATTTATTCCTTGATCGTATATATCCCTCGATACGTCACTTATTAGCTAACGCGACCAAATTTTATATATCGTTGATTGCATATATTTGGCACAGAAAAAGCTTTCTTTTCAGTTTAGGAGGTGTAACCTGTCAAAATCGTGTTGTCAATTTATTGGCACAAATTGTGTTCAAGATATAAGTTGTGAAAAGCGTACCTAATTTGCAATGTCATAGAAAAGTCGGGGGCAAAATTTTTTTATCATATGAAAACGAATTTTTATTCACCTTATTAATAAATAATAAATAATATTAAATAGGCAAAAATGACAAAACAGATACTGTTACTATGGCTACAAAAAGTTAGGGGTGGGATTGGACATTTGAGTTTTGACAATATAATAAATAGATTAATAGTCTGTTGGTCATTTAACGGACCTGGAATTAATATTAATTAATTGGAATTATTATTAATGTCTTGTTAAGACATTTAAACAGACGCTCGAACAAGACCTTATTTATTTAATATTGATTGTTGAAATTAGTTCTTAGATCATATGGTAAGATTAAGGTAAAATATATATTTTTATTTTTGAAATAAGGAAGGAATTATAATTTACATTTAATAAACAAGATATCTGAAATGTACATATCAGAAATATTATCAAGAAACCGAAGGAGGAAAAAAGACATTTTCACTTTTTCCATTCGTTATTAATATTTAAGAAAATTTTAAAAGTTTTGCATCCTTCAATGTTACATAATAAATTAACATTTGTCTTAAGTATAATTTTTAATGTTGTTGTATTATTTCAACAGTTGCATAGTATTTTAACCTCCAAATTTTCGCATTTAAAATACTATGGTAGAATTTTAATTTGTACAACTAGAAAGTTCTTGATTGTAAGTAGTAGTAAAGAGATGTAGCTTTAGAATTAAAGAGTACTACCTCAATACAATTTGTTCATTCCGGCCCATAAGACCTCCAAATTTAATTGTGATGGAACACAGAGCCAGACAAACTATTCCAATTCGTTGCTGAGCGCATAGGAAAAGAAGAAGCCTTTTGCTTCGTCCGTATCCGAAGAATATGTACTTACAACAAAAGGATCTCGTAATAAAGCCTTAAACTTTAAATAAATTCTATAACTAAAATATGTTATATCAATTGATGTCTTACATCTGCTACTGTAATAATATATTATTATTATGTTCGTTCTTATATTGATTATATCCTATAAGTCGTACTCTCATAAAAATTGTAGGGTCGTCTTATATATACTTAAGAGGTAGAAGAGCTGGATAAATCATTTTCTTATTAGAACTAAATGATTGAGGAAAAACAAATGCTATGTGGTTTCGTATCATACATATAAAGTTATCACGCTTTGTTTAATTATTTAAACATATCATTAAAATATATTAAAATCTTATTGTCATTTAATTTTCAATGCTGTACTTGTCTTTATTTGTCATTTAATGTTTTATCCTTAATACAACCAATAACAGACATTCGTGCGGTCATATCGAAAAGGGGGATTTTATATTTCCTTAAGATCGAGTAAGCAAAAATATTCATACATGATAGTATATGTAGCTTCCTACCCACAGTTTTTAACGGTTCTATTTTAAGATGAAAAACATAAATTAATAAACAATTATATTCTATAAATTTTTTACATATTTTTATAATAATTAATAAAGGAAAATATAAATAAAATGTAGTTCAATAGATAACTTTAAACTACAGAAAGTGAAAACTATGAATTGCTAAAAATAAACATATTAGCATTTTTACCAATATTTCATATGTCTAAAATTTCCTTTAAAACCCATTAAAAATGTCCCCATCTGGGGAAACCCACCTTACACTGACAGGTGACGCAGTTGCCTGAGGTAAATTTTAGTTTTTCTCTTTCCAACCTGCTCTTAATAACCTGCTATCTCTTTCTGATTGTTTATAATTAATACACATTTATATTAAATATTGCTTCTTTTCTGTCAGTATATTTGCTCGCCTCAAAGAATTAGCACTTATTACAAAAATATTTCGCAGATATTAAAAAGTTTAATTTGAAAAGTTTTTGTGCTAAGCTTTTACTGATAATAAGGATTTAAATAAATATTATAATTTTATTTGTAAGTATTGCTTTTAAAACTTTTATATTGTTTACTTTTTGTAAAAATATACTTTATACAACATGTCATTCGTCATTTTAAAGTACACTAATAATGCTATTACATTTTATCAACATCTTTACTAAATAAAAATTCATATATCACAATATAATGACAAATATATTCCGATGAGGCCTTGCCTCTTGTAAAAAGTGAGTTATTGATTAGATTCTATTAAAATTTTTAATATTAACAAAAAACTAGTTTGATACAGCAATTATGACGTCATGGACATATCTGTTAGGTATTTTATATATATATATATATTATTCTAATTATAACAACATAACACATCATATATAAATTTTATCATAAAAAGGAAAAACTATGGATATAAATGAAAAACAATAATTTCGGGATTAACATGAATTGATTAGATTTTAATATTCTATTAAGATTAGTGTTGTAGTAATTTGAATGAAAACCACTGCTATAATTCATATATCTTTTTTATATCATACATATAGATTTATTTTATATAAACTATCTTTCCTTATGTAATAAGTGGTTTAAATTTAAAATATTTTTAAATTATACCACTAGGGTTTGGAAATATCATAAAAATGAACAATAACTATGAATGTTACTAAACGCAATGTTTTATTTACAACCGATTAATAATATATAAAGAAGTTGTTTAAGTTAATAGAACCTGGATGAGACAAATAGTTTGGTATATGCAACTCTCTAAATATTAAAGTGTCTTATGAGACATAACATGTTTTTTTAATTATGTGTCTATAATTATCGACATATTTTCATAAAAAAGACATTGTATAGCATTATTCTGATAATTTTTCCATTTTATTCAATTAATGTATGTTTTTCAATACAATAAATTTAGAATTACAATTACAATTTTCAAATGACGCTGTACTTTATTGCATTTGGAGTTACGTGATGTTTTTTTTTAAGAGACTGTAGTCTTTTTTTATATTTCATATATTAAGCAATGATATGGCAAACAATGGGTTTCTCACTTTTAATGTCTGGCTGAAAAAAACAGCAGAATGTATTTTCAAATAGATTCTTTCTAGTGTTCGGAACTCCCAAAATGAACCTGTATTTTACAGGGTAGTAATCAATTTCATATTGATCACTTAAGATATGGTACTGATATCGAAACAAGGTTTTTTCTGAAAAACAGAAACATAATAACATAAACTATTTAAATTTCAAAATTATATATACATACTATGTTATGTTTTATATGTTGCTTTTATTTTTATATGGTCCTCAGTTTCTTTAATATAAGTAAACTTGAGGAAAATCAAAAGAAATGTACTCCAAGATCAAAATTACAGATCTTCTTAGGAATATTACGAAACTTAAAAAAAAAACATATTGCTCAGTACCAAGTAATATTACTTTTTTATTTTATTTTTGGACAAAGGCTAGAAAAAAAATTAATTTGGTAATAAATTACAAAAAAACTACTACCACCAACTTGGATCCTATGAAGAAAACGTTTTATACAAGTTTATTAATTAGTCTTTTCTTCCAGAGTCGGTCATCATCATGAAATTCGTGCATTTTATCGTGGTCTCGGCCTTTATTGTTGGCTGTTCAAGCCAAAGGTCACCCTATGCTGGTTTACGTCCTATAGGCTTCCCTGTCGTAGAGGCCACAACTTTAGCGAGCACTTTGGGGAACAGGTAATAGAACTTTCTAATATTCATAGTTGTTTTAGAGTCTTAAGAGAGATGTTAAGTTAAAATTCATGTTACTATTGTTCGGTTATTAAAATATGATTTTTAAAAACGTCATCTGAAATATTTTATTTTTGTTTTTAAATATAAATCTTTTATCAATTTAATAATAAAATGTTTATAATTAAAATTTAGAAAATCATTTTTTTTGTTAATAGGTTTGGGGAAACAACAACTACTCAGCGTTTACCTCTAGAGGCTTTGGGAGACAGAGGGCTGGTAAATCGTTTAGGTCAACTTCCACAAGACAAACAACCTTTCTGGTTCCTTAACTGGTCAGCATTAGAAGAAAACAGAAAAAAACCTCAAACGTATCCACAGAGACCGAACACGTTTTCGGAGAGTATCTTCAGGGAAATGTCTGAGATATCATTTAGAAGTAATGCTAATCAGAATACTGGAAGTCAAAACAATGCAAACTTGAATAATATAAATCTACAAGAAGCTACAACAACTCCAATGGATATAAATTCACAGAATCCGAAGGTGTTTTCTAAAAATAATTCAGGGAATACTATTTCTGCTTCACCTCAAGCTCAATCTTTTGAAAATTCGCCAGCTGGTAGATGAAGAATTTCGGCCCTAAATTAGAATTTACAAAACTCTACCAGAAATATTCCTTCATAGTGTATTTAAGTCCAAAACCACGACGCAACTATTTTCTTTAACTTTACGCTCTAGAATTCTTATAAAATTAATAAATGACATTAGAATCGTCTCTTGCGGTTTTTTGTGAGAACCAGAAAGCCTTAAAAGTTTGCAAATGTATATGACAAAACATTTTACCCTCGTTTACTCCGAATATGTAAAATTCCATTTTAACATTGTGTTTTTTTTTTCTTTTGTTTCTTTAAACGTTACAGAAAATCATTGAAATTATTTATTAATATTAAAATGTTTATTTTCATTATTCATTTTAGTTTTATAATATGATACACTTGTTAAATATATAAAATATTGCTGCTTATTGTGGTTCTTTTAAAATTTAATAAAATTCAATATTGGTGCGGCAGCCTTATAGCTGCAGTCATTATGCTCTCGGGCTCTCGACACAGAAAATTTCTTAGATCTCGTAAAATGCTATTCTCAAATGTATAACCCTTTCTACGGCGTAAGTCCTGCCCAATTTAGCGGGACCATTTTCTAATTTCAAAGACTTTTCTTGGAAATATTAATTTTTCAATGTTATAAATTTAATTTTTTATTTGAAATTTGCAAGACATATCATAACGTATATTAAGAAACACTTTAAAATGTTACTTGCTCGCCTATTATTTGTTTTAAAATGTTAATTTTAAAATTAGTTATTGAAATCATTTTCCGAATTATAATCACCTTATTAATGAGGTGACAGACCATGTTCATTATATTTGTACAGACCCCGTTCTAAAACTAAGGTAACGGTAAATTGCACTTGCTTTGCTAATATTATCTATCAATCGACATGCAATCGTCCGATAAACCTCATACTAACAAAATGGTTGCGGTTGATTAGCTGCTCACATAAGCAAATGCGGTTCGGTATTGGTTTGCTGAAATTCAGTTATCATATCACATGTAAATATTTGTTTAGTATAATTTTCTATAATAGTATTAATTTCGTTCATTTTATATTTATTAAAACAAGATTTCATTATATGGATTTGATGTTTATAGAGTTTATTTATTGTTTTTTTTTAAATAATTCAACGGCAAAGTAGGCGAATAATTTTTGTAGCTTGTTTAAATTATAAATACAATCCTAATCATAAAGGATTTGCTTGTTAAAGTATCGTTTTATGAAGGTTTTTGCATGTTCAAGTTTAGTGTAAGTTATCAAACCTGTTCGTCATAGTACATCATAGGATGTGGTAAAACAAAATTTATTATTCACATACGTATCTGATCAAAGATGGAGCAAGAAATTTCAAAATGCATCCTACCTACAAGTAAACTACAATTAATAAAGTAAATTTCTTCTTCTTAAACTTACATGAAGTTTGACTCGCTCAGGCCATAAGGTTTGTTTAATGAAATAAAAATAGTAATTACTCTCATCACTTCATTCTCTTGCTATTTATATTCACAATAATGCTCACAAAATTCATAACGTACTCATAATATCAGTCGTTCGTGTGTGATAAAATGAATTTTAATACTTTAAACATTCTTATCCCCATAAAACATGCTTATTTTATTCTCAATACATACTTACAAAATAAAAATTACTTTATTTTTTAATGAATTAAAATTTTTAAGTTAATTAAATAATCAATGTAAAGACATTGATATTTTAAATATAATATACATTTTAAAATTATACAAGATTTTATACAATAGTAATTAAACTTAAAACGCAATACTTCCAGTTCACTGGTTTCTGTCTCTGGAATCGCCTATCAAATTTGGAACAATTGATTATTTTCGACATAATCGATTCTTGTAACAGTAATTAATTCCTAGTAATTGCTTTTATGACATGGAAAAAGAGCTCCTTGAAAGTCCTCAATAAAATTTATATTTTGAATATAGATTTATTTTTTATTTGCAATGAATATTCATGACACGTGTTTTGTGTCAGAATAATTAATGAACCATACGTGTGTGTTGAATTTATTATTTTGCTGCCTTTTGCTTCTGTTCCTTGGTCAGAAATCAGATTTAAAACATTTGATTATTTTAATGATGGAATATGCATCTAAAAGTAAGCAAAAACTTTTAAGTAATTTAAAAATAAGCGATTAATCAATAATCAATAATTTTTTAAATGTTTAATATCTTATGTTAAGATACTGTAAAAATTATATAATTATACCAAATATATATGCCATATTTTATAAAAACGTGAAAATTCTTCCTAAGTAAAAATCCGGTTGTCTTTAATTAGAAGGAAATGCATATTATGTGTTTATATTACAATATATATATTTTTGTGGTATTGAAACTCCTTACAAAATATTTTAATGTAATTTTATTTAATGGTTAGTATTGAGAAATACTTGTAGAGAACTAAAATAAAAACTCATTTTAATCAATAATTAATTAAAATTAAAGGAATAGACCACTTTGTTTTGGAATGTTGATTATACCGAGAAAATGGAGGTAAGAAACAATGTATTCAATCTTTTTAATTGAACAATTAATATTAACATGCTATATAAAACAATAGCAGAATACAGCAAAATAAATTATAGCAAAACAAATCTTTAATTTTTATCTTCAAACATAATAATTTTCGGTGCCCTTAAATCATTATGAAAGTTATAATTAAGATTTGAAATAAGGGTAATACATTATAACCATAATTAATAGTGGTTGATTATAGGGACTAACCACAATATTTCAGTGTCCATAAAATTTAGGGTACTTTATACGTATTCAACTTTTTATCTTCTATTTCAAAGATAACGCTATAAAATGACCATGATAATGGTCATCCATAATGATTCCCCGCCATCAGGCTCCAGGAAATAAATCGATCATCATTCACTAAACTCATTTACCCAAACTATAACGTTTACGCTCGGACATTTCGTATCTCTAGCTACCGTAGATTTAGATAATTCAACAATCTTTATAGAGCAATCGAGTTACTGCTTGTTAAGGCACCCATTGAAATGCAATATTGTAGATTATAAAGCTTTAACCTGCTTCGAAACAGCAAAGCGAGAGTGTGAATATTAACTTCATAGAATAATTTGACAAATATAATCCATACTATAAATGGGACATATTCTAGATGATCATCAAAATAATTTATCGCTCAAATAAAGGCATAAGTGGAAATTTATTAAAAAAAAAGGTTTTTTTCTTTTGGGGTCTATAATTGCCTGACATTCAAGAGACCACAACCTCGTTATTTCTTCCTAATACATTGCTTTAATTTGTTTTATTAGAGGCAGCCAAATTATTACTCCATGGGACAATAGTGACAGTGATTGCGGGTTCTGTGGTATGCTTAAATTAACCTAAAAACGAAATACCTCTTTTATTTTGTTAATTAGCTAATTAATTAGTTAGATATCCTGATAGGATCAGATCGATAAATGATAATTGTTGAAATTCTCTTTAAATATCGTCCCATTTACTTTTAATTGAATTCCATTTGAATAATGTTGATATCATACACGAATTTTTCATAAGTCCATTCAAAGGTCCATTCACTTCCTTGTCTCGTTAGGTTTTGGTTGTATTTAAAGAAATCTACTTTACACATTATTTTATTAAAATATTTCATCATTCTTGCTTTCAACACTCCGGCCCCAGAACTAATAAACAAGCCTTAAGAAACTTATACGCGACCCTTTGTACAACTTTTGCAATTATTAACTTCTGTACTTCAAAGAAAACGATCTTATGTTATATCCAATTAATCATATTGATGGTATTCAATTAAGTTTATATTAATTTTTTTGCATTAATCTTTCTATTTATTTAGGAATGTAGGAAGAAGGAAAATATTAAATGATATCATTAATAATAATACTGTATAAATGTTGAGTATAGTGTTCTAATATTTTTTATTTCATATTTTACCCGATATTTCGTTAGTTTGCAATTACCGTGATCACAGGCAGATGAGATAAAAGTGTTTGTCAGTTAGTCTTATTTTTCATCCACTGCTAACGATTCCATAATTTTCTCACTTACTGCTGTGGATGTACACAGAATGAATTTTTTGTAACAAGTGTGGTCACGAAAGTTAAATTTTATATTTTTAATAATTGGATCCTGGTAAAAAAATAATTTCCAGTGATCTGCTCTTCTTCGAGTAAGGAGATCGGAAGCTCTATATACCTCCTCTCATATTAAAAGTTTCATATATAGGTAAAATTACATTATAAAGTATCAAAAATATAAATAAAACTTAGAAAGTATCAAAAATATAAATAAAACTCATTCATTACAAAATTAAAAGTAATATTAAGAAAAGAGGCCTACTGTATTTAACTTCTAAATATCTAGACATTTAATGATTTACTTGTACAATTACACAAAGAGTATGGCATAGCTTTTAGATATTATAAATCTAATACATCGTATCCTTTAATGAACTCCCGCAAAAAATATACAAGTCTATGATAATACGCATTTCAAATTTCCATTTCAGACATAAAAAATAAATTATGAGTAAGAAAATCAAGCACAACTTTCATCTTCGAAGCATTGGGTTTCTTCTCATTCATTCCTTAGCATTTAGCTTAAAAGATTTCGATCCCACATGCAAGAGTCTACAATGTGTTCGAAACACTCCTTATAATACAATTATCTATGTAAGTCAACAAAAAATGTCTTGATTGTTTACAAATATTTAAAAAATATATAATGTGAAACAGATGAATAAATAGTACATAATTTATCGTAAATTTCCATAATCTACCACAGTTATCTTATCCATCAAGGACTTCCAATAACAATTATATAGCAATTTTCCATTTAAATTACGCCCATAAAAGTTACAATAGTTATCACCAGTAAAGTTTTTTTTCTCCTTATCTTACTAATAAATTGCTAACTAAAGCAATAATAATACTAAGAATATATACTCGTAATTACATTGAAAACCAGTCGACTAAATCTCGTCTGCCCGTGATCACCGTTGCTGAAAAGTAACCAAGACGTCGGGATTATGTAGTTTTTTAAAATAATAAAATCCGCGTAGTTTATCCGAAAAAAATTAGTTTCATTTAAATGAATAAAACTCACGAAAATCTTAGACCTCATTATTCAGTCGACTAAATGTTCATAAAGTACACAAGTGAAAATAATGAGTAGCGCTGTTACAATATTAATTAATTGTTTATGAAATTTACGTTTACTTTGCTCTATGAGATACGTCACTAATAAAATATAACATTATGTCATAACCACATTACGTTTTAAAAACATAATGAACTTTAACTAAAGCACTGTTAAAGCACACATACAAACATTTTTATTACAGTTTCATATAACATTTGTTTCCTAAAAAAAATCATGACATCTTACACAATAATAACCCAGACGTAATTGTCAAAGAACCATTATATTTTTTCTAAAAATTAATTACAAAATGCTAAGCAAATGAACTTTTACAAAATCATGTAACACTAAAATTGTAAATTTTGAAATTTGGTATATACGTAATAGTTTAATCGATAAGGAAGTAAATATTTTGTTTAATGATAATTTAAGATTTATTTAAGATATTCGGATTATGGAAAAGACAGTTGATGGAAAAAAATACCAATTAAGTGACTGGTGTATTCATTAATATTTATTCAACTCTTATGTTACATTCCTTTTAAGTTATGAGTCATCACTTCTCAATCACTTTAATGGCAAGACTGTCTTGTGAGTGAATCAATACAGGAGTATCAGTATATATACTTTGTCTATTGACATATCTCCTTGCGTTCATTCGAAACTAAGCGTTATTATTAGATAGAATAAAAACTAGCCATCGGCTCCTACTACGATAGCATTTGTCTTAACAAAACAGCTCTGGTGAGATAAACAGGCGAGATAGAGAAGTAAATAAGTAATGTTAAAAATAAACTGTTTTTATACGAGCAAAATAGAAATGATAAAGCAAAATATTACCTTATAAAGAGTTCGATAGAAAGTAAAATTATAATAAGCCTTAAAATAAACATATATTTTATAAAAACTTACCTACAGATTATTAAATAAATACTATTTATTTAGAGTAAACAAATAGCAAGTCTATTCAAATTAGAGATTAACCTTTCGTTTGCTAATTTAATAATTTTTGTGATAAATTGTTTCAGTAGCACTAATTACTCTAGTTAGCTGTGACTTAAATGTTAATAAGTTCAGGGATATGCAATATATATGTAAATTGTGCTCCGTATAATAATTTTAATGCAAGTTATGATCTTAGCGAGACAAAGTTATTCTATCAAGTGCAAACAAGCTGAAGTTATAATAACTTAAAACTATTCTAATAGTTGTAGTTCTCATCGATTTTTTTTTAAATAATGTAATGGATTTACTTTTATAAGATCCCGAGTACGACATAGTGATGACGAGTTATATTCTCGTCTTATACAAAAGCAAATATTTGGGAAAAGGTTAAGAAAATTTAAACTACGTTTATAAGTTTATTTTAAAACTTTAAGTACTTATTATGTCATCTCATGTTTTTTCGTTCATATATTGCATGTCGCGTTACAACCGGCCGCATAGTTAAAATAAAGGGAAGACGTTCGATACAGCTGCGCTGAGATCAGCTTGTTTCTCTTCAGCCGACTGTGTACAATTTAATAATCTTTAGCCATTCGTGGGAGTTTTGCAGTAGCATTTGTATTGTGAGTAATGTTTTGAAATAAATTCAGAAATTTAAATTTGAAATTTCTTATCTATTGAATTCTCTTTATAATTACCAGTTTAATTTATAAAGGTTAAGATTAAAAATGATTTTTATACCTTGAGTAAAATAATTTTAACAACATTTTCAAAACTTACGTCTATTGTAGTTTCATGAGGCCATACCAAACTTTTCGCTATAAATCATCCTCCTTGCCTTTTATTAATTGGAGATTAAAAATTTAATTAAAAGTATGTGTAAAAAATATACGGATAGAGTTTAAGTTTTGCGACAGAAAATAGAGAAACCAACACAAGTAAAACAAACAACAATAACAACAAATCATAATTAAACTATTCGGTGCAGACCATATTACAAGTTTGGACCGAGTTTTAATGTTTAAATTTGACAAAAATATTCTTTGCGAGTTTGCTTAACGTGGTAATTATACTTTTTGGGAAATTATGATGAAATGCTACTAAACATATGGTAGTATATCATTTAAGACCTCAGTAATATAAAGATATAGAAAAAACTATGTGCTTGATACGAATTAATTGTTAAGTCCCTTTTTTATAAAGGTTAAGGAATGAAAGGTTATTTACCGATACCGATAGCAACGAACTCTTACACCACGAAGTAAAGTTTACAAATTTTGCATATTAATGGAATATCATGAGAATCAAGTGAAGTTTAGTTCGAATATGTCCTATAATTTTTCATTCTCTCTGTGAGAAAAAATGCAACTCTATCTACCATTTTGTTTAATCAAATTATTTTCACCCTACCTATAAACATATGCTGTCTAGGTGCATTTAGAACAGCTAGAAACATTAACTCCCCACCCTTGCTTTTCAGAATAATACGTTCTTGCAGAATAAGGCGGAATTATGGAACTGCATAAAATTTAACCTTCGATGAGTATCTGATACTTATTTGAACAAATACTGGCAGTCTTCACTTCAGGATATGAACAAGTATTTACTGAAGGAGCCATATGCTTTCAACATTTCCAGCGCTTGGAAGAAGCAATTCTCTGCAACCGCTCTGCCTACCTTGACAGAACCAGTTGGGATGGTTCCATGGAATCGAAATTTATCCTGCAGAGTCTTTAGCCAGAATTAAAATTAATGTATTATTACCCGGCTGCCGACGGTACGCAATACTCTTACTTATTTTTAAATGGCGTTGTTTCCGCTTCCCGATTGATGCTCTATGGCCCGAGTACTTCTACCTACGGATACAGTTGCTATGGTTTTTTATGGTCTCTAAGACAAGTCTCTGGGTATTAATAGTGGTTGCACAATACCACTAGAGTTAACAACCTTATCATTAAAAAACTTTAGGCCCAGAATATCTATCATCCACTAACGAAATCAGAACAACTTTTCTGAAAAATCGGACGATTATGCGTAAAGCGAGAATTCTTTACAGCAGTTCATAGTACCTAATATAAAGATTGTTTCCATGAACTTATTAATAAGGGGCTACTCTCTTAGAATATACATTTAAAAATAGGTTACCTATTTAAGACGATGTATTTGAACAGATCCTACACAATAAAAATATGACACTAAAATGATGCTTTTTAGGAATATAGATGTATACAAAATTTACAAACTTGACTTGTAACAAATGTATTATATTAAATAGTGTCTACCTGTTGCCTGCGACGTTACTGCATATGAAATGTCCTTTATCTGTGAATAATAAAAAGAAATTTGAAAATCGGTGTTTAATTAAAACAAAAGTAAATGTATATTACCGGGATAATGTTAAATACCAATCCTAAAAAAGGACTTCAAAATTTACCAAGCAGTGGTGATCTTGAAAAAAGGAGCGACAGACTACAATAGCGTAATTTAAAATTATTAAATTTTAAATCATACAGTTCCTTTTATTACTTAAAAATTGATGTTTTTACTTTTAACTTATTTAACTTCTTGCTATGTTCATGAAAATAATTGTATCAAATTTATGATTAATATTTTATTTGAGTTACTTTTTTTTTAATTTTTCATCTAATAAACGACCATAACTGGTGAACTAAAAGCACAGTGGAATGTATATCGTTTGGCAATAAAATTTTATTTGCCATACACGGGCTATGTTCAGGCCAACCCAACAACTTGCCAACGTTATATTGTAAAACTATTTGTATTGTTTAAAATAAAAATTTATAAGGAAAACGTATTTTGGGGCTAAATAACTTCAACTTAAGTTTACGATATATAAATAATTAATGAATGTAAAAAAATGTATTCCATATAGCTATAGATGAATTATTATAGTGAAAGTTACATAATATACATGTTAGGTAATGAAAGGCAAAATTATAAATATTTGATTCATAATTTTATTTTGTGCCAATGTATACTTACTAGATTCTCCGTTTAAAAATATATGTATGAATTTAAGTACTTTAAAAAATGCATTTATGGAACTTTCTCAAGAATAACAGAAGAAAGATTCTTAAAAACCCTTTAAATTTTGTACCAACATTGTTATAAGTCTGTTGGTAATGGGTAATAACTTATCATAATAACTCATTACTTATGTGTTTAGAAGACGAGATAGGACACAGTTAGTAAATTAAATTCTTAAAAAACTTTTCATTGCAAGCAACTTTCTGATTTGAATAAAGAAAAATACTGATCACTATTCAGAGTTATATAATTGTGAAACTATTTTTCTACTTAATAATTTGAGTAAGTTGTTTTAAAGCATCTTTTGTGAAAAATTTAAAAATGGAATTGCACAATTATAAGTCGGTAATATGGTGTACAATACCTTCATTGTTTACTTGATAAACAAAGAGCTCACAAAATTACCAGAGTTTCAATTAAATTAACAATTTCAAGAGCTTAAATTAAGTAAACGGCAGAATTGTCTATTTAATTTCAACAATGTATATGAGAAACACGGAAATGAATTCAAAATTTATAGTCAAATTCAAGTCAATATTCAAGTCAAATTGTTTCCATATTCAGGAGTTTAATGTACTAGTAAATAAATTAATTATTATTTCAATTATTATCGCCTAATTGAAATTAAACTGATATTTTTCGTTACTTTGCAACAACCGAAGAAGCGGGGGTATGTTGTAAAAAATAATTATAGATAAAATATTAGTTTTACTTCAATGAATACTCGCGAAAGTCTTAGATCACATTGTATTAACACCTATTTATTTATAAACATAAACTTATGAACTGTTTTGTATTACTAAAAATAAAACATGGGTATATAGAATATTCAAAACAAATTACCTTAAAATAACTTTAAATTATAAACGAAAATAATTAAACTTAGTTCGTTTTCACATTATTTTAGGTCACATATGTAATAAAAGTCAAAATTATTATTGTGTCAAATAAATAAAAGTCTTTCTAGAAAATAATAACACGCTATAAACTTTTGCAAAATACAAAAGCTTCAAACTAAGATAAAAAGCAGAGCGTAAAATCTAAAAACTGATTGAAGATCTGATCAAAAGATTCATTGTATATATAAGAAACTGTGCCATACGCCAGTTCATTTTTGGCTGCCTTGTTGCATATAACTATTTTTTTTTGGCAGCAACGTATACAAAATATAACGCTTAATCTCGTTATTATGTCTTCTTTATGAATAATGCTGATAATATTTTTCCGTTGATAATTTGGCTTTCCTGAAGCTATAAATTTTATGCAATTAATATTTTTTTAATGTTTTAATATCAAAGCCATATTTATTCGCTAAAATACGCAGAATCAAAAGCTTATTCAGTTTAGGATATGTTCGCTTCAACCACAGTTTCAAAGCCTGAGATAGTATCAGACATTTCTAAGGTATATCGACTAGTGGTTAATGTCTTTTGAACCACCGTATGGAGCATTGGGATACAGTTAGTGCTTTCTGTGTACATTGGATTCTATATGTGAGCATAACTTGTCTTAACCGATAAGCCCTAATGGATTGTTTCTTATTAAATAAATAAATAAGTCGTTGCTTAAATCGTAAACAAATATTTAGTAAATCTAACATGCAAAACAGAATCTGTTCATTCACCCAAGTATTTGTATTAAAGGGGCATAGTTCGACCTCTTTACTCCCTGTTCCGATTGTTAACCTAGTTATATATCTGAAGAAATTCATCCAGCCATTTTAAAGTTATTATTTAGTTTCCTGGTGTTTTGGATTAGTTTAATTGATATTTTGTTTGAATTGTTTTAAAACTAAGACCCAGTTTCACCAAGCTCGGTTTGTTAAATCTTAACAAGGCATTTACTGACAAACCTTCAAAAATATAATTGTCTGTTAAAATATTTACGTCCCACGATGAAAAATTAACAAGGGATTATTAAATGACATGTTAAATGACCGGTTACCAATTTATTCGTTCTTGTTATAAGACGACCAAATTAAAGTTACAGCGTTTAATACGACATATTTGCTGTGATGCGCCACATTTTCCCTTAATCGCATATATATATAGCTGGGTCTTAAGGAAATACATTTTATCGTTTTATTAAATACATGAAATTTTTATGTGTACTTGGTGGGAAGTGACACATCTTTTTATCATAATAATAATCATATTGGTTCGTTGTCTTCAAGGAAAAAAGGAAGTGAGCAAATATCAAGGTTTTACTTCTAACAAGACAGATATGATTTACTTAGACGGAGATATAAATTTATCTCCAGAAATATATATTAATATTACCGCCGTATTATTCAAAATGCTATATCATTACATTACTGTATACAGTAGCATTAGAAAATCTATATTTTTGGGTGGAATGACAACAATTTTAACCACAGAAAAATTCTTAAAAAAAAAATCAAAGTGACCATTTAAGTTAAAGTCACGACAATCAGATAAAGCTATTGGACCTCATGAATAACAAAACAAGCCCTTGAACTGTTTTTGTCGTTATTCAATAGCGTGCCCAAAAACTAAAGTACCCGACCTTGGTTTGGTAGCTGTAACATTTTAAGTAAGAATCTGATAAAGCAACGATTTAACATCCACGTGGATTTAATACCTTCCATTGACATAGCTCCTTCGGAAAAGTTGTTATAGACTAGTAAATTATTGTTGATCTTTTTATGATACTTGACAAATACAACACCATATATTGCATAAACTATTTTTATCAGTAAATAAAGACGGCTTTAAAATTGGTAATTGTTTTTAATTTATTTAACACAATGATATTTAAGGACAATTTAATTTGGAACACAAAATAATAAAAAGTCAACTCTAACAGACCTGATATTAAGGGAACCGAAGGTTTCAAGAAAGTTGGTAATTTACTTTAACTACCCCAATAATCGCTAGTAATAGTAGGTTAGACGGTAAAGTATGATAAGGGAGCTAAATTTTACGTTGACCTTCAAAGCAGGAAAAAATCAGCACCGTGCAATCTATTTATACGTATATTTACGTCATTAAAGTAATATTAAATTAAAATAATTTATATTTGTGTTATATTCAGTTAATAATAAAAATTAATTATAGTTTTATTATACCATAAAATTAATGAAAAACATCATATTATATATTAATAGACAATCTTAATGATATTTTCTAATGAGATCAAAGATTTCCGCAAGTATTCATTGAAATAAAAGTAATATTTTTCGATGAAATTCTCATCTCGTCCGCCCGTGGCCACGCTTGCTGCAAAGTGACCGAAACGTCGGGAGTATGTTGTTAGAAATAATTATAAACATATTAGTTTTATTTTAATAGTGTATTGTTATGAGGTAATAATCATCATCATCATCATCATCAGCCTATCGGAGCCCACTGCTGAGCACAGGCCACTTCTCGCATGGAGAAGGTTAGAGCATTAATTACCACGCTTGCTCAAGACGGGTTGGCGATTTCAATCTTATAATTTGAAATTATAAGACCAGGTTTCCTCACGATGTTTTCCTTCACCGTTTGTCAGTGGTGTCTAAATACTCTTAGAAAGTACATATGACTCGGAAAAGATCACATTGGTACTTGCCAGGTTCCGAATCCACGCCCTCACGTATGAGAGGTAGGCACGTATGAGAGACAGGCCTTTAACCTCCAGGCCACCAGGATATACTTATATAGGAGGTAATTATATTAACTGTAAATTTTGTCGAGTAATACACATAATATATGATCAACTTGAAACTTAAACATTGTAGATTATTATTAGATTTTTTTTAAACAAACCATTCAAAAAATAGGTGACAGCAAAAGTCAGTACGGTCGTAAAGTTGCCATGCTATCAAAAAGGAAACTTAAATATTGCTTAGAATAAAAAAGAAAGTAAATAAATTCTTAAAACTAAATTTAAATTTGTATACCACAAATATATCAATGCTTTCGTGAGAACAATTCAAATTCAAGGTTAATTTTAATTATCTTATAGTAAATTGGTCGCAACGAGGTCATGAACAAGTTTACAGCCAGATTCCATGTTTGAAATTATTTCGCCCTAATCCGTTTGGCGAGAATTCTTTTAGCCATGAAGTTTTCAGCACAAGTTCAACCAAGAAATCTATAAACCTATAATGTGTTAGAAAACATTCTAGTGTTTCCGTTATAATGAAAATATCGGAATTTTTCCAGTTATCTTTTAAATCCAAACGAGATCAAGTTTCGTAATCACTTTCTAATTTAGTAGAATACGGCTTGACAAACTGTATTAAGCCTCATCCCGCGTTGCCTACGATCTCTTTATTCATAAATTGCATAATTACCTATGTTACGTTATCTTTTTTCCTATAATGGAACTATTTTAATGAATATTTCTAACCCGTTACAAAATATTCACCGGGGTTTTCTACAACAAAACATCAATTTCTTTATCGGAATACGATTTTGACAGGTCTATCCAAAATTTCAAAGGGGTGATTTGGAACAAAAAAGTTGTTATACTGACATCAAACGACGCGTCTTTGCTCGTGAAAATAAATACATTTTTTATTTCCCTAAAATTTCCGCTCAAATAAATGAGACTTACATCGTTTTTTGGTTGAATGATAACAATTCGTTTGACCTTTACGCCTGTATTCGTATTACGGTTCATGAGGCATTTCATACACTATTTATTGCTGCATTATAACGTGGGTAGAAGTTATACGTGTTATTCAATATTACAATTAGCGAATGCGGTGTACCTATTTCAAATGAGAGATATTACTATTTTCCTTTATCCTTTACCTACTTGTTCATTGGAAAACACTTGTAGGTTGTAAAAATATGTATGACCATATTAAAAATATAATAATATTTATATATAACGTTACTGTACATGTAAACGGCTGGATCCGTTTGAATATTTTTTTTTGTATGCATTTGGGTGGCGTCGTTAATGGTTTAGTTTCGCAAATTAGCTCGGCAGATGACACTGCAGTCGGTATCTAGTTTATTTAAAATGAAAAGTCTACAACGCAGTTGTTTTAAAATAATTTATTTAATTCTCTCTGATCGCAAGCCTGATGTTCACGCGGACGTAGTTGCGGGCAAAAAATAGTATTATATGTATGTGTAAATTTAATATCAACATCGTTTATTTTCTGAAGCTATATTATAGTAGCAATAAATTTTGGTGCTATTTAATTCTTGATTTATGGCTTTAAGTCGTGACCATTTTGTGGAATATATTTCGCCAATTTTTACTTAATATGGCACGTGTGGGAAAGCCGATTATGTATATCTCTTTACAATGCATCTCTCGAGTGAAATTGAAATGTCAAAAATTTTGGTATCCTAAAATAAAATTATATTTTTATTAATTGATAAGTTAATATATAGGTTCCCAATTTTGTAGACTTTGCATTGAAACCAAAAAATATATACTATCTGTAAAAATCACAACAAGGCAGATAATGACATCCCCCATTTTTTTTAAACCGAATGAGATGTTTCAAGTTTATATAAATAACTGCTTTTGATACCTTAATTGTATTTTTGTTAACAGACTGTATCTTCATCATCATCAGCCTATAGGAGCCCGATGCTGAGCAAAGGTCTCTACTCACATGGAAAAGGTTAGAGCAATAATCACCACGCTTGCTCAAGACGGGTTGGCGATTTCAATCTTATAATTTGAAAATATAAGACCAGGTTTCCTCACGATGTTTTCCTTCACTTTCCGTCATTGGTGTCTAAATACTCTTAAAAAGTTCATATGATTCGGAAAAGATCACATTGGTACTTGCCAGGTTTCGATCCCGTACCCTCGTGTGTGAGATGCGGGCCTTTAACCTCCAAAGCACTACGACTGTATACCGCCTGACTAAAATTCCACCTTAAAGTAGATGGAAACAAAACCGAAGGTGGTGAATGCACTATCGCACTAACAGGCCTTTATTTATTTTATCTTTAAAGATACTTAAATTGTAATTGTAAGAAAACACAGGCAAACTGTTTCAATCTTTTGCTGTGCGCATGAGGAAGGAGGAAGCGTATCACATCGCCTGAAAAAGAGAACTGTTTAGAACAAAAGTGTGCAGGCCCGCTTTGCGTTTAGTTGTCTTGTAGTAATTATAGAATATGGGATGGGATGGGATGGGAATATGGGATGCAAGAATTATAGAATGCAATTCCTGAGCACACTCTCAAAATTTTATCTTACAGAATATGAAGAAAAAACTTAGCTAGTTTTCGATATGCTGTGTGTGATACTAAGTCTTCTTGCAGCGGTCTTTCTTTTTGACCTGAGAAAAGTTCAGGTTGGAGGATACCTCAATACATAATAACTAAAGGCGCTCGGTGTATTCCAAAGACATTCTGTAAAGTTGAAGTCAAGGCGAATGGACTCTTTTTGGCGTTGAAAAGATACGTTTGAGTTTTGGTGGTCGAATGTAACAACATTGCAACTTTCGAAAACTGTCTGAATTGTGTAATTAACACGATCTACTATGGTTTTTTTTCGACTCTAAAATTGATGCTGGCTAGTCTCAGGGCTGGATTAATACTATTTTACAACTGATAAGTGCGTTATCAAAAACACTTGGTAATAGCAGATCGTTAATGTGTAACAAAAATAGTCCTGCAAAGAAGACAGTTCCAAAAGAACCTCTGTGTTGACCGTCATAAACGCAGATGAACAGCTATTAATAACTACTCGTAGAGCACAATCCTTCAGAAAGATAGAAATTCAAACAATCACAATAGGAAATATGACATAACTAGAAAACTTACCAATAGGCCTATGATGCTAGAATCTGTCGAAAGCTTTCGAGACGTCAAGTGGAACTGAAAGAGCTTCACCGTTCTCACCATGAGCTCTCTTCCATAAGAGTGTGGCATGCGTCAGAAGATCTCCATTTAAGCCATTTCAAAAATTTTCAGTGAGAAGTGATGATTTTGTTCAATAAAAAAAAATATTCGCCGTATTAAAGAATAACAGTATATACATATATTTTGGATATTATTCATATATAAACTATTATTGTTAATTATCAAATGGAGTGTTAATAAGAAAGAACTTGGAAATTGTCTAATTTTTAAAGTTTTTAAATATAATCAAAAATTTTTTAAAGAATGCAAAATAATTATTCCGGATTGGACATCAGACTTAGCAAAATGTATTTTAAAAAGTTTCAAAATACCTTGTATTAACTGTGTTAGAACAAATTAAGTGCGTTTTTGAACTTAAGAGTTCTTTAATTGCCTTGCATAGCTTTTCAAGAATATAAGAATAAAAATCGGACTCTCTATAAATAAACATCATCACTGGGATGGAACACAAAATATGTTAAATTACCGAGACAGTTACATCATTGCGCTAATTAGAAAAAACTGACTACACCCGTACCAACAAATTAGTGCCAATCGGAAATATTTTCATTTTGCTAAACACTACATCCACAAAAACCTCACGTTATTATATCTAAATTTAATCACCGATACATGTATGAATTATCAAAGTTGTTTAAGTTGTATAAATTTAAGAACCGTTTATTTGACCTAAAATTAAGTATTAGCATTTTATCTACAAACGCCTCAATGAGATTGTCTTGACCCCGTTCCATGGACTGACATTTAGTGGTTAAGCTATATATTTAATAGGCTTAAAATTTACGGTACGTGTATTACGACTATTCTAATAAAAAAATATTAATATATTTTTGCCATTCCACTGCGAACTGTGAAGTTTTATTTATTGGACCATTATGTCTTTGACCAAAATATTAACAAAAATATATGTTCGTCAAATATTCATAGAAGACCAAGCAACACCAAAAGGGATTTGTAATTTGGAGTAGTCGTTCCTGAGATAAGCGTGTTCAAAGGAACTTACAGGGAAATACTCAAGTTCCTCAGCTTCACAACGCTTGTATAGATTTCGTATACTACTTTATTTTGTTATGTCTTTGTAGGAAACTGCAAAATATCAATTAATAAATAAAATATCATACATACATAAAATATCGAAAAAGGACTCATGAAAGACCAGAGCAAATATAAAAGAATTAAATACTCAGACCAAATTGTTGTCTTAGTATAGGCACGTAAAACTATACAGTCATGGTCTATTTTAGAACAATTTCAGCTCTTAGCAATGACACTTAATTTTCATAAACAAATACACGAAACCTTCAATCATGTCGTTCTGTCACTGGTGAAAATTATAAATAATTGCAAACAAAATTTTTGATTGAAAGAGAAATATTTTAAAAAACAAAACAATAACAGTTTCTTTTAAAAGATGATAAACATCTTACATGATTGCTACATATGCAAATCGAAGACGAGGGAAATCGCACTTGTAGCACATTGTAGACCTCACGAAGCACACGATAATACTCACTACTTATGTTGCTATGTGATTTTCGACTTTATTTTGCTATAGCTTAAGGTTTATTCTGACATTTTAACATCTCTATAACTCTTTGCAGTTTACGTATTATAAAATATTATTTCATGGTTTCTGCATAATAAAACTATAATAACCGTTGAATATAAACAAAATTAATGGAGCGAATTCTAAATATCTTCCACCCTTATCGTCCTAAAAGTTATAATGACACACGTTTATAATAATTTTATTTCATTAATGATGAGGATTTTGCAAACTGATTTTTGAGAAATGTTCTTTAACCTAAAATTATTGAGATAATATATATTTTACCAGTTATTGAAAGTAAATCAATAGTTCAGTCGCAATGACCCATATAGAAAAGATCTAAAGTAACAAAAAGTCCGGACTCGGAATGCAATGACTCCAATGCTTAGCTTTTAGTCACGCGATCTGTTCGCGTCGTAAGCTTACTGCCAAGTTATGTAGACTTGCAAATATTAGAAAGGATTTATTTAGCCCTTTTTTGTTTAATAAACATACCATACTATATAAAACAAATATTTTAAATAAATATAAAAATAAACTATATAGCAATATAAAAAAAAAACGAATAAAATTTTGATATTATTGAATTGAATAAGTTTATCTTTATTAAATAAAAGGTAAACATTAATAAAATTATCTAAAAATAATAAAGTCAATCTGATCTTTTTACAATTGTAAAGGTATTTAAGAGAAAATGTTATTTCTCCTATCGCTTTGTCAAACAATTAAATCGTTAAAGTGGTGCAATGCAAACACAATCAAAAATGCCACTTCTAATCTTTCCTAAAATTGAAAAGCATTTCCTCGGTCGCTATAACGACGGCCTGCCCTACTGTTTACGAGCCGAAGTTTGCACGAGAACAGTAACGCACCAACTTCGAAACAGAACCACCGTCGACATTGTTACAATCGACAATATATCTTCACACCAATAAAATTATACCTGTCCAACTAAATTCACCCACTTCAAGGGTATACAGTCATAAAAGGAAGCTTATAGACAGTTTATTGAAATTCAAGATGATATACACGATAGTGGTACTTATGCTGGTAACTTTGGTGCATTCAGCGAGAGAACCTAAACAAATAACGTTAGTAAACCAAGGAGCAATAGCTGGGATGTATATAACTAGATTTAGGACTAAAAGAATTGCAGCTTACCTTGGTATTCCGTACGCTCAACCTCCGATAGATCTCAGGAGGTTTGCCCCACCAGAATATACAGATCTTCCTCAGTGGGAAGGTGTGAGAAATGCCACGACATTCGCACCGGATTGCATGCAAAGTGATCCGAAAAAAGAAGATGTACAAAATCCACTTAATAGACATGATGAATTATTCGCCAAGTTACTGGAGTCACAGATGGAAGAACCTCGGCAGAAGGAGTATTCTGAAGATTGTCTTTATCTCAATGTGTACGTTCCAGATGGTATGTCTTTTAGTCTGAAATGATTTTTATGCCATTTTTATATAATTATCTGTGTATTTATTTATATAAATGAATATAACATAATTGAAAAAATTTGCCTTCCAAGTTTGAACATATTATTACTTATAAAAGGAAGTCTTTTATCTGCCTTGTTAAGGAGCCTTTCATGAATTTTATAACAAAGCCATCTTAATAAGAATACGAAACAAACAAATATTCGTGATGACCTACTTTGAAAAATTTCACGTGATTTCCCCTTCATCAGATAAGACTGCCATTTCACCCTCAATGTAACATATATCTAGGTTGACCCCCAAAATATATTGCGGTTCTGAATAGTTTAATTGTAAATGGTAATCTCTTATGAATATTAAACAAACTATAACAGCTTAAAGAACTATTTCGTACGTGATTAATGTAAATAAATATTCAAATTTACTTAGCTATGATTAAATAGCGTACAGATTAATAAACTGATTGTATATAATTATATACTTTGTTCACATTCTCATGTAAGTTTATTGAAAATTAAATTAAATATTTATTACGTTTCTACGAAAAAGACATATATAGATCGTTGATACTTGAAAGATAGCCGTAAAATATTGTAAGAATACAACTGGAAACATTATGTTAAGGTTCTGTTATAATACATGAAATAAAAGTTGATGAATTTTTCGCAATTAATACTAAATACAACAATCAAAATGTAAAAATATAGATTTTATATGCAAATTATTTTATAAATCTTTTAATATACAATTTGGATTTTGAGCTTGCATGATTTTAGTGAAGATATTTTGATGAGATGTGAGATTAATGAAAAACTACATATAATACGATATCACCAGGAAAGTACACCGCAAAGAGGATTGTCACGTACTTTATGTATTAAATTATAAAAGACCTTGTACAATTGAATGTATGGCATAAATGTTATAAAATATCATATTTCGTTTCTATATTATATTATAAAAATTAAAAGACAAGGAACATATTTACACTTTATTTTTTTCTTTCTTTATTAATTAAAAAAATATTATGAAGGGAAAAAGTCTTTCTATCCTCTAATTAACGACTACTCTGTTATAAGAGACACGCATATTTTATTTATTAAAACAATAGCTTAAACTGTTAACAAAATAATATACACATACATTAATTAATGCCTTATTTTTAAATAATGTCACAATATACCTACAGATATTTTTTAAGAAAATACGTAAAATTTAAAAACGTTGTTTTGGAGAATGGTATCAAAATTTTCGCAAGCCGAATTTTCTCTTTTAAAAAATGTTGGTCCTCGTTACTCGAGTGGACATTACGAAGCCCTTGATGCCTTTCAAACGTGTTGGACTTTTAAGCGCAGCTTGTGTTCGAATATGCTTAAACGCAATTTTTCAACTTGTATGGCAAAATTTGAGAAAAATTTGAGCTTACTAATAACTCATAATAATAACCTAGTTTAGACATAAAATATTACTAAACCCATATGAGATTAAACTCTCGGGAAGAAATGACTATGTTATTATTAAAAAGAAGATAATAAACTTTCGATATATATTCATATTTTAAGGAGTTTACTGAGTAATTTTAAGGTTTTGGTGGGTGTCTTACGGTCAATTATTTCTTAAACTTAACCTATATATTGTTTATCTATAAGAAATAAAATTTTAGATTTCGTAAGTTTTCAATACTATTATTTAAATATAGAATGGAAACAATGTAGGTATTCATACACTTTGTTTCCCTTAACAATTTTGTTATCCAAATATATATTTATAACTGTCTTTAAATTTTATGTTGTTTTCTCATAGTTCAATGATAGGGCCTTTCCATACTGAAATTGGGTACTACATTCAGGTTACCATCAGATTCTCATGTTTAATTTTGTTTTTTAGATGGCAAGTTTCTTTATTTTTCGAGCACTACAGATACCAACCATTTATACTGATAAAGGGATACATTTGTTAAGCACACGCTTTTTATTCATTACAAAAATAAATTAAAAATTCGTTATAATAACTTTTTAGTGTATAATTATAATGAAAGTAGAAATAAAAAATTAGTAAAAAATCAATATAAATATTCACAAAGGAACTCTTAATTGGATAAAAAATACATCTCTCTGAACTCCTTAAAGTATTGTCATTTTTAGATCTCTTCTCACGTATGACGCTACAAGACAAACTTATACAATTTTAAACTTTATCCTCTAGCCATGCATTTGTATAAAACCATATTCCATTGGATTCGACAGGATTTGCAATTATCATTATTAAAAATGAGTAAAAAAAAAGTTTGCTATGTTGATGGTTAATAGCTTAAATGTATGTTATTAACTATCGCTAAATGAATCACTTCTTAAAACAAAACAATTATAATCTGTCAATAAAGACAAAAACTATAAAAGCTGACCATAGTTTGTTTTATTTGATGGACTACAACATTCGGAAATAACTTTAGCGAAGCACTTTGTTACTTTGTTACATGAACCAATCGTATTGGCTTTCATATCTAGAACAAATTGTATCAAATTACCTTTTCATCATTTCAGACGATCGGAATTATTTTCTTCTGGGTTTGACTTTGAAATAAATCTAACTTCTAACAAACAAAGACCCTTTTTTATGAATAATGTTTTTGAATATTTATATAAAAATTTCCTTAACTACTCATATAATAAAAATTTGCTATTATTAGCTTACATTAAAATGAAACTAGTATTATTCGGATTTAAATGAATACTCGCGAAAATCTTAGATCTCATTAGCTTACATTATTTATGAATTATGAATGTTGAAATTTCTATAAGTATTTGATAAAGACTAAACGGTCTGAATACTATTATTTTTGTGAAATCAAAAGTATTAATATAATCAATTAGTTTAAATGCTGAGGTATATTATCATACAAATTTCTCATCACTTCATACTTCAAAATAACAATATCGAATAGTATCTGCAATGATCATCTCAAAATCTCAAGTGAGACAAAAATATTTAGAAGACGAAAGAAATATTTTTAGGAAACATTATTTAAACCACACTTATAACAAAAATATATTAAACTCCCATATTTCGTTAACAAATTGAGACAGATCTCGTTAACTTTAGGTCAACGGATTTTTTTAAATTACAATAATAGATTACGCTAATAAGAGACTATGGATTAAATTAGGATAGTAAGATTAAATTAGGATGGTATTCATTTACAGCTAACGGATATTTATATTAAGTTATTGGATTTCGGTATTTATGATCTAACCAGCCGCATTAGACTAATAGGCATTACAACTGTGGTGGCCATTAACTCATAAAATCACATTACACACCGTTTAAATATAATAAAGTTAACGCATATCAAGTGTACTCAAATTGGGATATTTCAATTATTTATCGTTGAACCAGTAACTTAAATAATATCATTTAAATAACAAATAGTTGATAAATGGTTAAAAGTCTGTGTATTGGACTAAATGCTTTTTTTAAAGACTAAGCTGTTAATGGCTTTCTGTCCAAAATGAAGGTTTTAGTGAGAGCATAACATTTTAAACAGCAAAACAAAAGCTTAAAACGAGTCTGAAATCATTTTAACGCTACAGTAAATAATTGAAATGACTTTGCAACTGTTTAAATAAGTAAAGTAAATTATGCAAATAACTTGTCTTTGTAACAATTGTTTAATAATAGGGAATAAATAATTTTGAGTTTTAAAATGAATATTACTACAGTTGTTTAGGCTCTTTAATAAATGAAATCCTTATACAAGGATTCGACTAGTAATGCTAAGTTAGCTATTCCTGTATCACCTTTAATTTTATTTGTATTTTATAATAATCATAAAAATATTATCTTTATTGATAACTTAACAAAATTATTATTTCGCCTTTATCAAAATACACGTTTTTATTAAAATTATTATATTTCTGGAATAATTATCCTATTATTTGATTTAGATTTATAATTTTAATAACTTTAAAGCAATAGTGTGTGTCTTTTAAAAATGTAAAATGTAGAGCTAAATATTTCAATATCTTTGAATCTGAATGTTTCTTGCAGTATAATAGGCAGTTCATAGCTAAGTGCTTGGTCACTGAAATAATAGCTACTTTTTTAAATGAATTAATTATTAAATTAATTAAAAATTATGTTATAGTTTTACTAGAATCATTCATTCAAAATGGATTTATTTGCGATTGTATTAAGTACCTACATATTTTTAATTTCTTTTTAAATTAGACCTACCTCATGTATTAATGCTCAAAAAAAAAACAGAAACATATCTAAAAATTTTACATAAAATACATTATCATTTACCTACATAGATTTATTTGTCGCTAGCTCACCCGTGGCTTTATAGATTATAAACAGTGTCATTTTCTTATCAAAAATAATACTTAAAATAGTCCTTCTCCGTACACAATATTAGCTATTGGGCATCGAAGCATACATACATTGCTAACACGGGACAGAGCCACATGAACCTACATAAGGCCACAAATAAGATGTGTTAAAGTGACCTTGAAAACAAATGAGCATAAATACAATATGCGAATACTTAAAAGCTATTGGCCAAAGGCGGGACTCTGGACTCGTTTAAAACACAACGCTTTGTGTAAAACCTTTAAAAGTCCCGGCTAAGCTGAGCCCTTTATATTATAAATCTATATAGATTGCAGGTCAATTTAGAATGGTTATTACAAAATTCCGAAAATTATCAGTTTTAACCCCTGCTTTTTAATACAATTTTCTCTATAATAAAAAAATTATATTGAATTAAGTTTTAGTCAATGTTACTGAAGAGAAAAATAATAGACATATGAATATCTCATTTAAAAAAATAATTAAATGTTCCATGTGGTTCTTTAAATTTCTATAACTTATTTATGTATAACCTGTCTGACACGAAATAAACACTAAGTCGTAAGATTAGTATGTCTTGATAGAATTAGCCGTTTCTGAGATCAGAATACACAGACAGACAAAAATTCTAACAACTATACTTTTGGGTTCTATTGGAATTGTTATAACTCCAAATAATATTTTTACTTGAATATTATCTTCATACAGTATTCAGAGATATTGTTACTATATGTATACAACTGTATATATTTTATTTTTTAAGCAGAGACAAAAGGATGTTATATATTTGTATAATCAAAACAAAAAAAGTATACAAATAACATAAACATATATCAGGAATAACAAAAATGAGTAATAGATGTCGTCAGAAACATATTTCACTGTTATGTTATCTTATAAATTGATGCTCTTTAGTTGAAAAGATTTGAGTTCGCTAATGGATAGAATACTTACAATAACAAATGGGAAATATATTCCTTGATAAATAAAACTGTTTTGAATTTTAAATCTTATCTCTGATCTCATTATAATGATTTAATATAAATATACGAAACGTTATCAAACGTCTTAAAATTATATGAATATCTGTCATATATGACTATAAGAAATAACGTAACATTACTAGTATAATAAATTAATATTGACCTCAATTGTCAAATAAGTAACACTTAATGGTTAACTGGGCTTCACGGTTCCAAGTAAATTCCTAGCATTAATGCATGTATTCCGTGCCAATATTATTATGACTGTATGAGGACACGTAACCTTAATAATAACGAAGTAAGGCTCTCATTACACCGTAAATATTGATTTAAACAATTCATTTTCATAGCATCATAATTGAAAAACCTTGAAAATTTCTCTTAACTTCGTAGTATATTCATATATAGACCAAACAGAATTAGTAGTATCATTGCATTTACGCATGACCTATTTTAAACTACTTACTCAGAAGTCAGGAATGATGTTTTCATTTTCATTTCTTTAAGAAAAATATTTTCAATTACCCAAAGAGGTTCTATTTCTTTTAAAGTGAAATTGTGAAAACAATTCCACCCATATCTCGGAAATGCTTTCCATGCAAGTCTTGTTAATTATACTCGTGAATTTCTTTAAAAGTATGTCGTTTTATGTTAAAGGAAATCATTTCAGGTAATCCAATCGTGAAATACGAACTTTGAAAAATTTAAGCCTTGAATACACATCATTTATCGTTGAACAGATATTGTACTGTATTGAACATACATAGATTATGCTTTTAATATTGAACAAATTCATAAATAAATTTTTGTCACAAGCTCCTCTGAATAATACTTATTTTATTCCAAAAAAACATTAAAGTAATCGATCGAATACTAGGGTGGTAAAAAATAAAAAAAATAATAATAATAACTTCTACGAATAGTGAAATTATACAAAAATAATATTTTTTATGTAATTTCACGTCCTTCAATTTTTCTGACAAAAGTACTATTCGATCTTTATACTATTTTGATTATAGTATCAAAAATTGTCTGAGTAAAATATATTAATAACAATTTATAGGCCGGTTTAATTTTGTTATTTGCTAACGCTCCAATCCATTTCGTTCAACGCCCCTTTATTACAAAGCTCCTACGTTTAAAATTAATATTAATACTCAATTTGATTGCTGTTATTAAAATTGGTGACAAATAACGACTTTATTTAATTCAAAATATTAATATTTGTACAGTATTAAAGTGGATCGAGTAATTCATTATTTCTAATTGTAATAACCGTGCCTCTTTTACAGATTTTAAAATGGAGAGATATCCTACAATGGTTTGGTTTCACGGAGGTGATTTTGTTCGAGGCAGTCCTAATAGTATTAATCCTTTTCAGATAGTACTGAAGCAAAAGGTATGTAAACCTATATTATGTATGTACTTAAAATCTTTATAACGATTTTCCATTTGCATGTCTAAAAGGAAACATTAGGATTTGGATAAAGGGAATAAAAAAATATTTTTTCAGATAATATTTGTCTCCGTTGCTTACCGACTGAATATATTTGGTTTCTTTTCAACTTTGGATAATGAGGCCCCTGGGAACTTTGGCTTGTTGGACCAAGTTGCTGCATTAAATTTTGTAAAAAATAACATTCTCAGTTTTGGGGGTGACCCAGATAACGTTTGTATATTTGGTCATGACGCAGGCGCTGTTAGTGTTGGACTTCATCTGGTGTCTTCTTACTCCTCAGGACTCTTTCAAAAAGCTATTGCTATGAGTGGAAATGTACTGGCACCAGAAACTGTAAATATAGCGAGAAAGGAACTCATAACTGTTGACAAAGTAGCGAGCGCTTTTAGTTGTTTCCGAAAACCAACAAGTAAACTCTTAGATTGCCTCCGGCGTGTTAATTATCAAGCATTATTGGACATCGGAGAACCATTGGCACCTTGGAAACCGATCGTTGACAATGGCTTCAGTAACATATCACAGCCTTTTCTAACAGACTTTCCAAGTACAATGTTTCAAGAAGAAACATTCAGCCCGGTTCCGCTTTTGACAGGATTCACTAACATGGAAGATGCATTGCTATTTTATAAAGAAGGTGACGATTCAGGAATAAGTCAAAGAGAATTTGATATTATGCGGGAAGAGATGATACTGTCCGATATAACAGTAGACAACAGTTCATGTTTTACAAATCAACACCACATTCAGGATGCCGTCGAATTTTTCTATAAGCCTATACCACCAACTAACAACGAAACCATATTAAGAAAATTATTTTTAGACTTTTATACAGAGAAAGTATACGGCGCTACCACTTACCTATTGGCTAAATATATGAGTAAGCTTGCACCTGTTTACCTTTACAGATTTGATTTGAAACCGTTTACAGACGCTGCAAATGAAGGTATACCAGACTGGATAACAGTGCCACACAATTTTGATTTAATATTTGCGTTTGGACTACCACATTCGGCATTGCCAGAAGATTTGAATAAATGGGACTATAGAGATAAAAGTATCTCTGACATTGTGATGAAAATGTGGACCAATTTTGCATGGTATTCAAATCCGACTAACTCTGGAGTTATTATCCAATGGGATACATTTGAAATAGAGAGACCAGGATTCTTTATCATAGATAGACAAAATTTTACAATGAGCACACCGCAAACAATTAACTATAAGGCATTAGAATTCTGGACAGATTTTTACCCGAAAGTGCTTGAAATTGGTACAAAATGCTGCAAAGAGGTACAAGATGACTCTGGCTCTCAATCAGTGATAACAAGAAAAAAAATATGGCATATAATCTTTATCAATTTAATTTTTATTTTTATAATTTGATTATTGTACTTCCTATAAGTGATTCTAAAGTTTAAACTTTATTTTTTATAGCCTTCTTCTATTAAATAAATCAGTTTTATTAATAATCAAATATTTAAAAAAACATTTAACGTACGACAAATTTAAGAAAGTAATAAATTTCTCCTAAAAATGTTGTGTTTTTTTTTATTATCTCATTGTGCACGTTTTCCTTTTCTACTGCAGTATTACTTCACAATTTCTTGTTTATTTAAACCTAACAGCAGCAGAATTATTTTCTATATTTACTAAATTGTATAATTCCATAAAAAGACTTAGCTTTGAAGTTTAGAATTGTATAATTGTTTATTTAACTCAGACATTTAGATCAATACACGTCCATTGTTTCGCGAATGTTTCGTGATCGGGGGTCATTACTTATAAAACTCGGTTGTTCGGATTTCAACGAAAACGATAAGGCAGAAATAGTGTGACTATGTTATTTCAGGCTTATATTTATATATTGTAGAAAGCATTTAACGTCTAAATGTTTGCTGGTTAGGCCCTTTAAGAAATGTTAGAATTTGCAGTTCATTATAAAATGTTGTAACAAGCTTAGCAGTTTTTTGATAACCTTGGATATTCTGATTATGATTTAATTGTGACTATTCAACAAACTCTGTTTGATGTAGATAATAAACGTTACCCACAAAAGTAAGAAAATTAGTAACAAACTAAAACGACCAGTAATACGCTGGAGTAATGTCATCGGAACCATAGTTTAAGTTAATTTTTGCGAGAAAATTTCTTCTATTTTCGTACATGACTGTTTTTATACACCGAATTCTTTGAAATGAAAACAAAATCGAAATACTGACAATAATTTCGTACTATTTCATGCTATATGGGACAAAATTTAAATTATTTGTAGTAAATATTCCTACCTACAGCATTCTTCAACACTTAATATTTAAATTTAATTTATAGATAATAAAAATTTAAGTTTTCAAAAATAATAAATTTACATATGCTAATATCATCCGACACGATTTTCCTGTATGATATTGTATCTCCCCGCGCGCTAAGTGTTGTTGTCACCGGAAAGTTAGCTGTGGTTATTAACAGTGAAAATCATACATTTATATATTTATCTAAACTCTCACATGTATCATACGTATTCATATTTATGAAAAAATAAAAATGAAACATGAATAATTAAAATATAAAGATAAACTTTGCTCAGTTTGTCAAGATTATTTAATTCATATAAACAAATAATAATAATAGGATTTACGTAAATAATTCATTATTACACACTTTATAGATTTCATCAGCACAAAACAGTAGACTTGAACAAAAAAAAATCTTTTTTGCAATATAGATATGCTTATTATAGTTTCCTTGAAAGTTGAAATTTTAAATTATGTCAGAAACATTGGACATAACTTGAACATTAAAATTTGTATGTTTATCTTATTGAAAAAAATAAAGAGCGAAGCAAAATTCATCATTTATCTTATATAAAGGATTTCAAAGTGAGGACCTTATAATATTAAAATCACTGTTATCAATCGAATTCAAATTTTTAAGATGGAACTAAAATTCTAAGAACGAAATTGAGTAAGTTTAAAATTTATCTGGTTACGATTCGATGTAGTTTAATTGGTAAGTATAGATCTAAGTCTCCGACAGCTCATCGAACCCTTTCTCTAACCCTTTTTTGGCCAGCTCATAACAAAGCCATTGTGTTCTTACTTATTTCTGAATTACTTGTTTTCTTCGCCTTAAATTCCATCTATAAATTTAACATCTTCAACGGTTATCATGTCATAATATGTAAATTTTAATATAAATAAGTAAAAAAAAAATTTTTCTTTAGGTCCTTAAATAATTTATAAAAATAATGAAAATGGAAAAAAAGATTCATGTTTAAGAGGGGTTCGTTCAAAGCAGTCCCAGTATAAAAGTTCCCTGTTTTGCTGAAATCTAAAAAACGTGTTCGTGTTAATATTTTTTGGAGACAACTATTTACCTCCCGACGCAAAGAGAGTGCTATAATAAGTATGACGTCGAAGTCTGTGTGTATGGGTCTATCTGTATGTGGTATCGAAGTTTTCAAACAGAAAGACAGATTTCAATACGGTTTTTTTTGTTGAAAGCTTTCTTGCTTGCGGTGGTTCTTCTTCTGGTCAGTTGGAATAATGTTATCATCATCATAGAGACATATGTAGGTAACAATCATATTGGGAAACTGAATTAAAAAATCTGACGACCCCACAATATCTTTCATCAAGTTCAGTATACTGAATATAAGTGGATATACGTAAGAAAAATTAAAATGTTTGAAAAAAAACCTTTTTAAACAGAGATCTGTTAAACGGAATATAGGATTTAAAGAAAAATTGCTCAAACGCAATACCAAGACCAAGATCGATTTAGTCCAACTCTATTAAAAACTTATTCTGAAGTTGAGTATGATTTTTGACTCGTGACTTTATCCAATGCAGAGTTATATTGAGTTTATAAATATCACGAAATGTCTCACGTACATGTAGCACTCAGTGCTCAGGAAGAAAGAAAAAGTAGGTACGCGCACATCCTATAGCGCCTAGACATTTTCCATCAACTCAAACTATGAATATGGTTATTTGAAAATATTTACGTAGGCACTTATTTAAAAATATTCAAAATAAAACATAATTTGAATATTTTTAATATTGTAAATACAAAAACCCAGTTGAACCTTTATGACAACTAGCGTACCAGTGTTAATCGTATTATACCTACATACCTAAACTGTTTGTTAGTGTCAAGGTTATCTTATCTTTAGCAAAGGTCAAAGTATCACAGCTTCTTACATTTGAATTAGTAATTCATTATTATATTTCCTTTCCGATCAGTCTATGTTCTTTTATCAGTTAAATCTTAACAAATACAGTTATTAAAATAGGTGTTAATATATATTATAGTGTATTAAGAAGGATTATCTTTTTACTTTGAAATTAAAATATTTAAGAGAGGTTTCCTATTACTTGTTCATTATAATATAATTTATAAATTTTTGGAACGATCATAACGTTAAAATGATTTCAGAATTACTCAAATAAAGCTTAGTGTACATAAATATATACCTACACCTAATAAATAATTATACCACAATTAAATTATCCTGGTAGTTAAATAGTTTTATTGTAAAACCACATCTTCATTTTACTGCGTACACTCATATGCTTATGTCATACCAGCCACCACAATAATGTCACTGCGAAACCCAATTTCTGACAAGTTTATATTTTATTTAACTAGAATGGTTCTATTTTAGACGGTATAAGCGATACAGAAGGTAATAAATGTATTACCTCGATGTTTTTTTATAGTTTCATGTGACCTGTGTGTATAATTATAAAAATTAACTTATATTCTATAATAATTGTGTGTCCTACAGTGTGTATCTACCTTGATAGTGACCCCACGGTTTTTATTGCGGGCTTTTTGCATTATAACGGATAAACCAGTCGATGAGAAGCGAGCGCTGAGACGGCTGTCTTTTATTTTGTTGGACACAAAGATTTGGTAAATATTTCAAATTACTTTAGATGTGTTGTTTAACTGATCTTCCTAAAGAATTGTGTACTGTAATCTTTTATTTGTTTTTATGATATTGTTTGTTGGTCTCCACTAAATATACATGTATTAATTATTATAGACATCTAAGAGTTTCGCGAGTTTTCATTTAAATAAAACTAATATTTCCCAATGTATGTACTATGGCGTTTTTTCAAACTAGATACTCCCTTGTATGTAACTAGTTTAAAGTAATGAAACAAGCAAAAGTATCTAAATTAATTCTAAAATATTAGTTTCATTCCAATATATCATTATTATTATTATTATTGATTAAGTGTTTTGTTTGTTCTTACGTTCGTGTATTGATCGTATCTTCTGTGATGCGAATGAACAAAAGAATTTTGGATTCACACATCGGGATTTTCCTGTTAACATAACGCGTCATATTTATTTTATATTATTCATTTACTGAATATATTAAAGTATGTTCAAGTGACGTTTTGAAAAGAATTTAATTACCCGACGTTCCTCATTTGATTAATATTGTAAGAATCAGGACCACGTCTTTGTTTTGAGATCAATTTCATAGAATGAAGTGATTCAGTTGGAAAAATTTTGTTTAGACTTTTACTTTTTCGTTACTCTAGCAAATGGGTATAAAACATTCACTTTAAATATTCTTCGAATTTCACTGCACATAAGATAGGAAATAATAATGTTTATCTTATATATAAAAACATAATTGTATATATATAGTTCAAAGTGGCAGTTAAGATATAGGTAATAATTTTATTTATGTATAAATAAATCTATTTAATAGCATTATCTTGGGTTTTTAAGGCCCAGATAAGGTATTTATTTCAATAAATTGTTTCTCAGGCAATGGTATATAAACAGACATTGATGCTGTGTTTGTCAGCGTGGCTGGTGTCAGGTCAACGACCTTCGTTTGCAGGTTCGAAGCCTATTGGATATCCGGAGTTAATTACCTCAGAGAGCCCTCTCGGTAACAGGTATGACATTTTCCATAATTAGAAAATACTTCAACGTCACATTTTGAAGTAATCGTTGTTACATTTTTTAATCATGTCGTAAAGAATAAGCTCACATAAATATTTATACAACTTATGAACTGCAGTACAATAGATTTTAAATTAAAAAAATATATATGTTTTCAGGTTTGGCAGCGATGATGTCCCGTTGCCAGTAGAAGCAAAAGGTGATAGGGCTCTCGTTGAGCGTCTCTCCAAACTACCGATCGACCAGCAACCATTCTGGTACATCAATTGGAAGGCGATTGAGGCAAATAACAAGAACCCTCAGTCATATCCACAAAGAGGCAACTCCTTCATCGACCCCAACACCGGTTCAGCTCCCAGTGGTGCCCAAAATCCTGCCAACACTAATAACGCACCTAATTCTTCTGACCTCACCTCAAAGTTCGGCAGCCCTAATGTAAATTCATTCTCCAACACGCAGCAGAAGCAACAGTACCGTCAAAGGAATTACGGCCATTAGTTGTATGAAATAAAATCACAACTCCACGAAATAAAACATTTTATATTGACTTTTAAATAAATAAAACTTAATTAATACTAAGCGTATCCTTAAACTATCCTTAGGGAATAAAATAGAAATAGCAAAATGCGATTATTTGACACAACAAATAGTAATAATTTTAAATATTATTACAACCTGAGAATAATTTCTCCAACGAGCTTATATGAGAAAAAATTCTAGCAAAATATATATGTATAGGGTAAGATAGAGCATGTTTAGCACAGCCCTTGTTGAATATTTGACTTACATTAAAAACTATTGGCTATCATTTTGAATGAACCAATAAATTTATTAAGAAATCGTTTACAATAAAAGTAGATTACATATTACACAGAGACGAATACGGAGAGACTACGCCGGAAACATTAAATCAATACTTTAATTACATTTCATTAACGGGGGAAAAAAAATTCTATAAAAATAAAAGGAACTTCTGCTGAACGTATTTCATGAATGAAAATTTCGTTGGAATTTAACAACTTAAAAATTATCAATACTTATGTATTCAAAATAATATAACACACGCATACCATTTTGGTACATTTATCACTATACAAAGACACGTTCTGTGAGCAAAACTAATAAGTACAAAAATCACAAAACATACGCTCGAAAAATATGCATCTTTCATACAAAAGAGTTTATTGCTACAATAAGGATGGGGCTCAGTTTGTCACAGTGTGTAAACAACGGAATAAGCTCTTGCAATCGAAGCTCAAAGCTAGCATTGGCTTAGTTACCGTGCTATGGTTATGAATAGACAAAGAGCCAGAATCGCGGAAGAAAGGTAGTGTGTAGTCGAAGAGCCAGTAGTGTTTGTTATGGAGGGTAGTCTGACACTTTTGTAGTTGCACGACTTCTCCGCTACGTCGTTGTTTCTGATTTCGTTAAAAATTGGGAATTCCTCTATTTGTATCGGCTGCAAAAAGACAAAGTTCATTAACACATGATTTTTATGTACCTTTGATGTTCTATTTACTAATTAACTCTCTAAATAATGATTTGATGCTGTTCCTAGAGCGAGATCAATTCCGCAGAACCAGCTTAATAAAAATTGTATAACCAAAAATATGTAAATTTTAATAAATTTAAAAACCTTCGATTATAAACCAAATGAGACTAATAAAACAAGATAAAAATTTCTGCAGCTTCACTAATAGTACCTTTGGTTGTTAGGAACGTGGTATTTTTCATTTATATTTTACACATTAATTTAAACAAAAAAAAAACATTTTAGATCGTCAAAATTACTTGAATATTCAAAAATTGCAATCGTTTAAATGACGTTAAAGCGGAAGTGATATTCATGAATTTACTCACAGTTCCCCAGGAGTCGTCTCTTTTCTTGCAGAAGGTCATGTGGAAGCCGCTATACAATTTTTTTTCTATTTGTTCCGTGAGCAAGGGCTCTGACCACGGCATTTCATTCAAATGGTCCATGAACGTCTTGTTGTGGAATTCCAAAGGCTCCTTGATAACTAGACCCTCTGAAATATTTATACCTTTATAATTTTTCTTGTGTGAAAATGACAGAATTTTTAAAGGAGATATCTATTTTCATGCTTAGGAGAAAATTTCAATGCGACACGACCGCAATAGATATGATCACAATATTTAGTAATGTTTTATAGTCCGCAGCCAAAATTCATGGTTATTCTTCAAATTACGTTATTTTTTAATAACAAAAGTATTAAACTAGTAGCACAATGAATATGTAGACGAATATATATTTTTTAATAATTAAATAATAATTTAAATTCTTTTTTCTGTTACATTTCCTTCTTTTATTTTTTTATCCCAAATAATAAGAAATTGTTCGCCAATAAATGCTTAAAATATATAGTTCCTGATACAGTTTGTCATAAACAAGACAAAATAATTATATTACATTGATTTGAGAGGATTAAATTTTGTTAGTTAGTTTTGATTAACTCACTCATCAACCCTACTCCTTGATCGTCTCCCTCGCGTACAGGTCCTTGATCATTGTGTCTTAAGTGTGGTAAGATGGATTCAGGAGGTAATACGTCAAACCTGTATATAACAATACTTTGATTACATACACTTAGTATTTATTGTTTTTGTGATAGCAATTAAAGAACAGCCTATATATATATATGACAAATGAAAACATTATAAGGTAGTTTTGAACGTTTCAACTTACCCGGTCATAAAAAAAATCTTCTCCAAATGAAGCATAGACAAACCATAGAATTCTTTAACGCCGAAAGTTTCAAAGAATTCAACGACGGGTGTGTTCGAATAGCAACCGGCCAGCTCAGTACGAGGATAGTATAGAACGAATGACAGACACATTTCCTGTAAAAGATAAATACAGATAGTAAAAAGATATACTTACACGTTACAAAGTGTTCTCGTTATTTGACCATATGTTTGCCAGTCTATATCTTAAAAGCTTGTTTGAAATCATTTAAGTTGCCGTCAAAGAAACCAGGTAAAGTATATTTCATGTATATTTCACATCATTTTATAATAATTCTCGAGTTAATTTTAATATAATCTAATATTAGCATGCTCTCACGAATGTTGGATAAAGTATAAAGAAACGTAGGCACTTGATAAAAAAGGAATAAACTATTTATAGCTGATTCAATATAATATAATATCAAAAATTAAATCAAGAGTATTTCAATCTCACCTGTGTAGCAGAGTACCCTCCTATAATTGGCTTATCTCTCGAAGTGCTGTCATAAGTACATTCTGTTATTAAAATGTCTCCTTGGAAAAATTTTCTGCCTCCAGGCACAATACGAGATTGTTGATAGCGAGCGTCATATGTATTTTCCTGTAATATTAATTGAATTGTTGAAAGTGACATCTACCGTCAAAATAATGTACGACAACATAAAATATTCTAATAAGCGCCATCTCTTATTTATAATTGGAATTATTCCAAGGTAAAACATTATGGTATATGCAATAATTGGCTTTTGAAAATTATAGATGACACTAACTTCATGAAATAAGTTTTTGCAGGAAGAACAGTCGATCAAATTGAATAGTATCTAAAATTAATCGTAGATGGCGGTAAATATAATTTTGTGAATACCTGTGATATTCTAGGAAGTTCCTCGTTTCCTCGAACATGTTTGAGTGAGATTTTTCGTGCAGCACCATGAGCGTGAAGCAATACTGATACAATATTAATCCCTTCTTCTGGCATAGTCTGTAAAGATTTATAAGAGTCAACAAAATCAACATACAGTATATACAAAGATTTTAATTTCTCTTTACACTTTAGACATTAAATGGCCACAGTTTATATTTAACACGACACTCACATTATTGGTACAGTCTGAGCTACAAATTCCGACAGTTCTATAGGCTCGTTGTTTAGGAGGTACGACGTGTAGGGCTGATACACCAACACCTGTACCCAGTAGAGCAGCATCGTGGGCTCTGAGGGCGGAAGTGTAGTGCACTCGGATACCAGAATTATCCAGAACTGGGAACATAAACAATTTTATATAGAAAAAATTTGTAAACAAACAATTCTTCGTTTTTTAAATTTTCATTGTAGTGAAGTAATGAACAGGTAAAATAATGAAAACTTTTTTTATATATGAAAAGTATGTAAAGTCATTGTCTTAAATAGACAGAGTTGGTTAAGTAAAGTTTAAAATACAATAATAAAAAAATATTATTCATTAACAAGTTATATATTTAATTTAAACGTAAAACAGGAGATAGTCTAGCCTTTTTTTAATACAATCTTTGCATTATTCTTTGATTTGAGAAATAGATTTTTTAATATGTGGTCGGCAATATATTAATATGGACCCTACCGTCATGAAGCGCCTGATTGTCGTAATGAACCTCTAGCATGTAGAAGGAAACACCTCCTTTCTCGCCTAGAGGAATCCCAACGTTCTCAGGCAGGAATTCACCTAAACAATACACAAATGATTATATATCGTATCATTACTAGATAAGGATCATAATCGCTTATCATTGGTATCACTTTATATTTATATAGACAAGTATGATACTAATATTAAGTTGGAATTCTGATACCAGAGTCTTAAGAAACAATTTGATTTGTTGCGATGGATAGTGGCAGAATGTTAGAAGTTTAAATGTTTTGATCGTGAAGCAAGATGCCAGGGTAAATAGTTTCTTGAAAACAGGTAGAACGTTAATTAACACTCTATAAATAGCTTCAAAGTTTCCTTAGGCAGAAATTTATCCCTAATGAGGTAATTAAGATAAGCTCTTCTCCAAAAATATCCTATAAAATTTTTATTTATACCAAAATTTACATAGATAGTAAAAAAAATTAATCCTTGGCTGTACGACCGTATAGAAATACCAACCTTTGGATCCCATGGCCCATGCCGCGATTGGGGTAACGCAAAGTCCAAATTCACCAGGTCTAGTTGGACCAAAGAAGCCATCGCCTTCCGCCCACTCATTCCACTGTTTTCTGTCATTATCTTCAGCGCATTCATACAGCACCATATGATGTACTGGAGACAGGTTGTTCTTTTCCAAAATAGGTCTGCCATTTCGAATTGGTCGACTATCTATCAAAGGCTCGTAGCCGACTATGTGGTGTTTGGTTGGAACTTCCGGTGCTTTAAATACTTTACACCAGAACAATGTGGCCATAACGTGAGGAATTGTCAGCTGTAAACAAGAATTCATTTGTTCATATAACTGTATCATGTAACCGTCTAGTTTTTAATTAATTCAATAGTTTTTTTTAGAAACGTATACGGAACGAAAATGAATTTCGTTAAATTTAGCTCAAGGGCTTATAAGCAGATGTATTATAACTTATGTGTGTGCTACATTTTTAAGTAGGTAGTAATATAGGGAACATACAAAAAAAAAACATGTCTTGTAAGTAAATTAAAATTCCGTTAATGGGGTCTTTAATATTCTTATAATCATTGTGTTAGATTGAATTATTTACACTATTTTATGGAATATTCGAGTAAACGTGTGTCAAAGATAACTTCAATAAACATAATTAAAGGTTAATTAGGTAGAATTATTATTTCCCCCCTGATTTCAAGCACAAATAAAGTATAATTAGATTGTTTCAAATACTATTTAATTTAAAATTTTCATCATAATTTAATGGAACTATATAATTTTATAACTCACATTGCTGATCCTAACATCCCAGTGCATCAACTTGTTGGCGGGCTTGGAAGGTGGCTGCAACAGTCTTAGAGGTCTGGAAACGACGTTAAAATGTCGTGGAAGGTCTCCATCAGACCCATCCGGACCCATAGCCCAGAGCACTTGGGTTGTGTCTTCCTGTGAAATGATTGGAAAATTGGTATATTAATCCGATTGAAATAAAGCATTATTACCAAGGGTCAAGTGATTCTATGTTACGAATTCATTCTCTTCGTCCTATTGTTTTTTCTAATGTGATGTGAAGAAAAGTTGTATTACTTAATTATCCTTTATCCAAACTCACCCCAATAACGAAGTCCTGTCTATCACACGTAAGCAACAGCCGCCTGAACTCGATGGTAGTGTGGGTAGCGTTTTGGTAACCAGTTATCAGCTCGTAGTTCTGTATCTCGTCTGCGACAGCTCTGTCTTCGAACGTAAGACCATGGCAGTCCTGAAATTCAATCATAATTTTAATTACAGAGGTACTTATTGTTAAATTCCAACGTTCAGTTTTGCTTTTTGTAATGTAGTTATATTTCAAAGGTATATTTTTAAATTGGAGAGAGTAGATGAAATAAACTTTCGTAGGTAATAAAATTAATTCATTAAAGCCTTTGTAATAGAAGTTACATAAAACTTTTGTTATAGACGATTGAGACTTAGGCGATTGTAACGTCGTTAGTACTGATTGCCAGTTATCAAACTTTATTTAATTAAGACCTTTGAAATATTATGTGGGCTATCGGCCGTTACAGATATTTATAAGAAGATAGAATATATATAATTTGATTAATATTGACTAACAGTAAAATGACATTAAGAAGATATTGAACAACTCAAAAAGGACACATCTATTTTGAATGGCGCCATAATTTGGACATCGAACTGGCATATGATTAATTGTATAATTTTTTTTGTAGCTTCAAATGCTTCCTTAGATATTAGTCACAACATCGATTTAGGAAATCCAACTTTCCAAAATAGTTGTGTCGATTTGCCATTTAAAAACAAACTTTATTTCAACGCACTAACAATTAGCATTCTCTGAATGGAGAAATATAACTAACAGCTGATACGGGCTTTGAAAGACAGATGCGCAAGAGGTGTGCAATAAAGATAAATAATAATTCTAGTAGTATTATCTGTTTTTTTTATGCGGCAGATGTAACTGCGCACGCGCCGGCCTTTAAGCACCTGGCGATGATGGGGTGTCATCTACCAAATGTCACTGCACTCGCATTTTTATTATTTGATACAAAATTGTATCCATAAGTACTAAATAATCAATAATGAGTTTTAAAATTTTTATTTTTGGTCATCTGTTTCGGCTAACATCTTGGTTAGATTTTGACTTATAACGATAAATATTTAATGTTTCTTTTTCTACCAGAAAAAAATTATTAATTGCTTCATTAATCTTGTACTGTTATAATCCTAATAAAACAACACAAGTTCGTATACGTTGAACACAACAAGAAAAGATAAAAACATGTTTGTAGTTTTTGACATTAAAAATTTATTCAAGACCAACGTTAGGAAGCTAGCGTGGTTGTTTGAAATCACAACAATTAAGCTCAGGATGCAATATAAAGAGGTTTAATTCAGTCGTGGGAACCACTGGCGCACTTTGAATCTCTGAATCCATGCAAAAGCCTGTTCCTAAGTACGCATTGTTCAATAGGGCTGTAAATTCCTGATATATTTATTATAATAAAACAAAAATATTATTACTAAAGATGACGTTTCTATTTCACATTGGCTGTCATAAAATTTAGCTTAAATGTAATAAATTCTTTGGGTTTCTGGAACATCGAAATTCTATATATATTATGTAAGACGTGCTTCCAAGCTATAAAGTTAGTGATAAATTGCCATGATGAGTATAACTTCGTCGAATACGGTTTATGGTTTCTCGTATTAAAAGGTAATAACAAATTCTGAATAATAAGTAATGGGATGAACTGATATCGCAATTTTAAGGGACGTGATTGTTTTTGAAAATATATATTTTTTATACTGTTGCTCACAGAAACAAATTAATAATGGTAATGTATGCAAAACACATATTTTATGTGCGACACGTGATACGAAACGATTAAATTGCTTGATTATATACTATTTTTGGGTACCAATAAATTGTTTGTCATATAAATATTCAGACATTTCTTCAAATAGCTTTAGAAAAAAAATTTAAGACAATCGTATGTTTCAACCTGAAAATATAGTGTACCAATAAAATTACAATGAGGTTTTATATCGGGGATGATTCAATTATATATAATGATGCTATAAAATATAAGTAGTTGTCTATTCACTGAGCTATGACGCTTAAAGCAGATAAAAAAATAACATTGATATAATAATTTTAAAAACACTTAGTAATATAAGTGCCATCCCTTGAGAATACTTTAACAAATGTTACATTCCACTAGGAGCAATACGATTCCATTTCAAAATGTTTCAGCATAACAAAATTATTAATCGTTATCTATTGATCTATATTTTAATATATATAATATATCTCACGTAGCAAGCCGTGTCCATCAAAAATGTTGTTTTTATGTCAGTGTTCTTTAATAAAAACATTGTCAAATCTATTAGAATATTTATAGGTACATATGCATGAAAACAAAAGCTTTAAAAAATTTGCTTAGTTGAAAAACATACGTATGTAAATTTCTTACTAATAGTAAATAAAAAATATAAAGATGCCAAAGACCGTGCAAAGTGGAGGAGTTTGAGCAGGAAGGCAGACCCTGGCTAATGCTGGGATAAATCGCAGGAAGAAGAAGAAGTAAATAAAAAATATAAAACCTTTTTTATTCTATTTCACATAATATTAATTAAGTGTGTTCAAAACAACATGAATTACATTTACCTAGATTATTGGGTGTGTTAAAATTCTTACATTAGAATTATCTTCACTATAGGTATACTATACGCTTATGATAAAACAGACGGATAAACGATTAATTACTAGTTTCAAGATCGAAAGAGGAATTTCTATTATGGCAGATTCAATATTTGCGTTATATTTCATACATTTTGAACATCCATTACAATATTTGCCTGACTCAAAACAACCGCACGATTTATTTATACACAAAATAAGGCACTATTATATATTAATAGAATATAAGTAATGTCTTATATCAAATGATTATTGCAAAATAAATAGCAATGTTGTTGACTTTTGCTTTATTAAAAGAATATTTTATGGGTATCTTTATTTTAAGAGTGAAGACGAGTTAAATTAAAATTTTAAAATAATATACATATGTATATTTGTATGTTTATATAAATATCTCCATTGTTGGTCGATTTGTTTATAATAAATTCATATATTATATAAATTATGATATGTTCTTATTTTATTATTATAGTAAAAAATAATGATTATTCGGTAAAAGTAATAAAAATAACAAATTATAAAATTATGATTCATTATTCTTCATTACGTTATGCATACATAAAAATCTTATTCATATAAGTAATCTAACTATACGCATTCCTGGAATAACTACAAAGAAAGTCTTCGGAATCCTTATTCGAAGAAGGTTCACATTATCAAAAAAAATATTTTTTTTTTTGATAAAGTGAACCATACGGTGGAATCACAAAGATATCACCGACACAAAGAACTAAGAACCCGTAAAGTGATTGACAAACAGGCGGTTGCGCAATGTATTGTGCAATTTATACGAAGCTGAGGCGGAAGCATTAAAATTCTTTTTACGTTCACAAAAGAATAAGTTTTGAGAAGCGTCGCGGTTTGCGCATGAGAGACGTGAACAATGGTAACAAATGACGCCAAAGCTGGTATCATATTGGCATAGTCAACTAAAACTTACAGAATTCCTTTAGATCACATTAGGAAAGATATCTATTGATGTTATAAAGTTCAGTATGCTTACCCAAAGTTACAGTATATAGGAAGCGAACAGTTTTTCTAATAAATCTTTAGATATTATAGTTTTAATGTAATTTATTCAGTGAGAAACGGGACAACATTTGTTTGTGTGTGACGAAGCAAACTTATGCTAAACACACTATTGTTAGCGTATCTATGAAATATACCTTGTAAGTATTTCTCTTATTTGCATTTGATGAATGTATTTGTTATAAGAGCCTGCTGAGGGTTAAAGTCTGTTTAACGATAGATAAATAATTATAGATACATAAACTTGTCATAAACAATGTATACCTTTGACTGGAGGATATGAAACAATGCGACAGTTAATAATATGAAAGTCCATGCTTCATTACACCTTAAAACAATAGTATTGTATGCGATAACGTATTATCAATAGTGATATGAAGCTCCACAGAATACAAAAGAATTATCAAAAGGAGCCTGTACATTAATCTATACACACGCTCTATATAACTATACTATTGAGAACCTCCTCCTTGTTAAAGTTGGTTAAAAAAAACATATATTCACGTGTGTACGTATATAATATGTAGATAAAGTCATGAAAACAAAATAAATAATGTAATTACATAATAAAATTCTGCAGAATTTATATGGTTTTTTGTTGAATTAAGTTCGGAAATTTTTTAATTGTAGTTTTTATGAGAGGAATAAAAAATATGTTAGTCTGGTTACAAACTCTGTTTTCATTATTTTAATGGATTTAATAAATTTAAATTAAAACCAACAATTTACTAAGATAGGTATAAGGTTGGCGAGGTCAATGACATGTTGAGATAAATATAAAGAATTTATTTATTGGTAATATGTCTGAATCGCATTCAGCTCTATCTTCATTTCGTGGTTATCCAAATTTATTCACGATATTCACAGAATTACGTGTATAATTTCCTAGGTCTTGGTCATAGCAGATTAAAATCAATAGAGTAATTGTTGCTTAAAAATAGCAAGCACCTGTAAGTACTATCACATTTGAAACAATTTAAGGACTACTTAATGTAAAACAGGTATATAAGAAAATTACTCCAAATTAATTGATTTCTTCTAAACGATACCAGCTAGGTAGCTCTAGGTAGAGATAGCCTTTTGTTCAAATTATTTGTGAGACACATATTTGGGGATTTTCTTACTTGTTTCATTGTGTTTCTTGAAATCGTCTTTCACTCTCATCCATTAAAATGTTGACATGTAAAACATTTGAACACACACGGAATATATGTATTTAAATTGCGCAATTTATAATAAATCCCTTGGAAACCTGTTCAATTAATAAGTACGTAAAAAAAATCAAATATTCTTGAATGTAAGCTTTGTTCGTTTAAATTAAAGCTTACTTTAGATCGCAGAATTATTTTTAAAACCAACAAGGGCAGGTGTCTGACCGTCTATGCAACTTGCATTATAAGTAACCTCATGTGTTGAATAACGCTACACGCATTTGGTATTTAGATGATAGAATATGTGTTTGTCAATCAAAATAAACGAATATATCTACATACGTGGTACAAACATACGAATACCAACTTAATCCATACAAGTACAGAAATATGTAATAATAAGAAACAAAAAAAAAAACAGAATATCACACACACACACACACACACACACACACACACACACACACACATACACACACAGACACATATATACTACATTAATTGAAAACATTACAAGCTTAATACTATTATAAATACGAAACTTGGATGGAACTTACTTCATATAAAAAAATGAGCCGACAGCAAAAATTTTAAGGTATTTTAATTCTTGTAATTTATAAATTACTGGTTCAAAAGATTTTTCTCATCATACCACTATATAGAATACTGCCAATATAACAACTGTGATAGATGTTTCGGACATGGTTATTATAGCAAACATGTTATAATATTCTTGAACAAAATAAACTTAAAATTAATTCCAGTGAAAGAAGTGTAAATACAAATGAAAAATATTGTTTAGAAGTGGAGAAATGCAATATGTCTGATGTTTATCATACCATTTCCCTGCTTCATGATTTTGATGGTTGATTTAATTTTAAACAAACATGGCAAGTTGAAGATGAAGTAGCTAAACGCGTACCAGTTGAATATTCACATACTAAGTTAACTTGCACATATATTATAGGTATTAAGATATATGTAATGAGCTGAACACATACGAAATCATTCCTAAAAATAATGAATAAAAGTGTAACCCTTCATGACCCCTGTTAAATTCAATTCCTTTTCATCGAAAACTATTGCCTTGTAAATCTATGTAAATCGCTAGCAGATAGTAATTTCTTAAAACACCTTGCTTTCAATACACCTGGTTTTTGTAATGTCATAAAAACGAATAAAACATTGGTAAACTAATTATTTTGTTTTTATTCGAAAAACCCCCAGGAAATCGTTAATTTAAGCTGTAATTATTAAATACGCTTTGATTTATTACATTGGATTCATAGTTGAGTGCTCTTTTTAAATGGAAATAATAAAAAGAATAAAATGTGAAAAATATCAAAAATTTAATATTTTTGTATTCATATGTATTTATTTTTATAACAAATACGATAATTTTTTGACATCTCTATAAGATTATAATACACGTACATGTATAACATATACTTAAATAAAATAAATCTCAAGTCGCAATTAGCTTAATGAATATTAAATTAATTAGTGCCAGTAATTAATTCTAGATCCTAGTCATTATGGGGAATTGTATTTTGTATAGACTTTGTTTTTGTATCATTTATCAAATTACGACGAGATGTAACAATGCTAAGAAACTCCCACAATAAGAAAATTACGAATTAACATCAATGAACTCTGTTCCATTCATTATAATTTCATTTTTGTAATATAGCGAGTTTAAAAAAAAATGTTATATTTAATTGTATTACTTGAACAAAACATGAGAATTCCTCTAGTCGGTTTTAAATTTTGTCTACTAAGTTACGTCCTTTGATGTTTACAAGATGACGAAGACAATTTCTTAACGTGGGAGAATCACAGGAAATCTGATTAGATCGCTTTATAGGGAAATATCTATTATCCATTCAAAGAGCAGTGCCATAAGTGTTCCGTATGAATTCATTTAAAATGTTTTACAAAGGGAATTTTAAGTGGACCGAAACGTACGTGAAGGTTTTAATCAAATTTTCAAAGCGATGCGGACGGTCAAAGACAGTGGCCTGAACAGGATTTAGTGACTAAAAGACTGTTTCTTATTTTTACAACTTTAGAACATATCTAACCACTCAGCACTGTTTTATTTTTGTTTCGTTTAAATACACTGTTTACCGTCAGAAGTATGTTCAAAATGTTTTACAAGCTTTCTTATCATTTAGTAACAGTCACATGAAAATCGGTTCAGTCGTTACAAAGTTATCACTTATCTCCCAACACCACTATTAATTGACCCGCAGTCTCATTTAAAACTACAGTCATGTGTACTTTATCGTTTTCGTGTTAAATGTGATTCAACAATGTTATCACTGAATAATACAATCATTAAGATTATGTAACACGTAAAAGTAATATTTTAAAAATTTTAACGAACTTTAAAACAGTATTTAAGTTTTCACTCGACTTCCCCGATATGAATTCATTTAAGACAGTATTATTCTTATCTAAAATATAATTCTATATATAATTTCTTCTATGAGTTAGTTTTAGTAATAAATTAACAACATATGAAAGAACACAAACATAACTTATTATATAACAATACCTATGCTTACTATTTAAATCGGAATACTAAAAATGATTTAAAGTTTTCGTAATATATTAAAAATTATACTTTAGGAATAATAGAGGAGCGAAAAATGTGTGATAAAATATATATATCTAAAACAAGCAAAAAACATAATATATACTTTCTATTTCCCCGGACACCAACCGTACACGTAAAGAATAATTGAAATCCTATAAGGTTCGAAAGAAATATGTATTAACTTTGGACTGAACTCCCTGACTGAATGAACTTGGGCTTGTTGATATAATTTGTCTCCTCTTCTTTTAAACTTAATGTTACATATGTCTTGAAGTCTAACTATAAAATGCCAAATGAAAAACACAAATTATTCAAATTTAAGAATCATCACGAACACGAAAAACATTCTTGGATTCCATTGAAATCGGTAAAAAAAAAGTATGCAAATCACCATTAGGACTATTAAATGGTAAAAACAAGAAGTAGGTACACATGTGACACGATACAATGACTCATTTGTACGTGACTGTACTCAGTTAATAACATGGGCTTTAAAATAACGTCGCGGGCACAATTGATAGCTTTGGGAATATGCGAGCCAATGACGGCATGCAGGTAGTACTGAGAATACTAATTTTGACAATTTATTGTTATCTAATATATTCATTTAAAAACGAGCAAGTGTTACACGAAAAGGGTCATCATTTGCATATCTATAGCCTTAGTTTTGGTATGTATATCAAATTAGTCATTTAATTTTATAATAGCTTTTGTCAATGGCTTTACTTGTGTTTTCATGGTACTCTACGTATTATCAAAAATAGTGTAGTATATATGTAACTGGTTATAAATTAAGATAAATAAGATACAAAAATATTTTTGATAAAAAAATTTATGTTATAAAATTTAAAATTTTCGTAATAAACGGTTAATCCGGAAAAAAAGAAGCTAAAAAATTGTTGATTATGTTTTTTTATAAAGTAAGAAAGCGATAAAGAAAACATTTATTTAGGAATCGCTGACGTATTAAAATTTAACAATTTCAATTTAAACAGTAACAAAAAGACAGTAAGTTTATTATTTATACGTATATAATACAGACACTTATAAGTGAAAAATTGTTATATTATATTTCCACCCCAAGTCATTGACAGGGATTCAGGAAGCAGTGGTTAAGCGCCATTCGTACTTATATTATATGGCCTCTAAATCCTTTCCAAGGGTTTTAAATTTATAATCACTCCAAATAAATGCCACACAGAAGGAATATCTAAACAATCAGTTAGATTTCTGATCCAAATTTCAAATAGGTATTTCGTTAAGTTTAGTCAAAGCTTTGATGCAAAGCCTAACCATTGGATGGGCAAACATGTTGCGACAGATGGGCGCTCTATTCTGTCTGTGAATTGATTACCCCAAAGCGATTAAAGCGCTGGATTCATTCCACCTTCCAATGGTTAGATTTGGAACACCCTTACCACATGTTTACATGCTACATATTTCATAGTATTAATATAGGCTTGAGGCTGGAATACTGGAAACGCTCCGTATATAGCAGAAATATGCATACTTCTGGCAAGACTATTGTTGTAATTTGCCTACAGCAGTAACTGCGAAATTGTATTTTATGTTTGTTTTATACAACCGCTTAAGAACCACAAAACCATTTAATAAAATTTTGTATGTTAACATTAACATATTCTGCTTTTTGCGTATGAACTCTTAATGGAGTACAACATTACAATTAAATAAAGAAACACTATTATAAGCCCAGTACAGTTTCAGTGAATATTAATTTAGGATGAAAGTTAAAATTTATCACTTGAAAAACGTAGGAAAAACAAAAAGTTTGGTCACCAAAACGAAACACTACATGCTTTCATTAATACACTTCTTAACACCATATGTTTGTATAAAATCCATTTTATATCTCCAAGTCCAAAAATATTCTATCAATCTAAAATAAATCAAACCATATCTCTTGAGACACTAGAAAAAGATTAAAAAACTTTTTCCTCCAAGGAAAGAATATACGATTCTTACAATTAGTTTAATTTAACTTTAATTAATTACTTAATTAAATTTGGCTGGAACTCCATAGATTTGTCTTTAGGTTTATATTGCACTATAATTAATACGTTCTTTATAAGTATATATACGTATAGTATAGTCCATATATATAAGTAAATAAACTCATCAAACTGCTTATTTAAATGCTATTGGAGTATCACAGCTGCCAAGTTGCAATAAAGTAATACTAAGTATGAACATCAAACGCTACATAGATACTATATAAGCTACGAGTATTCCAGCAAGACTATATTATACCGATAAAACCGAATGTCACCATAAAAATGTCTTGAAAGAATACCGACAGGTATTAACTGCAGGACCAACAACAAACTTACACTAAAAATAACCAGGAATTATTACTATTTGTCAATTTACAAATTAAAAATAACATAGACAAGTTATTGTTAAAAGGTAAGGGTTTGTTTCATAAAATAACCACATAATAATGTGTCAGATTGTTAAGAAAAATCCAAGTAATGATTACGGTATTACTAGTTCTAAACAAAAACAATTCACTGCATGAAAGCAAAGAAAAACTTTAGTAGCAACGGATTAAAATTTTAACTATTGAATTCATTATATTATCTATCAAAATTCAACGTCATGCAGCGTAGAGCTGATATTTAAGAGACTCAAAATGTGAAAGATTTATTGGTCTTATAAATTATAGACATTTTCGACATTAGAATATGCGATCTTGCTTAAATTACATACTCGAAAGTTTACGGGCTACTTTACTTAATAGGTAAAAATATCCTTCCTAGATAATTGAGGTATTTGAAAGGTAATTTTCTTAAGGACGTAATCTTAAAAGAATGCTCGAACCGATAACGTTTATAAGATAAGCAGTAGCTCATCTTTAGTAACTTTAACGGATATTGATACATGAATTTCGATAGCAGATGAGCTATAACTAAAAACAACAATTATTTAATGCCATTTTCTCCTTATTTTACTACAACATATAGTACGTACGTACACAGTTATATAGAAGGTTCATTAATTTTTGAACTTACATTTTGTATTCGGCTACAAAGGACTCACTAATGTCTATTGTTTCTTGAAACCCTTTACATTATCGAACAAAATTTGTATGCTAACTTTAATATTGGAAAAGAGGTTTCACAAAAACTGTATTGTGAATAATATGAAAAAAAAATTCCCATCTCCAACTGGCAGGTGAGATTTATATACAAGAGACAGTTAAGATGATGGCGTCGCGGTTCGGTGCTTAGGACGTTGACAGCAATCAAAAACCACAGCCTAACTATTGTTTCACAAAGTCAAAGCTTCTCGTTTATAGTAACGCTTAATGTAAGGGAATAGAGTTTAGAATGGTATATGTCCTACAATTTCTGGTTACGTAAACGAATACCTTGTTAGATTTTGGACGAGACTAAAAAGGACCCTACTCTTGTTGATGTCCGTAACATGAAACGAAATAATTTACGAAAAGTCCCTTGTTAAAATAAGTATTAGGTGCACGTAAAATGATACGCGTGTTTAGATTTTGATGAACGGTGAATTTTTACGTTTTAGTTTATATGAATCATTAATAATTTTATTAAGTAAAATTTCATCTCATTATCGTTTTCAGATATGTAAAATAATGAACAGAATTAAATGTTATTATGCTTTTAATGAAGATTTAAACGATAAACATTTATCATTAAAGTTACCTTGAAAATTATGGATAATATTACTTAATAAATGCATAAACAAATCGTTTGTGAAATAATCATTAAAAACTCTACTTTTGCTTCATTATTTAACAAGAAAAACGCTTTGATTTCCATGTAAAATAATAACTTAGTTTTATTATTTTCCAGACGATATAATCGAAAATGGGAATAGCAAGAAATGCGCTATTTGAATTCTGTGTAAGTATGACTACTCTCTAGCTAACGGTTTTATGAAATTTATTTTCAGCTTCGGCGAAATTCGTTAAATTATTCGAGTTTATTCAAATTTCGGGATTGTTTTGTTTTATTACAGACCTCCCTAAATGATTGATCGTGGGAATAAAACAGCAGGTGTACTAACCAGGACTTGAGCGTTGAGATGTCTGTCGTCCACCCAGGCGACAACGAGATCGGCTCCTCTCATATTCCTGGCTGAATTAAAACCCAAGCCGACATAACCAAGTGTTTTCGCTTCTAATCTAAACGTAATACTCGAATCTGTGTACACCCATCGGAGGATTACGTCACCGTTCTCATCCAGCCTTTCGGCATGCGACCATAATAAACCCGATTCATAAGATTTAGCATCAAATGACTCCCTTCGATGGCGTGTTCTATACTGGTCAACTATTCGTTTTGTCGATTTACTGCTTCTTTCTTCTTGCAACAGTCGTACAGCTTGCGAATTTTGTGTGAGATTTGATGGTAACTCATTCGCCCGGATAAGTTGCTTTCTAGACAGTTTAGCGTCACATAAGAAGAAAGCACTCAAAATTAATATACTTTGAAGTTTCATTTTATTATCTTCAGTTTCTTCTGCACATTACTTGTGTTACACCTGGAATAGAAATTGCAAAATTATAAAATAATCTTAAACAACAGTGATTATGTATCACAGGACATCATTGGAAGTATACTTATTGTTGTAACCATATATTTATTTAATTTTAAATCTGATAGTAATAATCGTGAAGCTCAATCAAAGTAATTTGAGAAATGATATACTATTAGAAACATTAATTTAATGAGAAATGATCAATTAGTATTACCATTTCCTCGAATATCATTAAGCTTGTAAAACAAACCCATCTTTTCAGAGGAAGCTTGCTATTAATAATATGCAAAACAAAAAAGTTTTATAAAACATTCTGGAGAGCTATTAAACCGGTAGTTTCCGGCAAAAAGCAATACTCACATCCTACTTGGAACAAGCTACTCGGAAGACTTATTAAACAGGTTTATAATGCAACGATATAACGATAACACGTTAATAAAAATACATAAAAAATAACATAAAACATATAGTAAGTATAAAGTTAATTTATATACAATGTAACACATTTAATTGTTGCAAATAATAAATACGTATGAAATTAAGAATTTAGGTATAAAGGATTATTCTATAGCAAAAGAACTTATTACAAAATTATATATATAAGCCCTACTAACTTTATAAACGTCAGTTCGCATTGATGTACTGATGAATGATGTTTGTTGGTATTCCACGCGTAAATTTATGAATAAAATTTTACAGTAATATCACCCGTAAATCTGTATCACATATAGGCTATAATTTATCCCGAAATTTCATACGGTTCCCGCGGGAACAAAATATACCAGTTGTATTTTTACGAAGTCACGTCCCATTCATACATGGTGCTGCGGTTGGTTATATCTTTTTTTAAGCAAACATCCATGTCTCTCTGAAATCAATTACGATGCTCAAACAGATGGAATCGTTGGTAAGAACTGGAATATTCGCGTGCTCGTCTATATATCTTTAGTTTCCACTAAACTCTTAAACAACAGGACGGGAATAATATAAGATGATCCTACCAGAATAGCTTTAGCAAAGTTACTTTTAACAAATCGTTGGACCGGTCAAGATATAGAAACCGCAGACGAGTAGATGTAACTTAAATAAGGTTAATATAACAAAATTTTTAAAATATTCCCGTTATTTTATTTCTAATTTGCAAACTCAGGTAATATCAACAGAGCATTCAGCGTGACGGCACGATTATTCGGCAATAAACATTTTATCCTACTTTATGTCTCGTGCAAAGTTATTATAATTAAACCGATTTTTATAATAAATTTGACATTTTAGTACAGATTTGGATCAAATTATTCATGGGCAATTAAAAAATTCCAGGAAAAAAAGGATAGCGAGTTGATAAAAAGCATATTATGACCATTTCAATTTCTATTAGTAATTGTTACAGTAATAAGTAACCGCGAATCTTTTCTGTACCTACACATTCCGAAATTCTCAAGAACCCAGATTGGGAGACGATCAAAAGGAAATAAAAATTGTTTTTCATACTTTAAATTTAAAAAATCCTTCGTACTAACATTAAGTTTTAAGTTTAGATGACATTTTAAGATCGATAAAATATAGAATATAACAAAATGAGCTGTTAATGAAATGTTTAATACACCACAAAAGAGGAAAACCATAAAAATTAATTATATGGTTCAGGTATGCATATTTTGAATCTTTTATTTATGAAAAAAAAAAACGTAGTAAAAGAAGGAATAAAATTTCGTCCTACCTCTATGGGTCATGTAACCGGTTATTTTTTGTTACATCTGTATTATAAGGTAACTTAGAGCGGAACTGCGAATAAACGTAAATGCGTAATATAACATCCTTTAACAAAATTAATTGACACCACCAGTGAAACATGCAAAATAATTAAATAAAACGAATGCAATGTCAATAAGAAGTATTCCTACTTTTGGACACTTTTGGACACTTTTGGACTACTGATAGCTATCTATCGAAATGCGATCAGGAATAATAAAGAATATATTGTATTGCACATTTAAGGCATATTCATAATAACAAAAAAATATATAATACGCATGAGACCAACAAAAAATAGGGCCATCTGCTACCCGAGCGTCTTCATGGGAAATTTACGAGCAAAATTTGGAATAATTCATACAAAAGTCCCACATTCTAAAATGGCTGTTTCTCACGGATTCTTACTTAAATCTCTATCTTTTGTAAATTTACCTATAACTGCGATGGTAACATTTAAAATAAAATCCTAAAAATCTCCAAAACGCACTACAAGAATTTTGTTTTATGATTAAATTGAAGTTGAGACAATTTGATAAAATGATTTTATATATTTGTTGCTTTACAACTCTTACAATGAAATTATAAATATTTTTACAATTTTGGTATGTTTCCAGTTTTTGTAATACTTCTGCGAGCCCACCGTCTGGTTTAATTTTTTTTTAATTACCTAAACTACAGAAAAATCCAGATTTGACTTGTGAATGGGCGAGATGTTCTTTAAGTTTTTTATCTTATTACGTTCTGTAATCTGATAACATTCAGATCTCGGTGCCCTGGCTGCGCATATACAAAATCCTTATTTAGGTTACACGCTTGGAATCTTTGAGGTTTTGTTTTTAAGCTTAGATCTACCGCATAGCATTTTTAAACCTCTTTTAAATTCAAATTAAAAATAATTTTACAAAATATTAAGTTTATTATATTTTTTTATTCCTAATTCTGACTTTTTAACTCTTTTGACCTTACCTTTACTTTTTTTAGTTCAATTTATTTTGCATATTTTGAACATGTACAAAAAATGTGTTTTGTCTTTTTTTTAACTGGATTAATACGGAAAATTATTTACTACTATTTCTTGAATTTTCTTTTATGACCATATTAATAATTCAAATTTAATTAAATTTCTGATCTCCGTAGAACGTTAAAATTACATGAATTGCAATCGTAAGTTAAATGAGGCTGTCATTTTATAAATCGACCACAAAAACAGGATATCGATAGTTACTGAACGAAACAAGTTAATCGATGATAATCTGGAGGAAGTCTAAACCGCTCCCCGATCATTACCGAACCCAACCCAACCAAACCTAACCTTAGCAATGTATTTACAATTTTTAACTTTCATAGTTTTCATATTTTTTTACTAGGTTATATTATTTTTATGTAACACCAAATCAAAACCAGTAGAAAAAAAACAACACAGGATAAATGTTTGTAAAATTATTAGAATAAAATATTGAAATAACATTTTGCTTATATCGTTTCCTTAAATTAATATTTATTGTATTATGTTATATTAACCAAAAAAACTAGAAACTGGAAATGATTCACTTCCGTTCCAGATACGTTGAAAACATGATGCCGCATTACTAAAGTATAACGTCTTCATTCCGCTTGCATATTTATGATATAAGATATATAAGTAAAATACGTTTTGGTTGGCTTTTACATCACATACACACGCAGTTACGGGAAATATATTGGTAACATAACATAATGATACTGGAAAAGCCTAAAATTCAAATATATTTTTTTATTAACTGCCTGGAGAGTGCCTGACTATCATCTTACCTGATAGCAGGAAGAAATGAAGCTGTGGGTGATATATGCACAATCCCAGTCAAAGTTTTTTCACTCTTGCCTTGAAAATATTCCAAATTGTACGTGGAAGGAAACAGACGCAGAGCCGAAATGTCGCGTGAGGTTTTATCTCAACGACGCGACGTAGGAGTTTATGCCTTATATAATTTTTTACTAAGATTCTACTTTGATAATAATCGAAATACAAATGCCTAAAATTTGTTACCATCTTTGATTCAGTCCAAGGCTGATGGAAGAAACTCATATGATTATTTTAATAGCATCTTATTTCACTTAAACTCGCATTTATATAAAAGGTAAGAATTAAGACTAAGAGAATAAATAAATATACGATAAAGGTGAACAAAAGAAAGATCCGATCCAAGTAACGCAATATTTCATTAATTATCATTACACCAGAAACAGAAGACTGTACCATTTTTTCCGATACAGGTGATTTTGGCGACATTTATATAAACATATACAATTAATTGTATTGGTTATATGACCCAATTGTGGTTGAGGAATTTATATTTATTATAATATGGTAATGCCCGTAATACTTATGCAGAATGCTGTCAAATTATTTGCCGATGGAATTATATGTCTTTGTACTATACGAGCAACCTTGTTAGATTAAAAAAAAACCGTTCAGTGGTTGGAAAAATTGTAAAAAATCATTCATGCCTGCAGCTATTGTGACGTGAGAAAAAAAGAGTACATATTATAAATCAACATTTAATATGCAATAGTTTATAAAAACAATCATCAATTAATGATATCAGAATTCGTCCAACTCTGCCTTCGAAGAAATATTTGTCACAAAATCGCCAACTACTTACCCTCAGAAATGTGCTATTGTTTTATTGCACCAAAATGCTTACGATTATGACGTCATACATCATATATCTTATATCTGCCCACTTTGTATACCAGTTATGTATGAGAATGTGTAACTGAACTATTAACACCAGTTCACCTACTCGAAATTCTTGCAACGAAAGTTTTTAATAACAGCAACACTATTGCAAGTTTTATAATGATTTATAACATAACTAACCGAGTTATTCTTAGTTTAACGGTTAAGGTTATGCAAGTTTGCTTACATTGTATACAATAAAAATATGTATAAATTATTACAATATTACATGCAATATAATTTGCAGAAGCTATTCTATTATTGACTAGGAATTATACGCTGTCATCTTATATTCTGTGTATATTATATTTAAAAGATTGAAGTTTGATAAAATATAGAAAAGATAGACCTTGCACATCATATCATTACAGTTATTCTGCCGTATTGTAACTGTTAATAGATCGATAAGTAGCATTTTAATAGTCCAGAACAAATAAAATATTATGAGTTTTATTCGCCTCCAATAAATAAGAAGACAAATTCATTGCGTAATCATTTCAAAACTAGGATTACTCATTATGATACATTAATGCATCGCCTACGTCTAGTAAACTTCTGTCGCAATACTAACATTGTGTGCGTTCAACTCGTAATGATTTGAATAACAAAGTTTTTATCTTACAGATCAAGCCGTTCACAGCATTAAAAACACCAGAGAAGGATGATTTTCAAAGATAATAAACGATTTCAAATACAAAATAATATTAGAAGAGTTACTTACAATCTTAAGTACAGAATACAGATCTTACGTATACTTATCTATCTTACGATAATCTTACGTACAGAATACAATAAGAATACAAAAATATTTTTATATAGGTTAAAAGACGCTCGTGATAAACCACAGTTAATAAAATCACCAGAACAGGTGAGAATCTCAACATGATTCGATTATTAGCTCGATTTTTTTAAGAATACCATTTAAAAAAAAAAAAAAACAAAATCATATGTAATCAATTATAACAGAACGAAAGATTGAAAATGTTCTCACGAAACCAATACACACTGGCTGCTGTTAACACTGTACAGTCAATTGTTAATTTTCAACGGTCATTATCACAACGCGTCGAATATAAATTCCGTTGATAATCACGGTTTTTGCATGTGATACACAATGATCTCTATCTCTATGATGTTAACGAGCATGAAATAATATCATCACTCCATATTTATTTAAAAATAATAATAAATTTAAATGAACGAATACCATTTCAGATATTTTAAAACAAATAAATAGTTTAAGCCAAACACAAAATGAATAAAAATATTTTTACAACCAAAATTTAATAGGAAACTTCAAACGAGACTAGCGGTCAATGATATATTTACTTATGTAAGTGTAAAATGTTTATAGTAAAATGATTATTCGAATAAATATGAAATGAAGATGTTTTATTTGAGCTATGTTGTAAAGATTTAAAAAGCTCACATCAAAATATGTAAGAAAAAACAAAATAAAGTAGAAAACGTATACTTTTACAGAAAAGTTCAAAATCAATAGAAAGACTTAAAGTTGCAGGGAGTTAGTTTTACTCTATCTGCTAACTTTAGAATCTAACTTTTTAATATATCAATATAGCTAGTTCTAAACAATCTTTAAATAAACCCAAGCTCTAAAAGATACATATTTTTTATTAAACGATATGATACGGTAAATCTGTGGAATCTGTCAGTGGATCTTAATATTTACGAGTTAAGAGGTTCGAACTTTTACTGTAAGAGGTATTTATAAAATAACTCTAAAATTTAAAGAGAGAAAAATAAAAAGCCCTAAAGAAGACCAATACCTATAATCAGTGAAATGATTTAAATTTATTCTTGTATTTGTCAGTCACACCTATGTATGTATTTCGTACATGATATAAGGATACGTAATCGTTTTTCTAACTATTTAAATGTAGATGCAATTGCCTTGATGGTTGCAAGGAGAATTAATTCTTAACCACACCTGAAGCTGACAGGGCAGAAAGTTGCACGTACGTATAATATTTGCCATTGCTGTGGGTAATGGGAATTCTGTAATTATAGAAGATTAATTGAAACTATCTGTGAGAAATCTCAACAGTAACATGACAATGGTTAATAATACCAGGAAACGCATTGTTAGAAAATTGTCTTTATGTACGCGTAATTTAAATCGATTTTTATATAAATTACGCAATAATAAATTTCAGTGGCATAAAATTTAATTGTAAATAAATTTAACTGACAATTTTACAAACAAACAAGTAGAATAGAATTATTTTAGTAAGCATAAATATAGTGTCGTGAACTTATCAGGGAAATGCGGAAATTTTGTATTCGTTGAGGTATAGAATAAGCGACCGTGTACGGATGAAATCAACATAGTGTTTGTTAAAAAGGAATGGATTTCATTATAATGGGCACTTATAAAGCAAAAACTATAAATATTCATATTTAGTTTCAAACTACAATATATCTAGAATTTAATATTAATAGAATGAAATAAGGTTTATCTTGCGTGTGCATTTAATCTAGCATTTAAGAAGTGGACGTATAATTTGGTACATTTTACACCTGCTACGTGACATTCTCTCGATAGCGAATACTGCGTGCGATGCACGAAACTGATTTGTTAAGCCATTTGTATCGATTACGAACGTAACGCCAGGCAACGAGCCTATAAATAGCTTCCAAATATATCTTTCTATTACATGATTTTTATAAAATAAAAGATAACATCTTTTTCAAGTCTTAGATATATAAAAAATAAGTTATAATTTATCCTTACATAGGAAAAGTGATAAAACGTGGATACATTTACACTTCTAATTTCACTTGTAAGCTATTAATTTGTAGCGATCTTTGTGTGTATACAGCCTTAACTTGAAGCATCGTGAATGCAATATTTATGTCTAAAAGGCACCAAACAAAGGTACGTGAAAGCGTCTGTCCGTAACGCTACTTACGTATTCACTGTTCTTTATTAGTCCGCGAACAATATATTATGGTACCAAGTTCATTGTTAAAAAGTTCGCAAGAGTTATATAGTATGAGATTACAGTGATTACACGGTTTAATTATATGAGAAAAAATTAACTTCTCATTGCAGAGGATTTGTTAATTTAATTATGAAACTCTTCACATATAAAACAAATTAAAAATGTGCTGTGAAAACTGGAATAACAAAATTACTTACTATATCAACATTAATCGATGACATTTGAACAGTTAGCTACTTGACAGTTAGTTATTAACGCTTATTGTCCGTATCCGCGCACATCGGCATTAACATTAATGATCAGTAATAGGTATTTTGAAACGACACACTATCAGTTTTTCGGTTAATCGAAGACCCATTATTAATGTTAGAGCGAAACAAGCCAATATTGTTACCTATATACCTAAATCTTATGTACTTTGTATCATCCAAGTAAGGTACTAAAATTTAAAATTTTTATCTTCGGAAGCGAATATGGATATTTTAATAAAAACTGTAAAATAAGAATGGAAGACAAAAAAATTATTCAACACAATTATGTCGAAGAAAACATAAATAAAAAGATAAATGTAAAAATTTCTGCAGAGATAAAAATCTCGTCAGTTTATTATTGATCTGTGATACACCGTCTCGAATCCATTAAGCCGAAACTATACAAAAACATTCGCAATAGCACGCTCAAGACTGTTACGAAAGACGCCACGGACCATGAACATTCCTTACCCACTGAGCGATCCAACTGGTAGACAAAAACTACAACAAAACTTAATCTAAGCGTGCTTTCTATAGATAACAGTATCTTAACACGGATATATGACAGATTTACAGTTCTGTAATTTAACTTCAAGAAACGCTCACTATTCATTTGCTATAAAACGCTATCTACATTTCCTTTTATTAATAACATGATAAATAATAAATAACTAAAATAGGAAGTCAAATATTATACTGCACTTGATATGGTATTGCCATTACTGAAAAACGCCGGAAAGAAATCAAACCAGCATTTCGCTCATGACATTAACCGACTAAGTTACTTTCAAAACTAGATCTTTTTTAATACACTTTTTAGAACGGTTGAAGTTAAGTACATATACAGAGAGGAAGTAAAGAAAGAAACACGTCCCGTTTAGAGAGATTTAATTGAAATGTATTAGATCTTTTTTAATCCCTCGGTTAAAATTACAAATATTGCGAGATATAAAAATAAAACTTTAGAGGTAAACAAGTTTCCTATAGAGGCTGAGGAATGTCTCATTTCACGGCCAATCTATTTATATTTATCTAGAGATTGTCGTCGCGTGCAGCAGCTGCGCCAGCGCATGCAGCCCCTCGCGTTCTCTGCACCGTTAAGTAGAGGATTCCATAATTAACACTGTTCCAACGGCTCGCTTCGATTCGGTCTGCTCTAGTATCGTAAATTGTTTATCATTCTACGATTCCGGGGTTATTGAACAGCTCTGGACGATATTCAACAGACTCCTATCTATCAATTCTTAGATGATACCCAGCGTGTTTAAACACATCATCAACATTCCACTGTTTATTAATTTAAGATAAATCTTGAAATCAAAACTTTAAAGCTTTTGTATGCCGCAATACAGTGAGTTATTATGTATTTTATTACCATAAAGCTGTTGTTGAAGGCATAAACACTACAAAGACATGTCAAAAGGTGAAGCAACTTCTGGGATTTCGAAACGTCAGATCTAAAATTTGCATCCAGCGTATGTCTATGTCGCCGGAGGGAATTCTCTCTTTTGATACAAGAATCCTTTAAGTTTGATAACTTAGTTTATATAAACTTTATCTCAGGAGGTAGCTCAAGTTTTAATACACCTAAGATTTAATTAAAATATAAGTTGCGAATTTGGTCAAATGTTGATCTCACAGATTTATTGTAACTAACAAAATATAATATTTAATAGTTCTTTCCCTCATATTGTCCTGCTCATTTGTAATGGCTATATCAAATATCTTCATATTTTTCAGTCTGTGCTGTTCTGTCATATAATATAGTAAAATTTCATAAAATATCGTCTGACACCAAATAAATATCCATAAAACGGAGCGCTAACGGCACAACATTCTATATTTACAAGCTTTATCTCTTAAAAGACTATAATAAAAGTTATTAATTATCTTAAAAGAAATATATCATGAACGTTTCAAGATTAAATCGCTGATGTTGTGGATAAATGGATAAAGTGTGTGTGTGTGTGTGTGAAGTGGATAAATGTGTGACGTTGTGCATAAATGTTACCTATTCTATGAGATTCACTTAACATATCCGTCATAAACGATGAACAGAATTTATCGGATATTTCGATTCAATCTGCTGTATATTAGCGATGTAATATTTCTTGCATCATCATTCGAATACATTGTGTTAAATCTCAGACATGACTAACCGATTCCTATGAAATGTTCACATCTAAATGTTCTACGTTTTCTTTCATCGATTAGAGTAATACATGTTGATGTACATATCTCGTGTGTGATAACATTCTACTTTTTATTATCTCGGCAATGTTTCTATGCGTTTTGGTCTTTATTGCTCCTATATATTTATATCATTTTTATAAAATGGAATGCATGTTTCATGGTGTGGATCTGCTTTTATTGTGGTATTAAAGATACAACTGTTAAATGCTTTACCAATACAATGAATTAGAGAAAATGCGACATACATATTTGTAAAAAGGTTTTCCGATTTCAAGACAAACATTCCTGTGACTCATGCGATGAAGGGAATATAGAGAACTAATTTTCTTATATGAAATTGTTAATAGCTTGGCAAATTCCAAGAATCTATTGGTTATAACATCATATAATTGTAAATTTATCTCCTCGCCTATCCTCTTGTCATCGCAAGACTAAGAATAATTTCCGTAACGTAAGAGGTTTTAATGTGCACAATAGCAAATATTTTGATATTAGCAACCATTGATTAAGTGAATATATAATAAATTCAGTTAGAAATATTGATGGCCAATAGTAGTAAATTATAATATTCAATATTGTATAGCCTAACGTTAGTCAAAAATTTTCTTAATATAAATCGTAAGATTTATTAATATTTGTTACTATTATATTTTCTCTTTGTGTTGTATTTGAATTAACATTTAATAATAGTTGTATTTTTCATTTATTTTGTATTCTTGGTAAAGTATTTGAATTTTGTTATATAAATACACTTCTTGATTACTAAGAGATGTAATCTTTGTAGGTTTTGTTTAGTTTTATTTATTGTGTTAAATACCATGCCTGAGATAAAATGCTGTATGTTTCCAATAAGAAATAATATAAAATAAAATATTTTGTTCGTTTGAAATAAATATTATATTCAAAAACGAATTTTAATATAAAATCTAAAACACTAAAAATACAAAAAAGACCCTCAATATAAAAATTAAGGTGTTCTGTTAAGTTTAAACAGTTTACTAGTTTAATAAAACAGAAGTATTCAAAGCGGTACCAACGCTACTACTTCATATGACACGGAAATATATCCATAGGTGCAGCGTAACTTTATCCGACCGAACTATGCTTTACAACGAAACAAAATATTGGACTGCAAAGGTTAAAGTAATTGGTACACTGACATTTCCAGGAACAAACTCTTGAATATTGCACATGAAAACGCAACCAGTTAAAATACCATCAGGCGGTTATCAGATCTTTATATCTTTAGTTCAACTTAAAAGCGGCAAAATTAAATCCGTCTCATAATGTCTTCTTAAAAAACGTAGCCGCGTGGAATTCGTTTGAAGATATTTTACTTGTTTAATCTTTATACAATACTAGGTACCAGCCCCGGCTTCGCACGGACTCTTTACAAAAAATATAAAATAGGGTATTTAATTTTGAGAATTATTAAACTTATATTATGATAACTTTCAAATGGTACGCCCGATTTAAATTATTTAAAAAGTAATTTATAGATACTGATGTAGTTTTGAAAAAGAAGTAATTTATTTTGATAAGATTTAATGACGTATTTATGTAAATAGCTTTCCAATAAACGCTTTAGGAATGCCAATTTTTAAAAGTTCTAAAATGGATATAGTATATTGTAAAATGGATATAGTTAACATATAGAAAAATGCAATATATAAGATACACAATTCCACCATATATTATTTTGTTAAATCTCAAAGACTTTAGGCAACGTTTTCGTTAAAAGCTCTCAGACGGCTCATATTTTCCCGACATCTTAACAAATATCGTTAATATACACACAAAGAAAATACAAAAACTTAACAAATCGTGTACTAAAACTTTCCTCGAAACAAAATCAAACAGTTATCACGCTAACTGTTTGATAATAGGTCCAGTAGTTTTTCCGTGTGTCGCGAACAGACAGCGAGACGCGGCGAGGGACTTTGTTTTATAATATGTATTGATACTTAATTAATATATAATATATTTACCGCATAATAAAGTAATTATTAAATTTAAACGATCTCAAACGCTATCCTGGACTATTCAGTCGCATACAACGTAACCGAGAGTTAAACGGAAATCAATTTACGAACATCAACGTCATCGACGTGAGAACAATTCAATATGATAAAAATTTAATTATCACAGCGTGTGAAGCGTGAAAAGTCAATATTGTTATTGGCCGTTAACAGGTAAATTGTATAGACTTATGCTGTTACATCAACTTTATATGTCAGCGATGTGTCAAATAACTTGGATATGGCGTCGTAAAATCACAATCTACGCAATCTTGTATATCGTACTGCTTACCTTTTATGATGAATAAACAAACATATTCCATAGTTAGGCATCATGTATGTGACCCAAAATAATTACGCTCACTTATAACATAAAGGGTAAATTATTAAACCGATCAAACATGGATCTAAGGTAGCGCTTTTAGAACATATATTGGATTAAACGATGAATTTAACCGTTGTAACATATTGTATGGGAAGTGATCCATTCATTGTTTTGCTTGTTTGGCCTTAAATGTTTTGATACCATGCTTGAACTTTAGTGTTATTGAGATAAAGGCGAAATTCCAATGATAAAATACTCTGTTTCTTTAGTCCTTTAATGGATTTTGTTTCGACCGAAACGGACGTTGAAAAAAGGGGCACGACGGGAACGCACCTGTCAGTAGTGTTGCCAGTTTTTAAAGAGGACGGGTGAATGGCGGCTACTACAATGGCTTGTTGAAATTTTGAATTCGGAATCCTTTTTAGCCAAATTATTTCCACCCTTTTTTAACAATAAAAAAATATTACACGCCAGTACCTACTATTTAAAATAATATTCTGAAGCCTAAGTGCTTCAATGAATAATTTATGAGGAGTCAGTATTAGGTATCATTTGCTCGTATAAATTTTACTATAACCTATTAAAAACGTCTAAACATAGATAATCTGTATCACTAAGTGTCATTCACTTAAATCTGACTGACTGACCAGTTACATCATAACCAGTTTAGTCGAGGAACAGTCAACAAACTCACGTAACGAGTTCCACTTGCTTCCATTTCGCGTTTATTTCTCTCATGACTCATCTCTAGTGTAATTAACAATAAGACTAAAGACAGATAAAACAAAGGTAAGGCGACATGTATGACGGTTATAAGCGATAAAGTAAAAATGACATTGTCACGACATACATTTTGTTACATTTACTTATTTAAATCACGTTTTGAGTTTCATACATTAATTCAATTTAATTAGTTTTTAGTAATTGTAAATAATATTTATTATAGTTTCAAAAGTTTACCAAGTGACAGTGGGAAGAGATCTTTTTGAAGTCCCATTCACGCGCCCACGATAAAACTTAAGAAACAGTGGTGCAGTACTCTATAAAAACGATGCCTCTGTAAAGACATATAGTTTAAAGATTACTAGATTATTTTATTATATTTCCTGTATTAGTACGAATTAAAACACCCACTTATGACTTGTTTGTAATGAGAATAAATTTTAAGTATACAATTACACTGGTTATCATTTTATCCCGTATCCATGAAGGTTGTATCTTATATATATATGAATTAATAAGAAAACAAATTTAATTTGGAAGCTCGGTTGGAAGCCGTCATTATACGAAATCTCAGCAATCATTTATCATCAACAGCCTTTTGAGCGGTTGTTAGTAAAAAAGCAGCTTAAAAGTAAAAGGGGTCCCGTCGTATTTCTAGCTTATAGTTTTTCAAAACATTAATATTGTAGGCAAAACAAATTTATATGAGTTTTGCTACTAAAACACTTTCAAATATAATTGAACAGTTCAACTTTATTATTAACGTAGACAGAACAAGCAACGGGGCACATCGATTTCTCAAATTTACATTAGAGAACTGAAATAAAGCAAAGATTAAATATTTACAGTTGAAATTGGAACTACGACCTCCAGAAATAAACCTCTGAAGTCGAGTTAATTACGTCCCTTGAGAAAATTTACTCATTCATAGTAAATGAATCTGTAAAGGATTTTATGATTACAACATCTACACTAACATTACTTCTTTGTATATTTTTTTACCATGTATTTTTTTTTGTGCTTAGTGTTAAGTACTTTATACAGTTTAAACTATTTCTTATCTTTTATTCTGTTGGTAATAAAAGGTATTCAAGGCAAAAAGAATAGTCGAAACCTCTCGAGGTTTGAGAAGAACCTGAATAAATATATTGTGCGAGTATAAATTGTTAAAGGAATTTTTTATATCTAATTCGTCTTTTCCAAAATCATCATTCATAACTAATTTAATTATATTTTTTCTAAACCAGTAAAAAATTACTGAACCCAAAAAAATGAACACTATTATTTAAAATTGGGCAGCATCTACTCACAACGATCGGTCTCATTGAGTTCTCTTATTATTTGTGGCTTGAAGCCTCCAATTATTACCAATGATTGCCGAACAACTTGGAAGCATCAACATTACATGTCGATGATTTATTTAGACAAGATCTACTACTTTAAGATTACTAACTCCATAACTAATAAGAACAAGAGTCTCGTTAAATTAATCCAAAACTGCATTTCAACTCAGTTAGATTCATATCTTTTGTTTCTTCTTATTCGTAGTTTAATTTGAGTTTCAGAAAGTTTTAAAATTTTCTTATATCTAGACTAAGCGAGAAAAAGTTGGACATTTTATTTTGATAAAATATATACGTTAATCCGAGTTTCATTATCATGTTATAGCTGCTTGCATTTAAATCTAAATAACGATCACTTCAAATAAGCACATAAAATTTAAATTAATTGTAATAAAAGCGGTATAATTTCATCGATAATTCGTAAAAGCTATTACAGAAATTGCAAGAAGGTTTAATTTGAAGAGTAATTTTCGGCACGCGAATGTGCCCTTCAGGTAAGCGTCGAACGGTAGCTGAATGAACAAACCTAAGCAGACCTTTTTCTCAAACATGTGTAGAGGATATCCGCTGTTCATCCAAGGGGTCATTATGCGAGCAATTCACTTTTTGCGCTATGAGCAAAACTATCTCACCGCTAACGATCTCGTTCAAATGAAATTTATCGTCAAAATAAAATTAATAGAGCTTATTATCATATAAAACTACTTGTAACTGTGCAAACCTACACACTTAGATGATTGATTTTAATATTTGAATGGCATGCATAGTTTTTGTTTTAGAATACCAGTTTCAACAGCTATATATTTTTTTTATTTTATTTGATGTGCCTAACAAACATTTCTTTGGAACGTAAAATTAAATTATAATAAAAAACATAGTGAATAATTTTAAAATACCAATCAAAAGAAATAATGCAATAAAAAATGACGAATGAGATCAACGTTGCGAATTAGCGGAACGTGATTCAGAGGCGGCACGATAAAGATACCTGTTAATAAGTGACTTCCTTCAAAAATAATTAAAAATGACAGGGATATGAGACGAGACAAGATCCCATATTAAAAACATTGGAACTTGTAACATTTTTTAAACTCTATGGACATATATAAATTATCCTATGCTAAACGCTAAATTGTTTAAATTACTGTGAAAAAAAACAGAAAATATAATATTCAAATGGCATAATAAGATAACACATAAATTAGTTTAGAATGAGGCTATGTATCTGATACATAATACATTTATATTTTATACAACAGTCATGCTTTCTTATTTCCTTTCTCTGATGTTAGTCATAATTCAGCCATTACAATTATAGACAATTACATAAAAAATTTACGGTCGCCCGCTAACAGCCACTTCCTCTAGTTATAAATATAGTGGCTCTTTGTCAACGGCTCATTTCACTAATTACAACAATCCATACAGTGTGATAGGGACATACGTTTAACAAATGTTTTAAGATCAGTCAAGTTCATGACACGAATCGACCGGTCACGACATGTCTTCAAGTCTGATGTGATAAAATTACGGATGCGTCATATATGATAACATCTGAGTAATGTTCTCATTGCTGGTTGATTTATTAGTCCGCTTACTGGGTGTATATGCTCTGGCATTCATACTTCAGAAATTTTATTCGCGACTTTAAGGTCTTCCGAGACACGTAATTTTAGACAATGCCCACTTATTAAACCAAAACTATGTAAAGTTTGGTTAAAGAGTAATCATATAGTTTCAATGACCGCACATACTTTTGATATTAATTTCAATTTAATGAGAATCTTCAATACGTTTGCTAGAGTCGAAATAAAAACGTAACTTCTGGACTAGTTACGATAAAAAGAGCAATAGAAAGCTTTCCTACTTAAAAAACTTTCCGTTTACATGATCGTATATAAAGGATACCGGAATTGGTATCCTTAAGGCGCCGGATTGTAGTTATTTAGCACCTCGACTGCTCCCACGTTCCCAAATACGCTTCTGTCTGGGAAACTTTAAATGGCATCCACTTTGTTCATACTAAAATATGGTCAAATAAGACACTGGATCACATTGAACGCTAAACTCATCCGGTCATCCGGTTTAAGTGTAAATAATATCTGTCCAAAATATATATATATTAATTAAGTATCAGTATTGTTAATTAAGAAGTTTTATTAGTTCACGTTCGTAAACAATTCCGTGTTAAATAATCGTAGTTCGATCTCTAGCATACAAACATTCGCTTCTACTAAATAAGGCTGACCGAAAAAAACAACTACTTATGATATGATAATGATACTATTATTATATAGGAATGTTAGACAGCAAAATTTTATAAAAATTCCAAAGTTACATACTCGCATATAAATTACCCTATTACTTAACATGTGCATGTATTTCACCTAAAACACCTAATAGACGCTATTTACAGTTATATAGTTTTTAAGTAAATGCTTCTCAATTGCTTATATTATTTAATGATAAATAATTATAGGATGCTAATGCTATTAATAAGCTAATTGAACATGAATTAAGAATCCGTCCGAGCAACGCTTGAACTGTTATAAATTGCGGTCGGAATCAAATGTTATCATCTCTCTTGGCAATGCATGTTGTTCATAATATTTCAAAACACATTTAACATTTCGAGATGTCTGTTATTTGTATTGATTATTTTTAAAAATTAATAATTTCTAAATTCACATAAAATTCATCGCATCCAATGTCTTGATATTGAAAATATGCTCGCAGTGTTTTTAAGTTATGTATACACTAGGAATATTTTGCAATTAAAATTGCACAATTCAACTTTTTTAAACCTGCCTGAGTTTTTTGCTAACATAATAGTCAATTTACTTAAGTGTATGTAAACGTTAGTACCTACTAAAGATATTCCAATAGATGTTAGAGTAAATATTTACACTACACATTGACAGAGTCAACAAGCCTCAAACAAAAGAGAATATACGTTAGCGAGATCTGGAAATGTAGTTATACTTGAAATGGTCTGTCTTACTTTAGAAACAAACATATTATTATTTATAGGAAAATAATCATACACCTAATCGGTTACATACGAATACACAAAACGTTTTAAAATCAATAGTACGTACATTTATATAAAAATAGAATGAAATAGTTGAGTTAAAAACCCTTTGCCAGATTCGTTTGTAACGTAAATAAATAAAACATCCAAGGAATCATAAATTCAACGAGCGGCACTACTTTAAAAATGTAATAAAATATTTACGAAGGCAAAGTTCGCATTACTAACTAACTATGTGAGTCACATGTTACTTCTGTAGGTATGCAATGGAAACTAAAAATACTTCTAGCAGGGCCAGGGGTCGAGGCCACGAGTCAACACCACTGATATTTTTCGATGTTTTCTCATCTCGAAACCATTATGATATATAAAAGGAAAATATTTCTCTAGGCACTGGCGCCGTAAAGACCGGAAAAATGTGAATCATAAGGCGTGACCTTAATATGACCGGTAACATATGTTTTACCATCAAATCATTCTTAATGTTACTGGCACAAAATAAAAATTTATTTACCTTTAAAACTAATACCCTTATTGGATTATTCGGAATTTAAAGAGTTTCATCTAAATTTTAAGAAAAGGTGTACTTATATTGCGTTTGGAGCGAAATATAATTACTCCGTTTACCCATATATTAAAAAATATATCGTTTATAAAACATATATCGTATCCATTAGGGGAATGTAAAATGTAAATATATTTCCCTGGAATACACCTCATCTGTATACCAATTAACATGTATTGGTTTACTCTCAGTTGAGGTTTTATCTTTACTTCCATACGGCCTGTTTATGTTTTTTCAATTGTGTTAATTATACCGGAATGTGAGTTTCTGATATGCCAGCCGTGCCATAAATATCCTAGTTTGGCGTTGTCGAAGTGTTGTCGCAATAATCTAGCGAAGTTATTCATTGGATCACAATTTTACTTGTACTGTGGGAATTTGTCTTTAACTCTTAATTTATTAGCTTGATACACCTGTAACGGTTATAAAATTATAGCTATTTTTAATTTCTAAATATAAATATTTATATGAGAACTGTTAAAATGGTATTATATTTGATATAAGCATTATGGACATCATAGCGAGAAAAAATCCAAAATTAAACATAGTATGTATCTAAATCGCTCTGTCTAATTTGAATTCTCATTAGTCAAAAATATTTAGGATGCAACGACCTCTTATTTGGTTACAAATAGCTTCACGGCTAATGAACGTAAAAATATAATGCAAATCACGAATTCATGTACTACTAATATAACGACGTGCCTTCTTTGTTATTGATGTTCGCAGATCATAGCAACATCAACGGAGCTATATAAATATTATACTAGAATATATCTGTATTTTATTAAGTTATTAGGAAGCCTCATCATTTAATTATTTACACAAAGTCGAAACACTATTTTGATTGTTTCATTCTATTGGATAAGTTTGGGGACAAATCCTTACAATTTTGTAGCCTCACACAACATACGGACCGTTATTAGTTATTCAAATATAAATATATGCAAATAATAGTATTGTATTGTAGTAGGTTTATCATTGAAACTTCAAACTCTCTGTATGTTGTAACGATTCAAACATGTGGTTAGAGTAAAGGAGACACCCTTTTTACAATTTAAACGATTTTATCAAAGACAAAAAGCCACATTATTTGTGCAATTAGTTTAAATAAATCTGTGAATAAAGTGCAATATTTTTCCCAATGTATAAAAATGATTTTCTTAGTTGTCGCCTCGAAAAAAAAAATTTTTTTCAGTTAGTACACATAAGATCACTTGTATATAACTGAACTATTCTATTGAAATGAAGTTATTAATTAAGTTTGTGTATGTAGTTATATTTTTTAACAATTTTTTTTAATACGACTTGAAGGTAACATGGTACGGATTATTTAGCCGATTAAGATACGCGATTCTAGCGTAGTAGTAAGATGTTATGAAAAATATATTAAACTATTTACCTAAAATTTATAGCATATTTTACTAATTGAGATTACATGGTATTTAAAGCACGTTAAAGTGTCATTCAGTACCGCCAATACCCGACTGAAATTTGTATTGAGAAAATACATATGTATATCTACATTCCATATTAATAATAAAAAACGTTGTTTCTGTCTGTACCACTAAAATTATCTAATTATACAAAATGCATGCCTGTGGATATAAACTCAGTTTATTTACCAAAGCGTGTATGTATGAATATATATATATTTAAAATTTTTGTTTGTCTTTCCGTTTGTTCCGGTAAATTTCTAAAACGGAGAAGGTGATTTCGTACGGTTACTTTATTCACTTTAATATTAATTTTATTTTAGAATTTTATTTGTTTTTATTTAAAATTAAAAAAATCTGCCCAGGAAAATTAGTCTTCACAGCTAATTTTTAATAGTTCAATTGTGCAATGTGTAAAAAGTAAAGCTAAGCATAGAAAGTTCATTACAAATTATTCGTTTTACGAGCTACTTAAGTCTAGATCCCTCCTTATCTATTTTGGCTCGAGACATAGTTCAACGACCGCATGTTAATACCTAATTAACTTTTAAAGTATATTTGGCTAGTCGTCTATGACTTTCATTGTTCTGTAACTTTATAATAAATACAATAATATATAGTATTTATAAACTTCCGTCTTTATACAAAGGGACTATCGAAAGACGTATTGATTTTTAAGGTCAAATCTCGTAAAAGGTTATTAATTCTGTATGTTTCAAAGTAGGTTTTGAAAAATATGCGTTATTATAGGTATAGCTTGCGATATTAAGATATGTATAACTAAGTATAATTACAGTTATTGGTAAGCATTACGTTTGTCATATGTAAAAAGAACAAAGTATTTCATTCTCGTTTTACAACGAATGACATGAATCTCAACGGGCATCATAATGATTCAGGACATTTGATTTTGATGAAAAAATCATAATAATAAATAAAAATAAAACTTCGTCCATATTGAGAACTATAAAAGTTAATGAAACAAAAAAACTTATATCTCATGGTTGTTGATTCTGTTGCATGAAACAAATCGCAGTGAGCAGGTTGCCGGCTCAGGCAAAAAACAAAAGAGAATACTCACTCAGAAATTCGTAGCACAATTTGTCACAATTAAATATAAAAATGTTGTAAGAAATCTTATATAAAAATAGGCACACACAATATACTTCGGGCACAGAACGAATCACTTGTTTATTTACGTAGTTCCGTAGTGACAGTTCCTTTGATATTTATTGACGCGCATGCGCGAAACGCTCGTTCCGACGACCGGCGTGCGACTGACGGTGCTTATTTGATTGAGTGAACGTTTTCGTTATTCCGCTGCTAGTGAATGAATCAGGAAGGGAACGAATGTGAAAAATACGTCTGTGTGTGTCCTTCGTAAAATTTAAAGGCTCTTCCGAATAGGGATGTAAAACTCAATGGCCTGGATTTTAATGAAATAGAATTGTATGGAGTGATTTTTTTTGTGTTTTTTATATTTTTATTTTTAATATCAAATTTACATTTGATTTAAAAATCTAATTAATATTATAGAATAAACTAGGACAATGAATCAGTCATTTCTTCATTCTTGTTTTCTTGTTTTTTCTTTATAATTTATAACTTTCATCATGTATCATAAAAGGACAAATACAATCGTATAATTTATTACAATATATTTATAATCATTTTTAACATGTAAACATAAAAAAAATTACTCTTATTAAACAAATATTTGTAAACTAAGTTTTTCTAATTTCTTTCTATTTTCCATCTTACAGGAAAAGTGACAACAATATATACATATACATATATATATACAATAAAAAAGGGGAAATATGATTCCAAGAGTACCTTAACAAGTCACGATTGACGCTTTCCATTTAATTGGATTCGACTTGTTACGTTAACAGGGCATATTATATTAAATATATATATTTTTATAGATTCGTCAACGTAATATTGACATTTGAATCAATTATCCTGATAAATATGTACCAATATATCATGGCACATGCTTATATAAATTATTTATAATTTTAAACAAACATAGGCATAAATAAATAAGCGGTTTGAATATTAATATAAATTAAATAAGATTTTTTGAAGTGGTCAGTAAAGTAGGTATTAGTTACTGTTTTGTAATTAAAACGGAATAATATTTAATTTTTAATCTATGCATAAAATAGAATTATATGAATAAGGATTTATGTCTTTTTAAATCCAGTTTCTAATTAGTCTGTATTGATATATTTTATAAATGAATTGTTTTTTGAAATAATTAAAAGGTTACATTAGTTAAATTTTAATTTTAATTCTTTCTGCTTGTATGTCAGCAGCCGTGAATGGTAAAAATCTTGGATCGCAATTACAAGCAGTTATGCTAGCTATTATACATTGATTTGTATATATAACAATATTGATATAAATATTTGTGGTCCAAGGTAACAAAAACTGAGGACAACTTGTATTTTTAATATCCTGTTGAGTTAGTAATAAATCAATTAATCAATCTTGTCTAAGTTACTTTCCCAAATTTAAATACAATAAAATACGCAAACAGTAACAAGATTAACTCTACCCTTGTAAGTCAGACGAGAATTTTATTTAAAATTGGAACATTTATTTTTATACAAACTTCGAAATGCAAAGAGTTATACAATAATCAACTTTAATGGGTTTGAAAAGGGTTTCTTATCGTATTGGTTTGTGTGAACATGTGTCATGTTTTGTTCTTACAAAGGTGTGGGGTAGCTCTTTTATTTTTTAAACAGGATATCCTGGGCAGGGCGACGGTTTCCGAACATACGGTTCATTACGTTTCGGTTCTAAAAAAAACTTTGTAGCACGTGTGCTCAAGTGTAATGATATAAAAAGTAGTTTTGGCACCTTTAACAGGATTAAACTTTTTTGTTAAAATTTTTGTTAAATAAGGGTTTTTATCGAGAACCCAAATTTAATAATGATATATCTGTGAAAAAGAATAACATTTTAAAATAACATTCTAGAACTTAATTATTTATTTAAACAAAACAAGGGCAGTACATAATAATTCGTCGCTAATTATTATAACACTTTATGTGTCAAGTTCAATAAGTAATCGATTAAAACTGTTGTGAGATAAAGTTATTAAATATGAGACAATTCAAGAACATTACTATGAAAACTAACGTATTGAGAATTTATGACGTAGGCGGTAGGAACTAAAGTAGGTACCTACTCACACATAAGCATTACTAAAGCAATTTCTTTTAAATTTAATTTTAGTGTAGCTTACTTATAGAAAAATAAATTGCGGCAAAATAAGATTCTGCCAGTGAAGCCGCTGGAAGGTAGTTTTGATTAAAATAGCTTTTCCAGTTCTTAAGTGGTTTAAACTAAGCACTTATTACGCAAGCTGTATTAAACTTGTCTTGGTTACTCTATCTTTTATAATTGATAACAAGAGTTCATAAAAAATAATAATTAATTTATATATGTAGCCATTAGCAATTGATTTTGTTATTTAAATAGTTTGTTTGGGAAAACAAAAGGAAAATTTTTGTTATATATACATAATAAATTAATTTTATTTTGATAATTGTACAATTGAATATGGCATTTATTTATATTCATTAAAGTCGTATATACATTTTAAAGTGATATTTATTGGACAAATATTTTTTTCTGCACAACATAAAGCTGATTAATTAATAAAAAAAACTTGACAAAACCTCAACCTGAATATCATGAATAATTTTATACGAAAAACAATAAAATATGTATAATAATCTCTTAAAAGTGTTATATTTGAACGCACCTAAAAGCGTTTCTATCTCCTCTTCATCTGTCGTTGTATTTCATTCACAAAATTCCATTGTACTAGACGGTCAGGTGGGAATTCTTTAGAAATGACAGATATATTGAAACCATCTGCAATTTTGAATGAAGCGATACCGTATTCTCAATGCTCTATTACTTTTCGGCTACATTACCAGGCGACGTGACACAAATATTACACCACATAGATTATAAATAGCAGATACTAATAGCATGGATAATGATCATACTTCCATATATCCCTTTTTTAAGTGTATATTAATATGTACCTGCTTTTTAGGTTGTTTTTTTGATGTAATTGGCGGGTTTCGGATGTAATTTTTATCACCGATCATCGAAGACTTTCTCTGTTGTTTGTAACAAAAAATAGCACTTCCTTCGAGAGCTTTTTTACTGGTTTTGCCTAACTTCCGTTGTTTTGGTCTCAATCCTTTGAATGTTTCATCGTCAGGTCAGAACTAGTTGCAGTCCAATGCATTCTAGGTGGTATTTGAAATTGTGAGTTGATCAATTTAATAATTAAATAAAGATTTATAGCTATGTCTAAACGTTTAATTATATTTCCGGTCAAGACACTCCTTTATTAGACATACAAAGAGCTAAAGATAGGAGTCTTTAATAACATCAAGTGTCTGCCATAAAACAAACTGATTGAAGATTATTTGGACAAAGATTTAAGTATCTGATAGCTGGAGTCCATAAACAAAGAAGTGGAAACACAAAAGCATCCGTAATTCGTTCATTCAGAAACTTTTAAAATATGTCCGTCTGATGTTTGTAATTACAATGGATTTTGGAATTTATGTCATTGCAATACGACCCTTTACATATTTCTTGTTCTAATATTGTTTAAAATAATGTTTTAGAATAAGGTGAGAGAATGACAATATTTTCTTTTGTTATTTACGATGCTTAAGGTATTGTTATTAAAAGTTTTTACTTTTATGCACATCGCTTTCACAGTTTCTCTATTTGACACTTTAAGTAAAGTGAAGTGGGTTCATAAAATCCTAGGAGATACTTAAGTTTTTGAGTACCACTATGTGTATTTGTAAAATACATACAATATATATACAATTGTAAAAATGTGAATGTGAATTGAATAACATCACTTAGAAATCATTAATCAAAATATATAATAAATATATTATACAACTTTATAGTAAAAACGTGGTTGACAGGTGGAATTATCACACTTATTAAATTTAACAGAGAAAATACATATCAATAAAATATTAAGAATATATAAACGCCTTTAAAATAATATTAGCAAAGTTTAAGTTCTGTGATTTAATTTCGCAAGAAGATTATTATGTTACTTGAGTTTTCTTATTATAAGGATAAGCGTTTCTATATTTATTTAATCAAAAAGTACGGTTCTAAAATATGGTTAAAGAGTTAAATCATTCACTTGATGTCGGTATACTTTTTATGCACATTATTATAATGTCATACGTCTCGTTTATGCCTGAACAAATATAATAAAACATATTTTTGGATTTTCATATTCTAGACTGCCTTTATGTTATATGAGTAAGTTGTAAAAGTTTTATAACTTCAGTCATGTGGGTAATTCCTTGCTACATACTTAAATATAAACGATCTTTCAGAAAAAGTTTTATCATATACCCTTAAATTTCTTTTAATAAAATATACTTAGCTGAATATATTTTTTGTCGATGTCGTAATAGGCTCAAATAACTCCAATAACAGAAAACTTTTGTCCTCTATATATAAATATATTTATATTAACTATTTATCATATCGTTGTTTTCGATCCTTCTCTGTATGGGAGGTTGAACATCAAGGTTATATAAACGTGGCTGCTACCTAACATACAGCAGCCATATATCCATTTAGTTATTGTTAGGTACACATATACTTAAATTTATGTAAATCTCGCCTAATTTCGTTGTCGATTTGTGTCAACACCTTTTTCATAAACAACATACACACGGATTTGTTTAATTTGCGTAATTGTGGTTATAAGATCTATAATATACTAGATTTTTTGTAGATGTTCATTTACAGAAACATAGAATTTTAGAGATTACGAGGGTTTAAGATAACCCTCGAGATCAGCTTTATTGTAGGACAAGCATTGACAGACATCTTGATTGCTTCTGATTGGGTTTGGTATAAAGCATATTGTAGCGAATAGAATAGTTACATAGATAACACATAGATGTAACTAACATTTCAGTTGTTATACAAGTGGATAATCAACTGTGTATTTGGAACAACTACAATGGACGTTATATATAGAACGTAGATGAATGTACATATATACGTGGAATAGACTGTACTGCTTCACTGCATTTATCGGACTCTAAAGCTCAGGTCGTTTATATCGATATTTTCAATTGTTAATAACTTGAGGTCCAGGTTCGTATAAATACAAAAAGATGTCAAGATACAATTACAGGATTATGTGTGATTGGGTAAAAATACACAAGAATCATAAAATAGATATAAATGTCAAATAAAATAACGGTTTGACAGAATTCTTATCCCACATTCAAGGTAACAGAATAAGAAAAAGTATTCAAACAATCGAGAATTTTTTTTAAATAGCTTTGAACATATAATTTAATTTGAATAAAATTTTCTAAATTTTTACAGACATACCAAAAGTTGTTTTGAAAAATAAAGCCAATTTAATTATATAAAACAGTAGAAAATTTATTTTAAAAATTCTAAGTTGAAATCTTAAATTTATTCACTACTATGAAGATGAAAATTTTTATATTAGGTATGTAGTATATAAAATAAAAATAGAAACTCAATGAAATAAAAAGTAAAATATCCCAGCTTAAGTATAGAAATGGACGTGATAAAAATACGTGTTATATTCAAATGAAAGAAACTCGAATGTTTTTTTTTCTATCTTGTGTGAGCGATTTTCTGCAAACGCTTCTTGAATAACAACGCTCGATCATTGCGAGGAATCAATAAAAAACTCAATCAATGTGAAAGGATATTTTCGTTATATTCAGAAACAAACAATAAAGTTTCGTTGATATAACTAAAATTATACTTACATTAATGCTAGTGTATTAAAACTTTATCGGAGTGAATTATTATGTTCAAGTTTAAAGCGGTGAAAGTTTGTTTTTGTATTCCAACTTAAATACGTTCGCTTGAAGGTACTGGAATGCGATTTAAATATCATAATAACTAGTCATATCTTGGAACATTGTTTTAGCAATTCTGGGTACTTTAAATATTATATAAAGGAATTTAATAATATCTCTAAAATTAATGTCAACTAGAAGTGCATCTGGAATCTGGAATTTAAACTTGTATAAAATAACTAGCAATATTAAAACATGGTTCGTAAAGTCACGGTTACATATTTTGTTTCATTGCGTTCAAAAATTACACGAACAATTCCGCATGACCATTGCTCAGTGAGTCTCATCGATTTCATTTCGAAAGCCAATGCGTAATTAGACATTTGATAGATAGGCAGGTTTTGTAAAATTAAAGATTAAAGATTTTTTTTACTTTCTATAATGTAACAGCAGTGTAACGACCAGAATTTAAAAATGGTTTAGCCCTTTTCTTCCTCAAAGAATAAAAAACCGATGATCTTGGCGACAAAAAGATCGACTTTGAAAAAAGGTATTTGTTTAAACTCTCAAACTCATGACGGAGATATTATGTTAATTGAACTTTATGAAACAATGCTGGTATCGTTATTTTTATAATTTTAATTCCCGTACCTCTCTCATCAAACATATAATAAAAGAGTTTAAAAAAACTTCATCTCTCTAGCCGAACCAGCAGAATTGCCACATTATTATAAATGATAGACAGCTGAGACATTTGTTTTCTTTGGTAAAACTTTATTATACTCCTTTTTTACACTCTATTAAATAATAATATTACAATCCATATTCATCAAAAACACAACGAATTGCGTGTTAAGTACGTTTCCTTCTTCTCCTTGCACACAGCAAAGATTTTGCCTGCTTCTTTTCTTCTGTCGATACAAATAGAAATGAAACTCAAATACAAAATCCTTTTGAAGGTCAACTTACTAACTAACTTTTCTTTTATTTCTATGAAATGGTGCTTAGATGTGAGGCAAATTCGTAAGCATAATACGAAAATATATTACTTTTATTAATTGAACTCGCGAGTAGATAAATAGACTTTCCAAAATACTATTTACGTCTACTTCAATGAGCAATATCGACCTCGAAATCGTTATCCTCGCAAAAACAAAATTCTTCAAGATAAAAATGAGGAGGAAAAAACGGGAATTAATAAAAAATCAACTTTTAGTCGAAGCCCTAGACGACAATCACCTTAGTCAGCAGCTAGCTAAGGCGTTAAGGTCAATCCTAAAATTAATTCAAGGAATATCGGCTTAGACCTCAAAATATCGAGATAATAAAAAAAAACAGGAAGTAGATTTCGATAAAAACCCTTCTGAGTATTGAAAATTTTTTTTAAAAAAGAACGCGGGCAGCTTCTCTTGACCAACGATTAAATTTACGATCATTTTAAGAGCACATACGAAGTGCCTAACAGTGTAGGGCTCTAGACGGATCCCAACAAACAAAAACCTGGAATTCGTCATATCGATTTCCACGGCACTCCACCAACGCTAGAAGAAATAAGTAGTCAGGTAAAGAAAAAATCGTATAAATCTTCACCGGGACCTAATAGTATGCCATATATAGTCATTAAAAATGTCCTTCGGTTCGTAAACATCTCATAAATATTTACGATAAAATCTGGTCAAGGAAGGAAATCCCGGAGTGCTTCGGGAAAGAAATTTTTGGCCTCATTCCCAAAAAAGATCGAGATACTGATCCGAAAGACAATAGAACGAGAGCCTTAACAAATAATACATCGAAAATCTGTTTTTCAGTTCTACAAACGAGAATGACGCGATTTATGCTCAGCAACATGTATTTTAGGCCAAATCACCAGAAAGGGTTTTTACCCGGGATTTCTGGATGCCAAGAACACAACACTTAGCTGTGATGCTAGGAAAAGCGAGAGGCAAATTACAGTCTGTTGGATAGACTTAAAAAACGCGTTCAGGTCGATACAACATGAATTAATGCTATTCGCGCTAAGATGCTACAACTTTCCATCCCTAGTTAGTGATAAAATCGCGTCATATTACTCAAAATTAAAGTTTTCTATAATAACTAAAGAAGGCCCTTCAAAAAATTTGAGTTAAAATGTAAGAGTATTTCAAGGTCGTTGTTTATCTCCTATAGTATTTAATATTGTAATTAACATTTTAGTAGATAAACTAATAAGTAACGAGAAAAAATGGGGGTATCGGTTCAAGTTCAATAATAAATACACAGAATCCATCTTAGCCTTCGCTGACGATCTTGCAATACTGACACGTAACCCCAAATACTGTCAAGTTCTATTGGACGAAGTGAGTAAATTCTGTGAGTGGACGGATGGATTTAGGGCAAAAAAATGTCACTGTCTGTGTCTCGGTAGGCAGAATATAAGATATACCTCATACGACCCGGGATTACCGTTAGGGGGTCAATGCATTTCTACGGTTACGGAAAATGCACCATTTAAATTTCTTGGTCGTAAGATTGATAATATAGGTCGTATTCCATCTCTAGAAGGAAAAGTAGATAGCTTTTTAAATGATATAACAAGGTAGATAGCCAACAGATCAGTAACGTCAAAAAAGCTTGGATCTAGGATAATTATCTAACTTCACGTTTAAATTGGCCTTTCCTCGTTTATGATTTTAATAAAACCCTTTTGTCAAAGTTAGATGCAGGCGTCATAAAGATGTTGAAGTTGTGGCTCGGGCTCGCGCTAACGGCTGATTCATCGGCTTTATTTAGGGATCGCAATAGTTTTGGGATGAGTCTAAAAAGGCCATCGGAGCTCTATAAACACCTGAGAGTTTCCAAGAGATACATCCTGGGGAAATCCCAGGATGACGTCGTTACATCGCTCCCAAAAGACAAAGATGCCCCAGAGCTAGAGACGCGACTTCAATTCCATAAGCAGTTTATGATAGGAGCACAAAGTAACAGAGTAGGGTTAGGATCAAGTAGGAAGGCCCAAGATACGGATATATTGAAGTCTTTTATTCGGCAAGATGAGAATGATAAATATAAGATTCATGCAATGAGTTTAGAGATGCAAGACGAGTGGTTAGACATAGGAGATTTTTGCATCCCATTAGCACTAAAATGGCGCACCTTAATTCATGATTGGTCGTCAGCATTGCTAAAATTTTATCTCAATGCGTTCCAAATGACTTCCAGATCAGAGTAATTTAGTAAAATGGGGTAAAGGTACCGAAAAAACTTGCTACATCTGCGGAGAGGCAGTTGGAACTGCTAAGCATTTGCTTGTGGGTTGTAGGGTACTCTTAGATAGCGGTCAGTACTCGCGTCGTCACGAAAGAGTTTTAGTCTTTCGGTAGCCAGAGCGCAAAGGGAAATAACCACAAACGTGCGATCAATAGCTTTTGTGGGAGAAGGCACTAGGGCTACAAAATCATACGTTAAGCTTTACTCTATTCTTAAAGCGGCTTTGGATTGGACTACAATGATGGATATGTAAGAGAAACAATATAAAATCCCAGAGGATATTTGTGCGTCGTTCTCCAAACCAGACATATTTATGTATTCGCGAATTTTAACGCGCGTCGTGATAATAGAGCTTACGGTTCTTTGGGAAACCAACATGCCATCAAGGACCATGCCATCAAGGCCAATAAATATTACGAGCTTACAAACGAACTCACTCGAAATTGGTTCGTCGTGAATTTGTACGCGGTAGAAGCAGTGGCGTAACTACACTGTTCGAGGCTCGTGGCAAAATTCATCGGATGCCCCCCCCCCCTACTTATAAAAAAGCTGAACGTTTATTAATAGTATTTTTTAATTTAAAATACTTTTTATACACTTTTATTTGGTAGACTTTAATCACTGGAGGAGGCCTTTACGTTTAGTTCTTACAGAATAACCACAATATCCAATAATTTTAGTATATAATACACACATACACATACATATATATATATATATATATATTTAAAAACTATTACTACTAATAAAATTAGTAGTACTAACACAAATAATAACTTTGTATACAAATATTTTTCTCTCAGAAATAAAAGGAATTTACATATGAACATTCATCCCCTCTTTTTACCCACTCACCCCTATTTTTGCAATAAAACGTAGCCTATGTTGTTCCTCAGGGTCTATTTTATCTCTGTACCAAATTTTATCAAAATCGGTTAACTGGTTTAGGCGTGAAAGCGTAACAGACAGACAGACAGAGTTACTTTCGCATTTATAATATTAGTATGGATGTGTTATTATAAATGTTGGGAATTTTCATCTGACCAGGGGCCCCTTCCGGCTGGGGGCCCGTGGCATTTTGCCGACTTGCCACCCTGTAGTTACGTCACAGGGTAGAAGTCGGAGCAAGAGGTATAACGGTAAAATCTCTCTACAACCTACTAAAAAACTTGGGCCTGTCCAGAACTAATAGCAATTCATTCTTGGAATGCACTTCGAAGGCAGCCCTAGTAGGTAATTTTCAAATTTGGTTAGGTAGAGAGAGGAGCTCGGACGGTGAAGGTGAGCGATTAACGCGCGTTAGGTAGAGGCCCCTTAAACCTACACCTGGGTCGCAAGTCCCAGGCACTGTTGAAGCTCCTCTCCCTTCAACGTGATGGATCTGGCACCCGCACGGTGAATACATTGAATGCTAAGAGGTTTTGTCTCTTATTTTACATTCCCTTTTTCACTCGCCTAGACAATGTAAAACGAATATTTGAAAATTGAAACGTTTGTGTTTCATTGTACTTTATGATAGTTTTAGCTAGTTCGATTTCTTGATTTTTATTATTTCTCCACACGTAAGATGAAGGAATCTTTTTTTGTTCAGGGTATGGTTTAAGATGTCCTCAAGGCAACTGTTAATTATCACCGGGATAATTTGTAGTCTAAAGTTACATTCCTTCTTAACTTTAGGTGTTATGATAATGAAGTACTATTGAGTTTATGATGAAAAAAAATAAGATTTTTTTTTTTATGTTTTGCAATGAAATCATTAGGTGCCCTCAGTTTCCTTCAAGTATTTATTAAAGTACAGTTTATTATAGTTTTAAGTAATAATTTTGCAAAGAGACTTTGTGTTACATTAATAAAATTGTGTTAGAAATTCTACTATTCAAAACTAACAGAATACGCTATACAAATATTTACAGTGTCATATAGTAACCTTAGTATAGGTTCCTTGAAATAAAAACGTTTTTTGTTTTTGCAAAACGAACATTTGTGCAAACAAAATTTCATATATTGTCGCAGAAAAGTTTTGGTTTTCGAGATGACATTTGTACTTTATTTAAAATAGACTAAAGACTAGAAACAAAATATATCTTAACGAAGATTTTGCTAATTATATATTAAATGTAAATAATATTGAATAAAGACGCCTGTACTTACGTTACGCAGTTAGGCACGCCATGTGGAAAAACTACTGGTTAGATTACAATTGAATTTCTTATATTTTATGTCTAAACATTCAGCCTTAGGCCAAAAAGAAAAATTGAGATTCCTTCTTACAAACTAAATTATACGAACTGAAACCAACAACGATTTTTATAAGCACTGCTGGTTCAATGACATGAGGTTTTTAAAACATACGAAAACATTGTGAATACGTACATCAAACTACTACTTAAAATGTTTTTTTGATAATGTAGAAGTGGTTGAACCATTTTTTTATATTACTTTCTACTTTAACCGAAAATATTAAAGCGTCTTTTGCACTTGAATACGAAAAAATCTTTAATCTCTGATTTAAACAGTAATTTGATTGACCCGACTGTGACAACTGAAACCCGTGAACAAAAGACCTTTGTCATAATTGATTGAGATCGAAATAAATGGTAGAAAAGAAAAGAATAGAATTTTTTCCTCAAATAGGCTTTTCACTGCCATTTCTTTTTACTATTCTATTACCTCTTTTTTAATTTAATCGGTTTTGATAAAAATTAATATAGTATTGTATCAATAACAAAACATAATCTAATAACTATCTTATATGTGGACAATGTCTTAAAAAAACGAACTTAGAACTCATTCAAAAGATAAAAATATTCAAACCTCGTAATCGATTAAATAAAGAAACATTAATTTTAAATGCATTGTATCAAAATTCCAGTTCAGACCACATTATTAAAACATGACAAAAAATTGTCTTTTATTCCATTACAAAATTCATTTTAAAAAGAAAGATTTAACATTGCATTACCTACTCGTAGTTCGTATATAGTGAGTCTCTTAATAATTTTAAACAGCTGTTGCTCGCAATTTCGCTACCAAATTCGCTATATATGATTCTGGTGGGATCCAAAAATAGCAAAAAAAATAAAATAAACAATTCTCTTATATTTTTATGCCTTATTCCACTGCGTTGATAATAAATAAATATATAAAACCTTGTAATAACTATTCTTTTCGTCATAACCGTGGTTAAAAGAACTGAAAGTTAAATTTTGAAACTGCATTAGCACTACAATTCGATTTTAATTGTTATCTATTATAATCAAGTATAATTTTCTTCCTTTCAGATGGTACTTAAAAAAATCTTATATTTAATAAAAAAGAATTATAACGAAAATAAATCAAAGCAAAATTAATTGTAGACGTAAATATAATTTTTAGCAATAGTAATGATATTTGGGCCTGTCTCCGCACTGGCCAACTCTCCCGGTGACACTCTGAAATCCGCGGTGCCATACAAATTTTAATAAAAAGTTATATTTTACAGGTTCTGTTTATAATGCCTATTTGTGTGAAAGTCTTAATATATATGTGTATATATATATAAAACAAAAAAAAAAACAGTTTAATGCATAAGATGTGTACATTCATGTTTCAAATTTTAACATATTGTAAAGCCTTACTTCTTGAAAACAGATTCTAGAATTTCTGTGACAACAAAATTTCCTTTAAGGTATCTTAAAGCAATTTGGATGTTAAAACGACGCTAGTAACCCACTATTCGTATAGCAAACGTTACGTAACCAATTGATGCAGATGCTGATGTTGCAATTTCTGAACGGCCTTTGGTATTTTTCTAGCTAAATCTATTTATACATAATTAATTATATGTATATATATTCTTTGTACCATAAACCCTTTGATGTTCCTACTAAAACGGTGTCACACGATTACGCAATTAATTTGCTATTTTTGTTTTTGAATGCGAAAGAGGACGAGGTTCGCCCGGACGGTTGCCATGACTACCGGGGGCGCAGGCGGCGCGCGCCGCATCTCTCTGGCAGAACTGTCTTTGCTATCGTTGTGGAGGCTGTGTCGAACCGTCCTAAATCGTTTTCAGACGTAACACTAGCTCTCCGTGCGTCGTGTGTGTTGACAGTTAATGCTGTACAGTGTTTTCAACTCGGCTGGTGCTTCTGTAGTGATCGTGAATGTGTGAATGCAATAACCTCGCCATGACACGGGGGTCGTAGCTGTGACCGTTGCAGGGGAGGGGCGCGTTACACGCTTCATATCATGCCATTCGAATTGAGATCAGGTAAGCTTTGTTTCAGCTGATAATGGTATTCTTTTAAGCGCATTGCTTTGTTACACATTTATTTCTTTAGAAAAAATTATGTGTTGTGAAAATTAATCCTTAATTTGATTGTCATAATTGAGGACTACCCTGCGTTGTAGCTAATATAAACTGCATATATTTGTACATACAAGTAATGTAATATTTTTTTTTTATTTTTATTTATTAATGTCATCTATTAGTGTAACGTTTTTCTAATAAATACAAGCAAACGTACAATATATTAAAAGAGTCCAAAATATTTTTTTTTGTTATAATTTATAGGGATATTATTATATTTTAGTGGGATGATTTTGGTAGTTTGCAGAAATCCCTTCCGGCCTTTTTATGATTGGGTTTCAAAGCACGAAAAAAGTATTTAAGGTTGTCAAAGGGGTCATTTTATACACTCACATCTAGTATATATGTATGTATGTACATACCTAGTATATTTTCTTTGTATGGGTAAACTAGGTCATGCATTTGTGGCATTTGGTTAATTCAACAGTCCGTTGAATTGTATTAGGGTATTCTAATTGTTTAGTTATACTAATAGTACTATGATTTTGAATATATGTAGTTTAAATTGAAGCCAATTTAAATCGTATTTAAAATTTGAATTTAATTAAAAACAATGATAAATTTAAGGTGAAAATAAATATATAAGTAATAAATTAATGTATTATGGTTCTAAGTATATGGATAATTGTCGCATTTTAATGAATACATATAATATTACTATTATTCTTTGTTCTAGTGACGAAAATAGACATATGCAACGCTTTAGCTAAAAGCTTTGTGTATCTATCTGGACATATATGAAGTTCAAATTTTTCAGAAAACAGAATCAGATTAAATCCTTATATTCCTATTACATCTACTAATAATTAAACTATACGTTCAAAATATCTTAAATCTTTTCATGTCAGAATGTATCGAAAGTCATATTATATCACAGTATATGTTTGACCAGCGTGGGTAATGCTTTATATGCCCTGTCGCTGACAGATCCGGGGTGCACCAACATAGCGGGCGATGACTTTCGCAGTGGTTTTAGTGAGTAGGGACCTGCCCAGGTCGAGTCTCAAACATCCTCTCCGGCCCCACCAAAGCCGGTGAGACGGCTCGTAAAAAGAGTTTTCCTGCGTCATCAAAAAAAAAAAAGAAAGGGTAATGCTTTATATATTTTTAAGTACTTCACGCCACAGTTGCCGGAACGTTTTAGCTAGATAGTCCTTTTTAAGAAACTTGAAATACAATTTACATCTTCATACTTCAAACATAAAGTTTTATGACAAACGGCTTCAAGTCAGCATTGGTTTAGAAAAAGGTTTTACCATATTTCTCCTCCCATCGAGTTTATTAAAAATATACACCTACATATTTATTTGCTTTACAACAAATGGCAGTTTTTTTTTCTTACAATTTAGAAATCTTTTTATTATTTCAATGTAATTGGAACAACACATGGAAGATAAAATGTTATTTTATGAAAATATACATACTATATTTTTCTTCGTATTTATCATTTTAACGGTATTCGCGTCCTCATAACCAATTTTGTTATTGTAATTATATTTTATTAAATTATTTATTAAAATTATGCTTTATCTGGTCATAAAGTATGTATTAAATAATCATATATGTGAAACATAAATTAAATGATAAGAATAGATTTGAGTTTTCGGACCGGAAAATGTTACTATTGAAAATATGTTACGAATTTCTTAAAAAACCGTTATTGTACAACTAATACAAGGTTGCAGCCGGAAAAACAATGAGAGTGGTTTTAGCAGTAATTTATCGGACAGGCCTTAGGTAACTTTATTTCGCCATTTAGATAGAATCTCTACATATTGTAGTATTTTTATGTAAGTAATATTGTACGCGGAGATATGCCTATAGCTGCATCACATTGCAAATAGATAGTCCATTCTGGTTTAAATTTACTATCAGCAGTATAAATAAAGAGCCTCCACAAAAAGTTGTGCGAACAAATCTACCAAGTACCAAAACCACCGAGGTTCTTGAGCTTTTCAAATCCAATTATTATAATATGAAAATTTTAAAATGATACTAGAAATTAAAACCAGAAGAATATTTTGTTGTTCGCGTAAAAACAGTTGAAACTATTAAATATGCCCGAAATCACTATTAATAATAGTTATAATTGTTGGTCTAATGTCCACTATTCTTATTATATTTTTTTAATAAAAATAAAAATAGTCTATATCTTTTGCTAGTATAAATAACATACCTAAATTGTGTCCATAGCTAGAACAACCATTGAACCCAAAATTTCAATTTGAGTGAACCACAAATTGATTAACCCGGGACCACTTTAATCATTTAAGATAGATATCTCTATATTATTAGCTGTAAGCAATAATCCAATTATTAGAATAGTAATTAACTTTAGTAATAATACTATCGATTCAATAATAAAGACAATTGGATAGATGTATGATGTATGTCTGTTCAGTAATTAAACAAAATTACTAAACCAGTCCAAACAGTATAATACTAACTTATGTATTTTATAAGTATATCTACTAATAAAATAACACAACGTAAAAATTATGAGGATAAATATGTATTTTTGAGTTGGCGCATAAATTGCAATTAAGCTGTGAAGAGGCTCTAGTTATATATATATATATATATATAGTTCATTTTAGAGCAATAGATTACGAAATTTTGTATTAATTTTTCAATACCTACAAAAAAATTATAATATAAGAATGTTAACTTTCTAACGTACTTCAATAATGAAGTTTTACATTTTCATAGCAACGTTTTACTTGCAAATGAAAAGAATATTTTTGTATTTAGTATTCTTAACCACTTGACATATAATGAACCTCGGATAAAAGTGTTTAATTAAAAAGTATAATTTGCATTTTAAAAACCAGTGACAAATATCTGGATACAGTTGTTGAAAAAAAATAATATTTTAAATTTATTTCTTTAATAAATTTTCCGTCAAGTTGTTCACCAAGATGATTAGATACTACCCTTCTTGTCTGTTTGTTGTATTCATTTGTTTAACCCCACAACAAGGTATTAAGTTAAAAATACTTAATTATTATTGTATTCCCACACGTTTGGTCATTTTTACAGAAAAATAGTTCGTGGAAGAACAATAGATATTCATGAGACCTTTATTACAGCAGGTTGACGCCGCCACGGGTCGCAATCTAAAAAATTAATTACCTCGTATACATGTGCGTACATTGTTATTTAGTGTTAACTATACGATAACAACAAGACTTACTGTATATATAAACATACTTACTTACTGTATATATAAACATACTCTTCTATTACTTCAAAATGAACTGCAGATCGTAAATTTATAGTTGCAATTATAGAAAGAGAGCTTTTAGTTTTTCTACAAGCCATTATAATTATGTATTTAACATTTCTATTACTTATTTGATTACATTAAATTTATACTTTCTAATATATTTAAACTTTTTTTATTCCTGCGAAATCTTTAATTAGATTAAATAAAACACACAATTTTTTTATTAGTTTTCTTCTAATTACTAAATAAAGAATTTGCATGTTTTAAGTAATGAATTTAAATATTAGATTTTCAATTATCCTTTGTCTTGTAAGACTTTTGTCTATTCGTTTTATTTTTACTCATATCGATTCTTTGGATTCCAGCCTTATATGTATCGTTCCTTAGGTGTTAATGCTATCAAATTGCTGACAGATCCTACCGACACCTTACTTTATTATTCCTGCTGCCTTCTCAAGTGTAAAAGTCGATTTTATTCTCGTATTCGAATCATGATTCAAACTCTATTTTTCTTCTCCATTTATCGAAATTTATTTTAATTTGACCATGCCAACTTTTCAAGGACTTAAACTTTAAAGGGTGTTTTTAAATTTAATATTTCAGGTTCTCTTCGTTCTTCTTCCGGATATCTTTTTGTAATAAGGAACCGAAGGAAAAACTCTTTTAAAATGAAGTTTTAGTTACTCTTTTCGCTTCACGTTATTATAATATCTTTTTCTTCCGATAATTGGTCTTTTATTAGATTTTGTTATGGTTTCAAAAAAATTGCGTGGTTATGTCTCTTGTTTTCTACAATCTTTGCCTGTCACACGAAAAGGTAAGGTCATTCTCTGACCTCCGGGCTCAAGAATAGTTCCCCATCCCCCTTTCACCGCTGGATTAGGGCTTTTAGTTTAAAAAGCTCCACGTGACAGAGAGTCAGATGGACCTAATCAAAGGGAGGCTGTCCTCCCATGACCTGGACTTGTCGTACTTTCAATTTAGAATCCGCCAGAGGAAATCTACTGTCGATGCCATCAGGTACTTGATATAAAAAGCCTTCGTCACCCATAGATTTATACAGATATAAGAACAACATGGGTAGTTACGGAGCCGAATCATAGAGAAAGAAATGCATAGATGGCTATAATGGGGTCTTAGCGGGGTGGGTCCCTTATATGTTCGGTCTCCCTGTCGCCTTGTTCTGTGACATAACCTCATGTCTTTTTATTTGGAACTTTTGCGCAATTGTGAGAAAAGATTAGATTAACGAGAAAAGTGAAGTACTAATACTAATTTTAAGTAGGTAATAGGTACACATTTTAAGCATTGTAATCACTAAGATTAACGATGGCCAAGTCCTAATGAGTCTATTGAACTGAAACACTTCCCTTTACCATGGTACATTGATAAAATACCCGACACTGTCAACCGCTTCATAAATATCCACCTTATATAAAGTTGGCAAATGCTTTGTTAAAATAGAAAGGACAGGGATTGTCAATATCGTTACATTTACTTCTATAAAACATGTACTACACTCTCCATTCTGATGACTCTTCAAACCATTACGCATGAAATATCCTCAGCCTCCTTCAATAAACGTATTTGCTTAGGTTTAAGTAACCCAACTTCTTTATATTTTTTAGTAATTTAAAAAATACTAGACTCAACATTCTTACTGTAATCACTTTTCCATAAAACAAATCTTGCAGAACTATTTAATAATTAAGTTGATTAGATTAACAATATAATAGGGCTTTATAGCTATTAGATCTTAAAATATTAATCCCCTAATACATACTGTAATCTTTTATTTAACAATAAAATCCCTTTTCCCATAAATCTCTTCTTTACTTCTACGATTAATTTTCCATCTATTTAAAAATTAATCCCACGTATCACAAGTTTAAACAATACTGTTTTTACAAAACTGTCTAAAGTTTTCCATCAAATATAAATTTTTCATCAAGTTTCCTCAGCTCCTCTGTAACTTAATACAAAAGAGACAAAGATGAGAAAAGTATGATTATTTATGTCATAGTATAATGAAGTAAAACTTGCAAGTACTTTTATGTATTTATTTACTGTTGAGGATTATGAGTAACTTTAAGATATCTCTTCAAATTATTAAGTGGTTTTGCTTATAACATCACAGAGGTTTGTAAAAGAACTGATGACTTATTATTATATTCTTTCATTACGCGAATGACAGTGGTGGAGTCCTTTATAGAGGGGGTATGTTTTTCATAATATACTTTTTTTCCCCTTTTCATAAATGGAATTAGGAATATAATATTTCTCTGTTCAATGTCTGATAGATGACTTTATAGTTTAATTGTTCTTTTTATAACAAATATGATGTTCTTAAATTTATGATAATGTTTAACTTTTCTGAAGGGATTGTTGTAAATAACATAAGCCAAGGAAATATTACTGACATCAGAAAGAAAGATATGTATATTCCCAACAAAGTTGATTGTGAAAACAGCAAATATATAGTCACTAGGTGCGGTTGTCCGGTAAATTCAACTAAACCTTTATGTATATGTATATAAGATACTGGATCTATATGTATATAAGATACTGGAATTAAGCAATTCAAATACTTTACGAAAAGTAGGCATTTCTTATCCATACTTTTATATCAACATTTTGTTGTATGTCAGTGCTGAATGAGGGAAAAATATTGATTTGTGGTTCTGACGGGACATTAAATCAAATAGTCTTCTTCTTCGTTCTTCTGCAAATAGTTGAGCCTAAAATAAAACAGGTGGTTCAACGTTAACGTCTAGTCCATTATGAAAAAGAAATTTCTTTCGCTATTGTTTACTTCATACCATTTATTCTGTTATACAGAAAAATCTGCATTGACATATTTTTATATAGAAAATAAATAAATGATGATATGCTACAGCTATCTAAGTTGTGTAAATCTTACGTTACCAGGGTGAATTCTATTGAAATCGAGGATAGCGCCGTTAGAAGCCCTAAAGTGCTTAATCCTTTTGAAGGGCCTTTATTTTGTTTGATCCAGTAAAACTCAAAGCCTTAAAAGATAAGCCCTCTTTCGATCAAGAAAAAAAATACGTATTACACTTGACAAGTATTGATCTAGGACACCTACAGGACACCAAGGAGTTGTTCGTTAAAATTTGTTATTTCTACAAATTATACTTTTTGACCATGCTTATTTTTCTTATCATACCTAATATCAATGAAGACCAATTAAATATAATTTTAAAAGTTAATGCATAGTAAAAAAAGAACAAAACATCTTTATAACGGGTTTCAATTATCAGACAACGAGCCAATTTGTTGTAAATCTTTAATTTTTTCTCTTCTCCATTGAATCTGTCCGATTAAGGAATTAATTATGTCTTTATAAAACGAGCAAAATCCATAGAAGTCTTAAAGTTCCCTTTTAAATATTGATGAAAGCAGCTTGTTCCATTTAATGCCAAGGTCTCATTTGTCCTTTAATGTTAATCTATATTATATACAAGACAAAATTGTATATCTAATTCCTTTTCAAAACATTTTCATTGCACTGCAACTCTACTGACTAAAGTGTATGAGGAACTTCATGGTTTTTAGACCAAAAAAGTCATGCTAGTAAACTAGTTTTTTTATCCCTCTGGCACTATTATGGTACTTGCTATTTTAAAGATTATAGATGCAATTTCATCATTTAGTTCGGCTTTTTAAATGCATATTATTTCTTTGAATTGAGGAACATTTATAACGTCTTAGTTTATTAGTATTTACTTAATTGTATAAATTAATTGTTTTTTTTTTTACAATTCCATCTATCTTCAGAAACGCTATTCATTCAAATAAGATGGAATTTACATACTACGAGTCTAAAGAATTCCTAAGTGTCAATGATAGCTTTTAATGTCCCTCATATAAATTAAATTTTATTCTCAAAGTCTTTTATTATTCATACAGACTTTTTATATGATTCTATAGACTACATATTACTCACATAATATCACAATTAAAACGAAGATTAAAACATGAAAACTGTTCGTACTTTCATTCATTCTGCTTCGAAAATATTCTATTTTATGTTTTTTATTCAAACAAACATTAAAAGTTTGTTTTGTATTAAGTTTTGCATTTATTAAAATATTAAGTTCCTTTCTCTCCCATTGATTTATATCTATTATATATTTATTTCAAAAGTTTGTTATTCATTGATATTTTTTTGTTCATCCAGTGTAAATTGCATTTGAGTTTTTTTGAACAATTAGTAGTGTATAAAATATGACTAGGAATATATTTTTAAGTCATATAATGTTGACTTTCAATTTAATATCAACTTGTAATTAATACTCTTTTTTGATTTTATACTTAACCAAAGATGTAAAATTTTACCTTCGTCAGGAAAATTGAGTTCCTAAAATCAATATTTATTTTAAATAAAAAGAAATCGTACTTCTCTAGATTGAAGACTTAATTTCTACTTATTGCATTTTACATTTGAGAGGATTTTATTTCTTCAATTTTAAAATAATATAATGGTGACTTTTTTTGCGTTCAAGAGTATAATAGAAACATATTATATTAAAGCTTTGTTAAAATTACATTTTTGTCTTTTTCTACATGGTCATAACATTTTCAAGACAATCCCATAATGGAGTACACTTCATCAAATACCATAACATACCACACCATATACATAAAAAAAGAAAAATCCCCACAACTTTTTTCATTACATACATCCATATATTTCAAAATTTGTAAGGAGTTACAAATTTTGAAATATAAAATGGAAAATACAAACAAATTTTTTTTCATATGCATAAAGGCTGTGTACGTAAAAGATTTCAAATAACTTGGTCCCCTTTGGATTTTACAATTGGTTAAGGGTTAGCGTAACAAATGAAATAAACGAGTATCTCACTGTATTGAAGGCGTTGCAAGGCTTGTTAGAAACAAAATGAGACAAGAGGCTACTTATTAGGAGAATGGTTTCTCAAAATAGAAAGGTTTTTCTTTTCTTTACTCATTATCAGACCGACAAAGAGTTAAACCAATGAATATAATTGAGAACTCTTGTAACAGTGGTAACTGTATTCATCAAATTAAAACAATCAATATATTTTTTTTAGTTTTCATTATTATGGTTGCATAAAATCATGGGTCTGAAAGGCAAAAAATTTGCCGTGTTTTTCTTTACCAGTAAGAGTAAATTCTACAGAAAAGAGTGCATTGGCTAAGAAAATTTTTTACAGAAAAAAGTTCCAACTAAAATATAGGAGTTTGCTTATTTATTAATTATTTTAGGATTTCAAATACACAATTGCACGGTAATACCAAGCACTATATTGAAACTGAATAATAACTAATATCGTCACTGGCATCCCTGAATGGATTGTAACATATAGACCAACAACAACAGGACGCTCTCGTGCATCTCGCATCCATTCATAGTCGGTGAATCTCATAAGGTCCTACGACATTCTAGTGGGTAGGATACTTTTCGTTCTGTCTTCAATGATTTGGACATTTTGGACAAAAAACTGCGACAAGCCCTCAAACCAGCCTTAAGTAGATGCTGCTACCAGTAACGTTTTTTTCCAATTTAGATGTACCTAATTGGACTATAGAAAATCCTCTTTTCATTTTCGAATGCAAAACCACCGCAATTGAATGGGTTACCTAAAATGTGAAGAAAGATATCGCAGACATTAAAAATAGGCTCGCGTTGCGAGGCTACTGAAATTAAAAAATATCCCAATTTCAATAGAGAAGATAGCTGGAATCTATCCAACATCTGGGACCCCCTCCTTAAAAATATAAAATCCCATGTCCGTGACTACACCGCAGGACCTTGTGACACCGTAAGCGCATTCTACCAACATTCAGAGCGGTACGCCAGAAAAATTAAGAAATTATTAGCGGTAGATGATAAATTACAGTATCAATTAACAGGCATTCACATCTCGTCTGCCCGTAATCACAGTCGCTGCAAAGTAACCGAAACGTCGGAAGTATGTAGTTTTATAATAATAAAATATGCGTCGTAATCCGAAAAATATTAGTTTCATTTAAATGAATACTCGCGAAAGTCTTAGATCTCATTTCCAGTATTTTTTTTTAATAAAACAAGCCTGTCGATTTTAAACATAAATTTTATGTATTTAGTTGTTGATTTAAAGCTAACATATTTGTTGGAAATATATATATATATATATATAATCTATCCTCAAAATATGATGTGAAAAATTTTTTTCTTTCTGTGACATGATTTTTAAAAAGCATTTTACTACTATTTGAAAGCCATAGTAACATTTTTTTGATCAAATAATGTTGGATCTATTTTCCCGGAAGCTTTTAACAGATATACGATATTTTTCCTTTCATTTCCATATATTTTGTTGCCTGACTTCCTTTTTCCAATTAATAATGTATGCTTGACGACCCTCATAATTTATTTGCTCCGCTATTTACCTTCTTAAAAGGACTTTTACTGAATTAAAATTTTGTTATCAAAAGGAAGACTATTTTGTTTTTTAGAAAATAAAAGAGAAATTCCCATAAACTTAAGGAAAAAGGCATGATCACCTATCCAATTATATTAATACTTTTTGATAACATAAATTGACTTTATTTACATTTTTATTGTACATAATTTATATTGTGTGGAAAAAAAGAACATATTTTTTTTTGATTTTGATGAAGGATTGTTTTAAATTATAATAAAACATCAAGGGGAGAAGTATTCTATCTCATAACTTATTTATTCCTCATACAGCATAGCTTTTATGGATTAAGGGTGAAACTTTAAAAAAATTTCACGTATATATGCAAAAAATGGGTTCAAAATGGCGGTATACTCTGTGTGTTGTCATTTCAATATGGTCAAAGCTTTAAAACTTCTATTAAGAAAACCACTCCATTATTTGTATAATGAAATAAGGTCTAGGTTCTGTGTTAAATATTTAAATTAGGTCGTAGTATAACTTTGTTGAACTTAATTAATTGAGTGAGAGATCATTTCAATTATTAATAAGGTTGTTGAGAACTAAACAACAAATTTACCTATAACCTGTTACTTTTATTTCGTTTGTTTTAATTTTTTTCTGTACATTTATTAAGAATGAAGCTATAAATTCTTTATGTTTGCAAAACAGATGTCCTGTTCATAAAGAAAATTATATTTAACCAGTATTTTAAAGATTAAATAATTATTTACATATTTAGTTTTGCATTCCAGACAAATGCAAAAAAAAAGAATAAACAAAATTAAACATAATATTGTTTTTTAGCTAGCAATGTTTGCATATATTTAATAATGTATGCTAGTTGTTCGGGTGCAATTATATTTTGAATCGGTTATCTTTACTGTATGATTTAATTTTGCGATGTCAAATCCAACATGGTCCCTTGTTGAAGACACATATTAATTCACCTTTATATAATTTCTATCAAATGAAAGGAGTTGCCAAAAATACCTCGAAAATTAAAGGGACGGCAGTCTAAATAATATATGGCTGAATTGTAATGCTAGATTTTCATGGAGATATTCGACCGATCGAGTTGAAATTAAGTAAGCACAATCAGTATGGACGACAGTGTATCGTAATATTTGTGACGCAATTTTGTATTTTAATATGGTCGCACATCCAAGATGGCTTACTGGTTATTTTTAAAATAAATCTACAATATGCCGGTCATAAAAGGGCATGATAAAAATAACTATAAAAACATTTCCATGGATATTTAAAAATTTATAAATTAATGAAAAGATAAAAACCTTTTAAAAATATTTTTTTATTTGAAAGTACTGTAACGAAACAATAATAAATTTACTCCAAAACTTTTAATACCTCCTTTTACTACTCACAAAAGATAATATCTGTTTAATGTCTTCATTTCTAAAATATTTCTAGTTTTCATAATTTTCTATTAATCTTAATACTTCACTTTACACCGTAATCTACGACATGAAAATGGTTTCTCCAATAAAATCGTTTTGACACGTCTCTGTCTCACTTGAATTAAAGAACTAGATTTATTGTTACGGGTGTCCAAAAATAATAAATATGTTGCATAAAGTATTTATATTTGTTGTAAAATATAATTCTTACATATGTCAAAGCTGTGATTTTATATTCATCTTCAAATTTCAGAATGAAATTCATGCATAATAAGAATTTCAAAAAATTCCTCATAAAGAATGTCGTGGGCGGCGGCGAAAAGGTTGAAAGGTAAAATTTTTGTAAGTCCAAACCCGCTTACAGCGAGTAATTAGGACGAACGGCCAGCTAAAAGTTTTAATTGAGATTCAAAGTCACGTGTTTAATTTATGGGTTGAGAGAATGTGAAGCGAAAAATACATATACCTCGCATGAGTCTATTTTGTTTAAATTAAGCTTAATATTAGTAATAAAATATAATTCATGGCTTAATTGGCATATGATAATTTTATAATTGAAAAAAATATTTTTGACCATAAGCATTTCTTTAAAATTATTCCACACAGTTTCCTGTTATATGTGTGTAATTAAATGTACTGAAACCTTTAAAATGACATTCAAAATGATATTTTTCAATTCAAATTCAACTTGTATACAAGATTTCAGAAGTGTATTTAGAAAAATAAATAATGAGTGCTAACAAAAATAAACTCAGTAACAAACCAATAATATGAGCTATTATGTGTGTGTGTCATTTTAAACAAATTTGTCTATAAATCCAATCATCTATACAAACTTTTCGTTTAATATGAGTATAAGTTTTAAAATGAATCAAGTCTATGTTAGGCAGTTTACAGTGACAAAAACAATAACCGTGTTAGCAATCTCAGGAAATCGTAGCTATCGGATACATTAAGTGATTTATTTTAATACATTTTACACTAAGTTTCGGTTACATACAACTTTCTTCGAAAGTGTCAGACACTTTCATCTCGTTTGTTCGTGATCACGGTCGTAAAGTAACGGAATCGTCGGGTAAAATGTAATATAATAAATCTCGCAGTATATTCGCAAAACCAGTTTCTTTCATGTGTGTACTCGTGAAAACTCTAGATGTTGTTAGTATAACAAACCTATAATAGAACCGAAGCCAACCTTTATGCTTGATATTTTATGTATTCGATAGTTCAACAAGAATTATTAGGTTAATTAATATTTTTGCAAAAGTTAGGTATGAGTACTGTGGCAAAATGAGTTACGTCGTCGGTATTATTTGGAAGGAAAATTGTTATATTTTAAATATGAGAGAGTGGTGAGTCTGACTATATGTCTATTCTCTCTTATGAGAGAGTGTCATAGAGTTGCCTTGCAAATGAAACTGTTGGTTCACGGCAGTATAATGTAATTATTTATCCATTTTTTAGTTTTGTGAGTTGGGTCTTAAACATCCACAATCCACATATGTGAATACATGGAACATAAAAATTGAAATATTATATATTTTTTGAATTAGTACTAAACCTGATATTAATATTAAATATAACACTAACTATTGCAGATGTACATTTATTCACCATGCTTGTTTCTCGTATATATTAGAGATATTAAATATTACAGTATATTTGCTGTATTCCTCACAAATCATTCGAATTTTTTGTATATTGGCGAGATACATAATGATTGTGGTGGAATTCAATCTAGTTGCTTACAGGCGATTGTATGTCGGCGCTTCAATGCCATTAGTCGGTCTGTTTGCCATTTGTGGGCGTGCTCAGGTTTTGCGTTATATTTTGATGTTTTATATTTTAGTTTCATTTTTTTTACTTAAAGGGTTTCTGGGAAAGATCTATATTAAAATATAAGTTCTCAATTCCGTAACATTTCTTTTATAACTATATATTTATTTGTGCTTAAATATATAAATAAATAAAATTATTCTTATTATATAAGTAATATTTATATAGACTAATTTTACACACGTTATTATTAATTTTTTTAACCCAAGTCTCGAGTGAATCGCGAAGGAAAAGGTAATGAATATAATTTTATTATTATTAAGAATTATTTATAAATTTGAGAAAATTAGTCTTTTTTGTTAGGTCTAGACTATTTGTTGGCATTATTGTTCAAATAATAAAGACATATCGTTGAGACATCTCTCATTGATCTTTTAAATTATAATAATGTGATTCCAACGCAATAACAGACTTTTTTATAATAAGTTGATTGAACTTTTATTTCAAATGCCATTCAAGTAGGTTTTCAATTTATTCAACAAAGAAGTTGCCAGAGCCAATCTGAAGAATATCGCTGAAACTTTAATAGTTCTTCACTAAAGTGTTCTCATTGATTTAATTTAATTTAAATTATACGTACAGTTAACGTTCAATTTGAATAACAATTTTCAAGATGAAGTTTCTTTATTACCACCCCATAATTTTGTTATTTTCTCAAAAACTACGGACCTGGAATTTTTATACAGTATTGAAAATGTAATGATGAATTTTGCAAATTATTAAGTCGGCTATTGATATTCTATGAGAAACACGACTTTTATAAACATTTTTTTTGCCCAAGTTATTTATAATATTTACGCTAACGAATTTATTACGTCACCGTGTCACAATATTAATCTGGCTTTGGTCACAATATTCTGGCTATGCTGAAATTTATCAAGCTGCTGCTCATGTACGAGACAATAATGGAGCTTTTGGAACACGTAGATATTGCAGTAACATTAACGCTATATTAGAATCGGTATTAATATTGTGCTTTATATACTGTTACAAAATCTCACGCTTTTGCGTACCCATTATGATGCCTATACATGTTTGAAATAGATTAAAATGAGGTTGTATATATTGTTTATTAGAATGTGAATTAAGTATTAATTGATAGTGTCGAAATTGTTCTTTGTTTAGAATACAAAGTTGCTTGGGTATAACCATTTATTTTTATCCAACCATCAAATCTTTGTTGGTTCAAATCATAATGTACATATAATATATTTATTTAATTAATTAATTATACATGTACAATTTTTATATACCTTACTCTTTCAGGTCAAGTTATTTGATTCGTTTTTATTATTTTATAAAACAAATGACGTAGGATTTTATTGTATTATTCACATCTTCGAATTCATTTATACTTTAAGCAGTGTTGCCATTATCGTATATAAGCATATAAATGGGATGAATAGAAAAGGTGTGTAGGAGGTATCTTTGAAATAAATGTACAAAAGATTTCTATATGTTAAAAACTCAAAATAAAAATATATACATTTTCTAAAGGCTTCTGTTGGAAATCTATTATTATGATTATGGAAATATTATTATTATATATCTAGGTATTGGCTTTGGTGAAGTAGTTTTTACCACGTATTATATTTCGAAAAAAAAACCAAGAAAGGCTGGTCTGTTCGCTGACCCTCTGAAAATATTCCTTTAGTCATACAAAAAATGTAACATGCAAATAATAAAATCTTAATAATTCGCCGTTTTATATACTTGCTATCACTGAAATGAAATCATTAAAACATTTCAATTTCTCATGTTATATTTTCTTAGAAAAGAAAGGGGTTGAGATATAAAAATAATAGATTTTAGTTAAAAAACCTTACCAAGAAAAAAGGTTGTATTTATACAAGTGAAATATTAATAGAGCAATATTATGATTGAAGAAAGAAAATCTAACGACTTGTAAGATTTTGACGAGTACACAATTAAATAAATTTAATAAACTTTCAGATGTTTATTATTTTATTTTAAATTTTATCCATTGTTTCGATTATTTTACGAAAACAGTGATTACAGGCAGACTAGATAAAAGTATCTGTCGTGCATCCGACCGATATTGTCTGATGATATGACAAAGTAAACGTTTACCTGCCTGGTGGAGCATCCCGCTACTGTATTCGATGTCTTTTTCAAGTTTATTATGACACATGTTGGTATGTTTTCATGGTTCCGGGATATTGTAAAAAATTTCAAGGATGCTAATTATTTTTTGGTTATAAGGTACTAAAACCGTATTTTATTTCCTATTTTCAGTCCGTACCTCTTCACGTAACAATATTTAAAATATCTTATATTATCGTCCGTGATCACGTTTGCTGAAAAGTAGTCGAACCTTCGGGTGAAATGTAAAACAAAATAATAAATACGTAAGTCAGCAACACAATAGTAGATCCGACAATCATTGTTTTATTTAGAGAAAACCTTGTGTTGGTTTTTGTTAAGAAGAAACACTGTTCAAAAAAGATTATATATTTATGGTAAGCAGAATAAAAAATAAAAAGTATATGACTGTATAATAAATATGACTGTACTATATTTTTATAGTTATGAGCGCTTTGTTTCCACACTCATTACATCATTCTGAAACAGTACATCAAAACCAATAAGTCTTCTACATGTTTAATGTTCTTAATAGGAGACTTGAAGATGGACTAAGTCGATTATGTTTTTTTTAAGACTTATTACATGATAATGACCTTTTTTCTTTACTGCACTTTATCGTTTTCGTTAAAAAACGAAAATAAGTCTTATAACTTGTAATAGTCAAGAGCATAATGGTTTAGCTGTGTATAGATTTTTATAACGTTCAATAATTTTAATTCATTGATAGCCATCTGAAGAATTACACATTATTTATTTGAATGTAAAATTAAATCCTATGCGCTTAGATCGAAGCTCAAAACTTGGTTATGAGAACATATATATTGAACATTGGGATTGAGTGCTAATCCGCTTTAGTACTCAATGCAGGTTTCTAATGGGAACTTGCCCAGCAAGAGTACTACGTGTGCAATCAACATTATTATATGCCACCGATGGACATCCATAAAAGTATTTTGCGGATGCGTTGCCTCCCTTGATTGGGGAAGAGGGAGAGGCAAGGATGGGAAAAGGGAAAGGGCAGGAAGGGTGGGAAAAGGATAAAGGCAACAGGCTCTCTCACTCATCGGACGAAACGCAGTCATTTATGACTACTTCAATCCGATCTTCTGTGAGAGGGTGGTAATTCCCCGGTCGAGCCAGCTCATGCTCGAGATGCAGTAATTTGACCACAGCTAGTTTCTACCACCATAAACAATACAGTAATGGAATAAAAAACGCTTATAAATACAATATAATTATTACAAGAAAGTTATCAGGTACTTTTAATTTTAGATAACGTTCCTCTAGAAAGCTAAAAACAATATGTCTTTATCTATTCATTTCACATCCATATCGTCGAAATTATCTCATTCTGCATTTTGCGCCTGCAGGAAGTTAAAAAGCTATCAAAAATTGTATAAATACAGCATGCGTATTTGACTAGAAATTTCGTTTGCTAAGGTGAGTTAAATAAAATAAATGAGTATACCCTGGTGCAGTTTTCATTTAATAATAATAACCTATATAATGAATTTGAAAATATGTTTAAGTGCTGAAATGCTGCTGGGAGACCCACGGCATGTTAAGGAACACAAAGGTTTCCTGACACAAAGATTTGTTAACGGTGGCAAACGGACTAGCGCGATGACGTGATTTCCAATTAAGATACCTACATATCTGTATTTGTGAGTGTCCTATTAGCAATATTTCCCAACGTAATCCTAATAAGAAGTCTGTGATAAATATCAGAAGAATTATTGGCTTCTATTGAATTCTATTGAATAGAATCTAAGATCTCATGGGTTAAAGTAAAGAAAATGTGCATGTTTCATTTTTAGATAATATGGTAAATAATTACAAAATATTATATCAAAGGACTTGTAAATTATGTCTGGTGTATTTATTGCTATTGACAAAACAGTTGACTACGTTTGTTACATTCTATTAACATGTCGGCATTAGTGATAGATTGATATCTGAGTTACCACGCTGTCGTATTTGGGCAGGTAAATTTATCTTATCCTAGTGTTACATCAAGCTGGTAATATCCTAAGGCGGTGCGCATTTTTTACCCTCACTTTCTCTCTCTCTATGATATATATTAGGAAATACTCAAACGTATCATCACTTAGCCTTTGAAAATTTCCGCTTCTGTCTAGCGTCAATTATTTGATTTTCATTTGAAAATAGACCGATTAAGCTCAGGCAATTTTTGTTGGCAGAAGCCGTATGACAGGCAGAACATATTTCAATTTAATAAAAGATAAACGTGAGCTCTACCAAAGATTGCCATACTGCTATGATCATAATTCTTATTTGAGGCATAAACTTAAGTGGGTACTTGCACTTTGATCCCGAGATTTACATTTTCCTCCTCTCTTGTACTTTATTTCACCCAGGAACGCCAGGTTCATATGAAAGTGATTCAATTTAAAAATAAATGTTATAGACGTTCGTTCACAACTAAAAAAAATGAGTTATGTAATAAGTTTGCCTCTTAAAAGGAATCTCCAGAATAAAACCTCTTCAAAAAATCAAGGAAGCAATATTTATATATAAGATTATGGAAACATATCATATAGGATAAATAATTATACAAGAGCGATTACAACGACGACTATGTTCCACTAACTTTTTTCTCTAATTAAGATTGCCCAAGGAGATTACGATTTACGAATAGGTAAAAAAAAATACTTTTGTGTTCGGTTCATTTGTTCTTTTAATTGTCAGTTGGATGTTAAATGAAATGTAAAAAGATAAAACTGGCTGAAAAGATGCTACGAAAATGTCATGATGCCAAGATAAATATATGATACGAAATAGTTTTTAGCACAGCAGTAAATTTTTAATCTTGCAAGATTTATGTGAAACACAAAAATACTGAACTGAATAAATTAACGTTTTTATTAAATCGAAAATACTTTGTTTCATTGTGCAATCCCTTTTTTTTTAAAGAATAATCCTGTTACGCAGATGTGTAATATATTTATTTTTGCATTCTTCTTCTTCTTACTTTTCGATGAAGTTACAACAGAACTTAAACATTTGCAGTAATTACAAGGAACTCGTTAAGTTTTCTAATTTTTTTTCTCTCCACAGAATGTTAAATTACTACAAATGTTTACATCAAATATAAATGTTGAGGAATTTTGACGCCCTTTTCCTCATTTAATTCAGCGTAAACTTCCTTTATTAAAAAGTGGAATTTAAGTCATTAAAAGTGGAGTAGGTAATAAAAGAAAATCTTATTTTCAAAGTAACTCTCTTTTTTCCTTTATCTGTTCTGAATATTTATCTGAACAAGAAAGGAAGTAAAGTAAACCTTAGGTCTTTTTCGTTGATAGTTCTTCAACAAAAAACGACTTAAATATTCATGCATGTGAAGGTTCAAGCGGAATTTTCTGTGATTGTGCATAATATATTTAAAACAAAGTTACGAACTTATTCCTTCCTGAGTGAATAAGATCTTTTGTTGAATTGAATGATTGTATCTATCTATCAAAAAGTTGTGCTTGTTAAAAGTGTTAGCAAAGGATTAACAAACTAAAAATTTTGTAAATATATATAGGTTTTACAATTTATTTATCTTACATTAATCCGCGGTAATTCTATTACAAGATTGACAAAATTTGGTTGAAAGAAGCATGCTTTTTATTTATATGAAATTTAAAAGTATTTTTCAGACATCATACATTATTCCTAAAACCAACCAAACTCTCTAATTTCTATGTAAATATCTCCTCTGATTTGATTCAGAGAAAAAGTATTAGTGTTGGTATAACGGAATGTAGGTTGAAAAAGGAAAAGGATGTAATTGGTTAAGTGTTTGTAACGTTCAATGGGAATTATTTACGGAGGAATCTTGAAGAAATATAATTTCTGATCTACAAGAAATATGAACTGTGTCAAATAGGATAAATTGAAAGTCTTATAGAAAACATTCATTTTAGTTGTTGTTGTAATATAAATATAAATAAATGATAGTTATTCTATATAAATATTATATACATTTTAATAATATCAAAAACACTATGAACCTTTCGTTCTCTTTGAAAGATGTAATTAACTTCTGTAATGAGTTCAGATGGTCTATAAAATACGCAGTTAGCGGAAGTAATTCAGAAAAATTATTTATCATGAACTTTTAATTAAATGTATTACTTACAGGCGATTGAAATGAAAAATAAAAGATGAAATATTTCTCTTTTCTATATACTAGTTTTGCTTTGTATTCGAGATACTTGGACACCTCATTTTAGCACCCATTTTAGACGCATCTGATCTCTTTATGAAACTTTCCACGGAATACGATAATTATGAAAAAGTTAAAGATACTTAGATGTGTTGAAATAAGTTTAAAAAAAAAATCCATGAAATGTATTTCATAGCATAATTTTATTTTAACACAAGCTTTAATATAATTACCATATTATGAGATTACTAAATTTTTAAAACTCTGTGTAATTATTGTTTGCATTTTCTCTTTAAAGGTCAAAAGTGTGCATTTATAAAAACAACTTTATTGATTAAATATTTGAATTCGACTATTAGAAAAGCGCCAAAATAAATAGCGAGCTAAAACAAAATTCCTAAATTAAATAGTTTGTTAAAACATAATTTGAGGTCACGTGTTTGAGTACTTCTTCTTTATTTTAATTTATTTATTATTAAAAAGTAGGAAAACTTTAGTAAACATATAATTGACGACACTTTTTAACAATAAAGTTAAATTAACAGATACCATCTTGTCTTCATTTATCGTTCAGAGGTCACCGGAGAAATAAATCTGGAGTCTTGCCAAATTCGTTTCACGTCTGGTTTTGTTAGGTAACACAGAACAGAATACGGATAGCCTTAAAGTGACATTTGTTAAAACGAAAGACGAAAAATAGGTCAAAGTGAAATTGATTGAATTAAAAAATAAAAAAATAAAATCTATATAATATAGCATATTTTTATTTTAAATTATTAAACATTTTTCATTTTCACAATACAAATTGATATAAAATAAAAAAAAAAATACCAAAAAGGACATCCATTTGTTCTGTACTTTCGCCAAAACGTGTAAAATTTAAGTTATATCACAAAAGTTATAACACACATAGATAGGAATAAAACTGAGCTATCTGTTAATGGCATCATTAAATCCAAGGAAGCTTCTGATTTGATCTTTTATGACTATTTTACACTATTAACTGTTTCTGATGATGGGGTTAGCTGCTATCTATTGGAGTGTTTAATTATCTTAAAATTCTTATCCGTCCTGTAATTTATTCAACAAATTTTCTCCAGGTAAACTGTTCAACTAAAGAAAATTCAGCAAATTAAATAAATATTAAGAATACTATTATATAATATACAGTCAAAATAAGTTTCATTTATTTAAGACTTATGGTCCAGACTCCATATTGAATACGAAAGCTATTGTATCATTCATCATTATGTTAACTCTATTAAGTTCCTCTTACGTTTACAATTACCTACAGCAATATCTACAGAATGCGTAGACACAAAGCTTGTACTACGAGTTATACTGTAAGTGTGACTGTTAATTGAACTGTTTTTTATATAAATTAAATATGTAACTTATAAATATTTTCATAATAAATGGATAGTGAAACAGTGACTTATCCCAAATCTAGCGTTAAAGTTAGAGGTGAGCGAAGTATTGCTGAAATTTAATTCCAATGAATAAAGTGTTGAACTTGTTTGTTACCAAATGAATCAATATGCAATTTAAATAGAAATTATGTCATGAAAAGTTAAACGTCACCAGCAGGATTTGAATCTGCAACCTATGAATTGTCACGTGCCATTTTCATTACTAATTAATCTATCCTCACCAGATTCAGCTCTATAAATTAAGTATCCCATAAATTTATTCAGCCGTCAACCTGAAACGGAGGTGCTCTCTATTAGGTTTTCTATGCAAAATCCTAATCGATGTTTTCCAACTTTGTAAGATAGAAGAGATTAAATTAGCGCAATAAAATAGGTTTTTGTTATTAAAGCAATGTTCAAGCTGGAACTAAACTTGGAAAATTTCAAAAAGAAAATATGTACGTATTAATTGTGCATTTAATAGAATTCAACTACAAAAATAGAAGGTTCAGGGTTTCGACTCTTTAAGGGTTTACGTACGAATACCTGCATAAACTTACTATATTTTGTTAATATAAATTTTGTTAATATGCTTTCATATTAGAAAATTGTAGTTAAGATCAAGAGATATATTAAAAGATAAAAGGCATATCTGAAATTATATGTGACTTAAAAATGGCTCTTTGTTGTTTTTTTTATTTCTTATCCTTATAGCATTTCTTTCAGTACTGCCGCTTCTAATACAAAAAATAAGCCACTGTAAAATGGTACTATAAAACTAATCAACGCGTTCTATCTGTAAAACCTGGAGGATTTTTCAAATTATGTAATGCAGCTTCTATCGTCATAAACGTGACACTGTCGCTCGCACGTTTTAATAAAAGGATATATGTTTGTGTCAAATAAATTCAATAGTTTAAAATTTGATAAAAGCTCACAAAGTTCTCTCAACCTAAAAGATTTTTTGAATAAAAGTCCTTTGAATGGTTGATTCGATTAAATTGTGATACTAAAATGTGAACTGCTTTTTAAGTTACGTTTTTTGTTATTTTTATAACCCATGATTTCAGTTCTTTCCTAAAAAAATAAGCATTTAAAATTTAACTGTAGATATAATAGATAATAAAAATGGGAAATATACAAATTTTTTGAATTATCTAAATTGTATTTCGCATTTTCGAGGCAAATTTTATTTCCTACGAAAATATAAATGTCAAAAAAAACGTCTGGCTTGAAGAAAATAAACTTCATTTTCTATTTGTGCTTTATGCCTCCGGAGAAATGAGAAATTGTGTAGTTTCATTAACATTTCATGTCAGTATTTATCACGTTCATGTATTTGATTTTCAAAAAATTTTTGCCTTTGAATTTTAGGAATAGAATTTTTTTTTTCTATAATTTGTCATTTGTAAATATTGCTATCAATATTTTTGTGATATATATGTATATGTTGAATGTCATTGGTTTTTTTACAATTTTATATCTTTATATAAATTTACCATTTCATAATGTTGGTGGTACATATTCACCAGCAAAAGCCGGAGAAAATATGAAACAAAAGAGAAGAAGTATATGTTATAAACAAAAGTATAGGATATTCAACAGCCAATCCTTTTAGTTTGTGATAGCTAGGAAGAAGTAGTGTGTATATATATAAGGTATAAATTCTCAAGTATCGATTAGTATCGGCTATTATTATAAAAATATGGCTAAAAATCACTGCTCAAGCTTAAAATTGAGAACTCATCTGGACACTCAAATTAGACACTATTGATGAATTTTACAGGGGTTTATTACCTGAAATGTCCAAAACAATTCGACCTTAAAAATTTCAACGAATAAATCCACTTTACTTTTCCATTTTCCTAAATGTGTTAAGGCCTTGACAATGAAAGCAAAAGATCGCCATAGTAAAAATTCCTTTGATATGTGATGCTGAAGGAATTTGATACGAATTTTATATAATAAAAAAATAATTAAAAATTCTATGAAAAGTATGTTTCACGTATATAAAAGAAATTATTTATGTTATAAGCATCGATTGAATCCTGGAATGTACATATCAATTTCAATTTAAGAACCATGCAATTCCGTAAATTGTATTTTCATACCTACTATTGGTACAGACGACTTTGTTTAATAAATGTACTGGCTTTGTTTAATATTGTATATGTAAATATTTTGAAGATAATTAAGTGATAATTCTAAGAAAATATGATTTTAAGTCCAAATATGCTTTTAAAAATGGAATATAATAAAGTTCCTTCTTTACTTTGAAACTGTTCCCACAATGAGAGATACAACGAAATTAATGATTTGTTTTTCAATAACATCAGTGCTTTGATGTGAAAACACAAAGCCGTTTTTTTTTTTTTGTATTTTTATTCGTCGCAACGAATAATACAGGTAACGGTTGTTTTTTAGTCGGATAAGCCAAAATGTATATGATGAAAATTGTTTTTTATTTTTATCACTGAGGAAGAATAACGAAAAGGAAAAACAAACAAACAGGACAAAAAAATAAAGTAAAGAATTGTTTGTATATTTTATTTATTTATATCATAAAGAGGTAATAACAGAAAAAAATCTACATATGGTCTCAAGTTGTCAATAGCCATTTAAATAGACGAATTAAATTAAATTTGAGATATAAATATATGGATGGTCAAAAAAAAAAAAATTATTGAAAAGTTTAAAAAAGAAAAATCCTTTTTGTAGCTAATATCTGGCAGTGTTAGGTTATAAAGAAGAAAATAACTCTGAATGTGACATTCTTTAAAATGCAAGACGTACGACAAAGTGGTGAATTTATGTTAAAGGAAGGCGCATAAGTAACACCCATTAACTTTTTTCCCTGAGGATTTATTGAAATATAAAGCATTATTTTTATATTTAAACTTGGAGAAAAAGGATTCTGTTCGAAATTTAAAAATGATGTATTTGCTGAGTTGAGAATATGTAATAATTTTCTAATGGTGCAGTAACGGTATAACTAGTAAGTAAAGTTTTAAACAATAATTGGTTTAAAATTATCGTAAATTCTCTAAAATTATGCTATGGCTTTCCCACTGTTATAAAAATGCTGTTAAAATATGTGATATTGGTCTTTGGTCAAAATTTTGTGCATTTTAAAGACTAAAATATTAAAAGACATTATCAGAAAAACGTAGTCAGTTTTGTGCCATGTCATATCATACATGTCACAATGTAATGATTTCTAGCCCATGATATCTTCAGATATTTATGTTTATTTATACCGCAGAACTAGTAATTTAGACTATGCAAGACCATATACGAAGTCAGGTGATAGTCCGATGACTAGCCGTAACTATAAAATGTCCGCAAAATACCTGCCGACATAGTGGGCTAAATTTATAGTGCTCCTAATAGATCGTGATGATTGTGAAATAATATCATATAATGTAACAAAGAAACATCTTAATTAATTTATTGAAAGTACTAGTAGATAGAGTATTATCGTTATACCTTCTCTTCATACATAATATAGAAGGTATACCTTCTCTTCATACATAATATATAATATCCCCATGATATATATTGCTCTTCCAAACGACTGAGAAGCAAAACAATTAACATGAAAAATAGATTTTTAATATAATTTCTCTTTTTATATTACCGATTACCACAAATTGACTTACTCTCAGCCAGTAAAGCATTATTTTGTTACAAAGTTTATTATAAGTAACTTAACTTTTAAATATCTTGTTATGTATATTACTTCAATTTTATTTTTTTGAAATTGCTCCTTGTCTAAAGTGGGATTACGTTTAGCTTTTTTAGCCGCATTAATATTATATTACTCACGGAAACCTCATAATCTTGCTAAATTCCTATTTGGTAATGGGCCATCAGCAGCATTCTTGGTATAATTCTGTACATTTGACCGCTATTAATCTTTATGCTTATAAAAAACAATATTAACTGCTTAGAATGTGAATGACTGCTTGTTATAAGACGATAAAGCGTTTTATATTCAATTATATAATATATAAATTATCATAATAACTATCTGTTTATGTACTATTTCTTAACGTTAAGGATTCTCCTTTTGCTAAACAATATATTTATTTTCTGTAATTTTTATCCTTCCCTTATTTAGAAAATCAAACATGTTTTAGCAAAATTAAAAATATATTTTTAACAAAGCTTGCTTCCAGCATCTTTAGAAAGAGAGTTTTTTTTTTCTAAACTGGGAGAATTAATTAAGACTGCAAGAAAGCAGATAGCTATTTTTGGAATGGTTCGAGAAAAGAGATAGAAGTTTCCTATTCGACTGCGTTTTCCAATCAAAGGACTGAAAATTACGAACGAAACTCCAGAGTAATTTATTTTTAAGACAGTTTTCAATGGAATCTTGACTTGAATCATAAATTCAGTTTTACTGTAGTATTTTAAACTTATATCATTTACACTACAGGCGGTTTGTACGAGCATAAAGTGTTTTTACTTAGATTTGATAATAAAACTATACTTCGTATCGAAAGCTAATTTTATTTTTTTATAAAAAGTTATCATATAAATATTAATTTGGTGATAGATTAAATACATAATTTAACATGAATTAAAAATAGAAGATTTTAAGACTTTCACAAACAAAAAAACTTGTATTTAAGATCTTATTGTAGTTGAAGAACTGCATGTCTATGTCTAGGAAGTTTTATATTTTGAGTCAAAATTCCCATACCTCTTATTTTCTCGTGTCTTTGTTGTGTCTACACATTTTAGTAATTAAATCACTTATTTTACACATTTTTCCATAATTTTTATTTTCGATTTCTTATTGCCTTTTAATAAATTTACTTTCAAAGATAAATACTACAAACATGAATATTTAAAACATAGTTCCATATTGAGCTTTGTTGTTACATTCTAAATGAAGTCGTGTGTACTTATCGTTTGATGTATTTTAAAATTTTATCAAACTTTGTATTTCACCTTCTCATTGTGTATAGTTTTTGAAAACATTTTTAATATTTAAGTAAGCCCTTGCTCTAACAATTAAACGTGCAAGTTATCGAGAGTTGTTCGATTATTTTAAAAATGTAGCATAAATATCTGCAATAACTTTTATTCATATACAATCACTTTTTAGTTTGAAAACTATAAGGACTACATAAAAACGGGTTTTTTTATACATGATAAAATACACTACAAATGTCGATAAATTTTAATAAAATAAAATTTGAAATTGATTAAAACATTCAGTATAATTTTGGAACAGTGAAAAATAAAGACCTATTCTTAATGATAATGTTAATAATGTTCATTATCTTTGAAGTGGAGCTAAGCTTTATTCAGACAATTTATCTTTTACTTCTTATTTATTATATTTCAAGTTGTAAATAGTCGTTTTCGACAACTTTTGTTAATGGGCGGATTAATTGGAATAATAATATATAAAATACGTAATAATTTTAAGTTGCTAATACAAGTGGGTTCTTCTAATCAATGTTTAACTGCTGTTTCAATTTAAAATTTCAGTTAAAATAATCAAAAAGTTCACAATAAATGTATGATTTATTAGTTTTGTTTAGGTTTGGTTTTTGGAAAAAATTTATAACTAAATTGTTGTTGTCTAGTTGCATATACAAAACATGCAACTTTTTAAGGAGCTTAGGCTGATGGAAATATATTAGAATATGGTATATCCCCTGAACTTATGTCCGCGTCCACCACCAGTCCTCGAGGGGCGAGGGTAAGCCGTGTAATAATTTTACTATTGTGTCTCAAAAAGAGAATTATAATATTACAAGTTACAACAAAAATACATGACAATATTTGTCAAACTGTTAACACAAGGAATAATTATGATAAGGCTGATCTTTAAAATTTTAGCTGAAATTAGGAAAAATCAATGGCTTATAACAAATTTGTGTTTAAATAAAATTACACAATAGATTTTTTGGAAATTTAATGAAAGTGAATAAAAAAAGTAATTTAGGAATATTATTTATCGAGATGCTAAAATACATTAATAGTAATATATTGGAATAAACTACATGTATCACTAGACATAGTATAATTTTTAACGGATCCTCCTTGAAGAAGAAAAAAGAATACAAAACTTAGAAAAAACCTAGTATAATATTTAAAAAAGGAGGTGCTGAAAGTAGTGTATTATAAAATAATAACAAGAAGCGTTCGTTTGTTTAGACGTTATGAAGATATATACAGAAATAAACCGAATGAGAATTTTGATCAAAATTAACATTTTCTTCTAAATCTCTAAATCATCAATAGTAAATGCCATTATAAAATAGGAGATTACTTGAAATGAAATGTATTTCTACTTCATACAGTAAAGATGCTATAAAGAACAGCATCCGCGTTCAAAGTTAATAACTTTTGAAAAGTTGATAAAATTAATTTTATTTTTTTATTATCAAAATGTCAATTTAGTTAGAAATGAAACAAAAGAACTTTTCCTAATGGTTGTAATAATTTCTTTCTTTTTCACAAGAAGGTTAAAAAATGGGTAGACGTTGTTTTAATGGCCTTGAAAAAACATACCTCAACTGTTAGACAAGACACTTGGGAAAGTCGTTTTCAGGATTAATGGATACCTATAGAATTAAAAACAGATACTTTTTTGGTTAATATTCACTAAGGTCTTTACTATCTAAAGTTAAATAATTCTAGAGAAATTGCTGTGAAAGGTGTTTTACAGCGAACATTATGGAACATTAGGTAGTTTAAAAGAAAACAATTGCTTTTCACCCATAGATGATATTAATACGATTCATTTAATTTGTCAGCCAATGCACAAAATCTAACAATGACACCATCTAGCGTTCAAGATCCAAAATCCGCTTCACTTTTTGACATAACGTTTTTAAGATTAACGATGGAATATTCTAAACATAAATTCAAGGATATTAAATTTCATATTTTATAATAATCTACAGATATAACGTTCAGCTTCAAATTGGTAACATCATCCTGCTCTATTATTATAACATTATTCGAGCTTTGTATTCCACTAAAAGGAAAAGTACCCAAATTTGAGATTTTTCGAACCTTTAAAAATTTACACATTTGAAAATATTTTTTGTAGTGACCAGTCATAGTACTTTTTTTATTGGCATTTGAATAAACGATATGAAAAAAATGTATGGTTGAAAAATAACAATTCCTTGCACTTGTTAAATTATTTCAGTTTAAACAATATGGCACCAGGTTGCCCTCCGGCAACATACGTTTATATCATTAGTATGGTAATTTGAAGAGGATGAAATAAAAAAATTGAGGTGGAATACATTTCCGCACTCAGGCGCCGATTCCTCTTAGACTAATAGGTTTGTGAAGAGACGGTTTACTGTTAACAATTTTGCTTCTTTTAAATATTACGTAATAAAGTCGTGATGTTTTTTATACCAGGTTATTTACAACGCTGTATTAAATCGTTCCTCTCCAATCGATCCCCAATAGTGATTTGAAAACATTTTATTATGAATTATCTACATCAATGAATTAATAAAAAGTATTAACTGTAAATGATGATGACTCAAAAATATTCAAAACGATATCAAATGAAAAGGGCTGTAGGCATCTTCAAAGTCATATAATTACAATATACAGGTAGAACAACAATCATTTCTTTTTCAAAATAAAAAGCAATCACCATGTTATAGATCACAAAGGGTGTATCAAAGATATTTAGGGAATATTATCAAGATTAAAACTAGCTATATAGGTCTGTTAAAATTATACTAAGGATATTAAACTACCATAAACAATAATTTAAATCAATAATAGTGGTCATTGGAAGACAAGACGAAAGGGATACACTTTTATCTTGTATTATATAATGGCTCATATAGAAAACTCGAAAGCCATTGTTTTATTCAAATATGTACGACAGAAAAACTTGGATATTAAATTTTAGATTTGACGTCGGCATCAAATGTATGGTCTTAGTAGTATTTCGACTTTCTTTTTTAGTTCAGGTAGGATTCGCATGGATAGATAAAAATGTAAATAGATTATGACTTTTTAAATTAGCGTTAGCTGCTGCAACTCTCCCATGAGCATTTAGAACCTAAAATTATTAAGAAAATACAGCAGTCTTATGAATCTAAAATTGTTGACAAATGGCTCTTAAAATTAAACTAGCTTATCTTAAAGGGTTTCTAACTAATTCTTAAAATAAAACCAACCATTACTTGTTTATATAACCAAACACTTATAACAACAAAAGAAATGTATATACAAATTGAGAACAAGATTTTCTTTTCTTGTTACTTGAAGAACCAGGATCAGAAAATCAATACTGGTATTATGGATCTAAAAATATTACTTTGAACAAACATTTCCTTGTATTTGAAATTGTATATAAGGAAAATGTATTTATAAAATATAACAAAAATTATAGACGTAATCCCTCTATATTAAAATACGTTTTTGTTTATTTTTCCATTTATTCTTGTTTCATTTTAATTAACGCAATTTTAATTTGGTCTTTAAGTTTTCTAGTTGTCCCTAGTAACATTTCTTTATAATTGGATGTAGATTGCTTTTGGTGTGACATATTTTTGACGGTAGGTAATTAGTCTTTTGTGTAATATTCATTTTTAATTTTTACACCATTTCACAATAATTGGTATATTAAAGGAATGGATATATTTAATTAAAGTTTAATTCGAAATGAAAAAATATGACTCTTAAATATTAATGGACTTTTATAAATTTACTTCCTACATGCTTACTAAATATTTCTAACCTTCCATTCTGACCTTATTAAAAGTTATTTGAAAGACCGTATATACCATTTGTTGGTATAAAAGAAATGATATTTCAAGTTTTCTTCTCCACATTTAAATTGTTACTGTAATTTTTCAAAGGCATTTTTTATTTAGCTTATGAATAAATATAATAAATATAACAGATAAGTTTTAATTAATTCAAACGGACCAGATTTTTTCAGGGTATAGTGAACTAGTGAAACTAACTCACTTTACAGTTATTTTACTATCTCAAACCAACCTTTCAATATTGAATTTATTTTCTTTTTCTTATTAAACAAAGAATAAAGATACTGTCTACAAAATTTCAATGCATATTCATAATAAAACTAAATCCTGTGTTGGGCTACGATATAATATGTATCAGTATATTAAGTAAAACCAAGTGGGTTATGTTATATGAGTAGAGCAGCTGCCAACAAAAATTGAACCTTTGGATCTCTAGAAAAATATTCTCCTAGGATAAGTTCTTAAAGATTAATGTCTTGAGAAATGCTTAAGGAAGCATTCACGGAACATTTACCCTTTTTTAAATTTGTAGTTCAGTATTTAACTAGATATTTATATTTTGCAGTAATTATTTTTTTTATATATCCTATCAATTTGCAACTTGCCGTAAGTAATAACTTTATTTATAGACCTAATATTTAATCATGGAGGTATTTAAATAAGGCAATATAGCTTAAATAAATCCTAATCACTTAGTGAAAGTTAATTAATAGTGGCCCAGATCTAAAACAAAAGCAATTGTTTACCAATGCAGTATTGCTTTCTCATGGTTTCAGATACGTAGCTCCTTTTCCTTTTATTTACATTATATTTCACTTTTCTTGTCACTTAATTACTTTTAAATCTTTACTTTTGACGTAAGCATCACTGTTTAATTATCTTATTTATTATTTAATGAAATTAAAAATTACATCTTTTGTCTATAGTTATGTAACAATCAGAATGACGAAGAAAAACCAAAAACTTGTTTACCTGTTGTTTCTGTACTTTCATTGATTGAAAAAAATATTTTACAAATGAAAAATAACGTTACTAATGTACATTACTAAACTTGATGTAAGCTTATGTAATGCGATGTTTAGAGAAATTACAATACAGAAAATAAATTTTCACTTGCAACTTAACAAACCCGATAAATGGGTAATGTGTGTGTTCTCTCTAAATTTATATATATTTACATATATAGTTTTATTTATAAAAAAAAGAGATTATATTTTTTAACATTAGAAATATAATATGATACTTAATTTGAGGAGAATATTTTGTGTTTTTATTATTTTAATGTAACTATGCAAAACTGTCGCATTTAGGATATATATTTTTCTGGGGAAATAAAGTTTTTTATATAAATCACAGTTTCTGGTGGGCACTTAATAAATTCTCTCATAAGAAATGTGTGATAAATAACCTCAAATTATTCATTATTAGTTTTTTAACTTATTTTATTGTTCCTTTTAAAAATCCATCCTACCAAGATAAGTCCGAAAAGAGATTTATTTTATTGTTTCGAAAACAAGTGAGTACTAATAATCTCTTAAACTGACTATGTAAATAAATTAGAAAAAAATATTGCATAACCATTTTTTAAAAATCATTGTATTCTTGAACAGACAATTTAATTTCCTTTTGTACATCGAGATTTCTTATACCTGACAATCTTGGCTTGACAATCTTAAATAGAGGAAAGAAGTACCTACATATTTCTTATTTAATAAAAAAATAATTTTAAGCCTTTCTGCATGAAAATACTATTTGAGTTTAACTATTTGAGTGAGAGTAGTGCTGTTCTTTCCAAAGCCACCTTAAAATCAAGCCCGTTAGGATTCAGCGAAATTTTTAGTCCATCAACGTCGCACCATCGAAAAAAAAAACATTAGTATGTGGAGAAAGCAATAACAAGAAACAGAATTACTACAAATTTAACTGGTTACATGAAAAAAAGAAGTTGCTCGTTAATTTGGTTAAAGCCCATACACCTCATTCTGGCAAACAACAAATAAAAACACATTATAAAAAATAGATTAAAATGTTTTGAAAACTTTGAAAGTCTATCTCTAGATTTTATATATCTCGAGTCTAGGTGACCAAATGGTCTTGATTGTAAATGCATAGTGTGCCTTATTATAAAAGAAAAATCACTGTATAATTTCAATGTTTTTGACGCCGGATTAAAGGCAGCTACGTATTACATGTGGGATGAAACAGTTGCTAAACGTAGCGCTAATGAAGTGGCCACCTATTTGTTTTCTTTCATTGACAATAAAATTAAAGTCGGAGTCAAATATTTTAGATTCCGGTCAGACAACTGTGCTGGTCAGAACTCGGATTATTTTTTTTAAATAAATGTATGCGAGCGATAGATTTAAGGTAAATTTTTCCCATCGTTTCTTAAAAAAAGGCTACCCAAAAGGAGGTGGATAGCGTTCACTCAGTAATAAAGAGAACATCAAAAAATCAACAAATTTACACGGGAGGAGATTTGTATACTTTGATTGAGCTAAACAGAATAGTCCTCCATACACAGTTGTAGAAGTAGATCAAGACTTAGTCTTAGATTTTAAATTTGACTGCATATTAAAAGCTAGACAAAAGATACAAATTCAGAGAAATTTCATTAGAATAAGGTAAGACACAATAGAATTTAAGTACGTCTTTTCTGAAAAAAATATAGAAAACTTAACTGTAGCAATAATTTGAAATTGACTAGAGGGAGGAAAAAGAAGGAACAAGAATTAGTTCTAGAGAAGGTGTACAATAATTATATTCCTATTTCTGAAGATAAAATATAAAGACTTGATTTGTCTGTGCGAGACGTTGATTATTAAAACTAAGTATCATGACTTCTATAAAAACCTTAAGTATAGTGAAGCAAAACAGGGTAACCACGAAGAAGATTGCTAAATTTATCTTAAGTGTTTTTATATATTTTGTAATAAGTCAAATAGTCTGAATAAATTTGTGATGTTGTAATTATTATACAATTTTTTTAACTAAGGTAGATGAGTAGTTTATTAAGCTGAATTACTTTCTTAATAAAACTGTGATGATTGTTAAATACTAAGTACCGAATTGTTGTTAGACAGATGATTAGGCTGAAGCACATGCTTGAAATTAAAATGGTTAGTTAAAATTAATATAGCACAGCAGAGATTGTTTATTTTTAGTTCCTACTTCTGTGAGACAATATTTTAGACCTATTTTTTATTGCTAAGAAGCATCTTCTTTAAAAAAAATGAATTTATAAACCTCGTTTAATTAATAAAACACAAACCGGATCTTTTGTTTCAATTTGTGACTTTGTTTACATCACAGGAACAAAAGTCGTACTCCAAAAGACTAAAACCACGTATAAAGTGTTATGTCTTTATTGAAGTGCTTTTTATGTCTATGGTTGAAGATTTCAGGATGTTGAACGTATTGTTTTAAAAATAGTAATATAATCCTACATTTTCATAAAACATTTTATTTAAATTCTATATCTCACACGGATTTTTTGTTTCCTCCGTATAGAAAGGGTATCATAGATATGACTTACATGCTTCTATTTTAGTTTCAGAGAAAAAAAGGTTATCTATCAGTTTTTCCAAGAAAATTCAAAAAATAAAGTGTGTTTAACTTGAATAATAAAGATGTCAAAAAAGTAAAATATTGTAAAAAGAAAATATTTATTATTGGACATAGAATTATTTCTAGGGCTTGTTGAATACAAATTACGCTCTCCTGTAAACCACGGGTTATGACTTGACCTTATACACGTAGGGACCGTCGATTCATTCTTCAATCCTGAGCATATATCCGTTACTTCTTTTATGAGCCTATCTTTAGCCAGTAAATGCAATTAGAATTATATAAAATATAATCAATTTTATAGGTCATTGTTTGGTTTTAGAAAACACAAAAAATGGCTCGAAACTTGCCATTCTTATTCAGTTTGTTAAGGTCCATTGTAGGATTCTTATTTTATTATTTTAAACGAATGCAGTTTCACATGAAAAAGTCAAACATCAATTTCGAAGTGAAAATGCTATCAAAAAATATTTCAAGTTTTTTACGTAGTTTTGAAATTTTCTTGTTACTGTAGAAATAAAAGGGATGGCAAATATTATGAATTCGTCTAAAATATAATGTTTGCTGTAATTATTAATTATTTTTTTATATCTTTTTTCAGGTAATACCCCAAAAGTATTCAACAGCGAAGATACTCACATTCTTACGAACATGGGTGAAGAGATCAGATAAGAGGATTAGAGTTTTTGAAGTATTGTTATCTTCAGAAACTAGAATTCCAATAGATTAATTTGAAAGTATCGATAATATCTAATAAAGAGGAAAAAATATCTGACATACTTAACACTCGTAATCTTAAAATTTTTTCATATTTTAAAGTTTTACATAGGCTTACTTTTGTGTGTTTTCCGTGGAAATATAACATCTTCTTGGAAATCTTCCATCAGAAAACATATCCCAACCATGCTAATAATACGCGAATGATTTGATTATTAGGTTTAAATGACATATTTACACATACAAATAAAATCAAATCGTATGAAGGTAAGGAACAACGAAATAACATAATATTTTTGTATAAAATATACTAAAAATACGTTAAGTAATTCTGTTAATCTAGTAAACCCTTTCTCCTTGTGTTTGCGAGCGATAATGGCGGTAAATTGAGCAAAACCATTTACAAGAACTTAACTTTGTTTAGAACTTTGTGTTTGGATAGAACTCACGTTGTGTTTTTATTCGAAACTGTTAATGCGTTTAGGGTTGAATTACCTAATATGAGAAATAAAAAACCCGCAGAATCGTCTTTTTACTTATTTTTTTTTTTTACATTATAAACAATATTTTAACTTGTTTAGTTAGTCCCAATTTCAATCTAAATACAATTGTATAATTTTTGTACGTCATTATATAAAAATCACAAATATAAAATCTTTAAATATATATTTAAACTGCAAAAAAACATTACGATGATCATAAAGTCAAATATGCTATAAAAACAACCAAGTCAAAGCGGTCTTATTCAAAGGATCCTCTAATACAGACCCTCTCAAAGTAACAAACGGAGGATGTAATTGCTAACAATTACATATTCACTTACTCTTACGTTGTTTAGCTTTCTCTTGTCCTATTGTTTTTGGAACACAATTGTACGTTGGTATTCATATTTTTTCACAAATAAACTCAAACGAATTTTAGAAAATGAAATGAATTTCCATTTTCATGTTGTTGGAACAATATACTTATTCTTATTAAATTCATATATTTTTTCATGAATAGATAAGTCATTGCATATTCATAGTGATTCATTGCATATTCAGTTATTTTTTAACACATATTCATTTTCTGTCTCATATGTCGCATATTATTCTTCATCGTAATAAAATTTATTTGATGTATGCTGAAGGGCAAAGAGCACCTTTTACTGGGTATAAGGTAGTGTTCCTAAGAGATTAATAAATTCTTGGTTCTATTTCATATTTGTCTATATCTTTTGTTCTATTTCCAGTGTTTTATTTAAAAACAACTTTGTGCTGTACAATAGGTAGATATAAATAATTTGTGTAAAAAATCCATATTTTTTCGAGGTGTTGTATGCTTAAAGCTTCAAAAAATATCTATATAACTACTCCTTTCTAAAATGCATATAAGTGGATTAAGAAAAAAGGATTATTTATAAGAAAGTTCCTTACTTTTATATATTAGCTATGGGACTAGAAATTTTAATGTTTAATATTATCATGAATATTTAATAAAATAGAGTCAATGCCGATTGATTAGAGTATTTTATAAATTAGCAAACACTAAGTAAAGCATTTTATAATTTTTTTTGCATAAAATTTTTGCAACACTAACAAGACACCCTGTTATTAAAATGGAGCAACCCTTTTTCACTGTTAAGATAGGAGAATTATACTGTGACTAAAATGTATCTATATACTTCGATTTTTTACATCTATATGGTTATATGCAGCAAACTAAGGAATTCAAAAATAATTGAATTGAAATCAAAATTGTATTAAGACACAAGTTGTTTACATAGCTAGAAATAACAAATATTTAAAATTTTTTACATATTTTTCTCAGATATATAATCAGGTTGAGCAGAATAATAAAATATTTTTATATATAATGGTTTGTCTTCTTGGCTTCTTGGTTTTCATTCAATGAATTTAAGAGTAAAATTTTAAAATAAAGTGAATTTTGTTATTGCACGTAACAAATCAATTCCTAAATGTGTCTTTAAAGATAAAACTTAATTGCTTTATATCTTCTTAGCCCTGTCAATAATTGGTTTACATCAGCGTGATAGAAACTACAGTGATTAGTAATCAATTATGCTTCTACCGAGTTTGTTGGTCCAGTTTTAAGTTAACGAAAAGTTACCTCGCTTACTTTGCTATGTTTATAATTTAAAAAGTATCTTTATAACAAATTTTTGTTATTTTATTATGAAGAACTTGTTACCGCAAAGTATTAAGAAGGTTGGAACTAGTTTTACACCTGGATTGCAAGAATTAAATGCTCCATTCAGCTCTTTCCTTTTTTTATGTAAAAGGGACAAACGAGCAGACGGCTGAGGTCTACAACATAAGGTATGTTGCGGATGCTTTGCCAATCTTGATTGTGAAAGAGGGCGAGAAAAGGGTGGGAAAAGGAAAAGCTCAACCGGGTCTCTCATTCATCAGCCGAAACGCAGCCATATAAGATTACTTCACGCCGATCTTCTGTGATAGGGTGGTACGTCCCCGGTCAAGCATGTACAGAATGTTCAAGCATTTTTGTGCTGTAGTAACTTGCCCACAACTAGCCTCCACCTCAATATTTTCAATTTTTTTCTAAAAGTATTCATTATGAATATATACTATATATTAATTATATTATGAACCCTCATTTTTTTTATACTATTCTAGCGTGTTCTGAATTTGGAGAGACTATAATACCGATGAATGCAATAGTTATTGAACACCCTAAAGCTAGAGTGTTTTAAAGTTTCCGACTACAGATTTTATTGAAACTATGGATAAACTTCTCGAACTTATTATATTATTTTATACTGTGCAGCTCGGCCTACAGATTGTTTGCAACGCAAAGGTGTTGGGTCCTGCTGAAACAAAGATTCGTTTAAGCCCGCTAACAGGGTAGGGTGGTTGTATACTTTCTAGCTCTTCCTTGCAATAATAACTTGTGAAGATAGAACCACTATTTTCTTTCGCTGTCATTTCGTTACGTTGTAAAACGCAGTTATTCTATCTGAAATAATTGCTGCATTTTGATGTCTGTTGACTTCATCATGCAAAATTTCTGTATACATAAATAAGTAAAACAAAAGTAAAAAAAGACTAAAGTGTATCTGTCAGTTATTTTAAATCCACACTTACATAAAAAAAACCTTTGGAAGTCATAATTTGAAATTTTATCATTTATGTATAAAAGACAAATTTTCAAATAACGAACAGCTTTATTAATAGTATTTAATTTTTATAACGCAGGCCATGTTTCTTAGAATAGCTGACCCCAAATCAATATGGATTTGGGCCATCGCTGACCACTCTGAAACGATTTTTTAAACTCTATTCTGTCATAAAGACATTTTGTTTTTACATTAAACAATAACTTTTTATTTCTTTATATCTTTAATGGTTAATTCTAATTCCATTTTCTTAACAAGTCCAAGAATCTTCATTTATATTTTATACCTATTAGTATTTTATAAAAATATTCTACTAAATATTTTTCTGATACCTTGGAGGTTAATTTACTAGAATTTTCTGATTGCCATTCGTAAATAATAAATATGAATTATGTTAATTTCATTTAAGAAGCTTTACTTATAAGAGTAAAAAACAAAACGAAAGTAATTTAATTTTATTGTTGTAAAATTACTTAAAAATAGCGTAAAGCACACATACAATTCCTTACCTTAGTTCTATTAAAATTTTGAAATATTGAAATATTTTACATATGCTATTCCTATAGTTTCTTTAAAATATATTTTTATTTACTATACTCCATTTTATCAACCTATTCACTCCTCTCTTAAATATCACTTTACACACAGCTGGTAAATTTAGATACTGCAACTTTTTTTTTTTTAAATACACACAACTTTTTGTAATAGATATTAAATTAAATTCAGATTTGAGAATAAATATACATACTAATTAACACTGATTGTAAATTATTTTTGTTTATACCTTTCCAATACAGAATAAGATGTTTTATAGTGAGTCGGAAACATTGTGTTAGTAAACGGAAAATCGGATTACCTTCCACTAAGCCCGGACTCAGGAAAAATGGTTTTATCATTTGATTATATTGTCTTTCTATAGAATAAAATCATGTATTATTTGCAAACATGCCATGTACATAATATTGTCACTTGTTAATGTCGATATAGGTTAACCTCTGACTCGATTTGTTTAAGGAGAAATACTTTCAAAGAAACATTTTCAAAGTAATAATCTGATAAGTGCTTTACCATACCATACGGAATAGTAGAGAGATGTTTCACACATTGCTCGAATTGGCATTGTCGTAAATTTCATTTGAAAACGAATTAATGTTCGATATGGAAGATATTTTAGGAGGGACATAATCATGGATGAATATGACTAATAATTTACTCCATATTTTTTTTCATTTATGTGGCTTCTTGTTGTTTAATATAAATTTTGCCATATTTTATTTCCCTACGTATTACCAGATGAAACTGTATAAACAACCGCAGGCCATTTACCTAAACATATGGTAGCTTTTCGTATGTGGTTTATTATAATTTGTATTTTTATAATAGTTTTAAATTGTATAAATTTTTGTTATGACTTTATTACTGAATGTATTTTTTTTTTGTTATAGTAATTGTATCAATAATTTACAAAATTAGAGAACAACATTACTACATGGATTTAGATGAATTTTAACACGACGAATGAGCGTATTGGCTGTTTTATTCAATTTGTCCACAAGAAAATTATTACACAATTGTCATATATTGTTATCCATGGAAATGATAAAGAATAAACTATTATAAAAATTATGACAGAATCAGTTTGCAGTATTTTTTAAGTAAGTGGAGCCATAAACATTCCTTAAAAAGTGGACGAAACAAATATTCCATTTTCGCTGACTAATGTGACATCAATGACGTTCCATTTGGTCTTGACCGCAATATCGGTCTATGCAAATTATGAAAGTTACTCAATTCCGAATATTATTTTCGCTTTGGTTTTGTAATTAACATACAAAATAAATGTTTTGAATAGTATAATATATTGCGGATCCTATATTACCAATTATTGATTACTATCCATTTAGTAGACATTTTAATGACTGTTTCGACTTTTCCAAAAAAATGTATGAGCTTTTAACAACTACTTTCTTCATTTCCTAAATTTGTTAGTAAAATTCTTTCTATATTTGTCTATTTCTATGTTTTTTTGAAACTATATTGTAGAAATTTTCGACTCTTAGCCTAGAGTGCATCATGGCTCGAATTTGGTTCCGGTCATTTTTTTTTGATTTACCTTTTTGCTCTTTTATTACCCGTTTCATGTAACTTTTTTCTACTTTTTAGCCACTTTTACTAATTCTGTTTGTAGAAACTATGAAACAGAATGAATTCTGTTTCCGTTCTGAGTTGGGTTGAAGTTCAGGTTCAATAATGTCAGCCCGTTTGAAAAATTTAAACTTCAACACAATTTTGTTAAACTGTTATTTTGATTGAGTGATTGTGATGCTCCATTTTTGCAAATAATGCAAACATTTGATGAGTTTAAAGGCTATCAAAATGTTGTATCTTAAAAGGCAGAAATTAAACGATTCTACTGTGATTTTAAGTTAGTGTTCTAAGAACATGTGACGTAGAAGTTATTTCTTTAAACCATAACCAACGTCACAGGCAACTCATTTCCTCTCCATATTGCTTTTCTGACAGCCTTCGGCATTTATATTACGCCTCGACTGGCTCTGGACACTATACGCGTTTTTAAATTACTACGATACCCATATCAACTCAAAATAACTCCTTTTGACATTTTGATATCGTTCAGACTTCTATTCGTGCGTATAGTTGTTGAAGAATAATATTTATAGATAAAATTTATATTTAACTGATACTCATCTAATAAGGACTTGTGTTATTTAAATAACCTTAAAGTTCATTGCTTGCAAATTATCTTTATAAAATCGTCTTTATAAAAACGTCAAGGAAAGTAGTTACCGTCGATCTCAGAAACATACCTTTATAAACTTTATTCTTTTTTATGTCGTTCTAAATATGTATTTACGGTCGCATAACTGACACTTATTATTGACATTATTACCAACACGTCTCTCTTTTTTTTCATTGCTGAAACAAGATCCAAATATTTCTTTCATAAATATTCATACATAATCCTATCTTAACCCTAAATAACCTGGATTCTGTTTCTCGAGCCACCATAATCTCGTTCTATTCACGGTATCCACCGGGCTCTACTGAGTGCCACCTTAATAATGGACCCATTAGCGAGAGTCTTAGCATCTTTCCTCGATGAGGCGTGGAATGGAATTTCAGTATGCTTACTATATTTTTCATTGTATACAAAACATATACAAATCTTGGTTTATGGTTTACAGTCAGTCTACAGCACATTTATATTTTTTTTCATTCATGATTTTTTTAAAGAGAATTTATATTTAAAATTAATATTTTGCCCATAGCTTTTAATTTAGACAATATAGTAATAGCGAATAAAGAATAACCTTTATTTATGAAAAAAAAAACAACAGTATGTTTATGAGATTTTTCCACAATTGTTATTAATAGTAAAAAATTATAAAAATAAACAATATAGATATATTCTGTCTTTGATGTTAACGGAAAAGAAATAATTGTCACTGACTCGGAATTCATATGTTGGTTATTTTAATATAAAAGAAATGTGGATAAAGAAATTTTCTTTTTTTAATAAATAGTATAAATGGATTTAATAATTATTAAAAACTATTTAGATACAAAGATACCACGTATATTTAGTATTGTATATTATTACATTGCTAACATAGTTAATAGCATGAGATCTAAGATTTTCGCGAGTTTTATTCATTTAAATGAAACTAGTATTTTTCGGATAAACTACGCGCGATTTATTTTTGTAAAAAACTACATACTCCCGACGTTTCGGTTGTCACACACATCTCGTCTGCCCGTGATCACGGTTGCTGAAAAGTAACCGAAATGTCGGGAGTATGTAGTTTTTTACAAAAATAAATCACGCGTAGTTTATCCGAAAAATACTAGTTTCATTTAAATAGTTAATATCATATTTTTTGAACATTAAACAATGAGACGAACTAAAAATATAAACTATAATACTCTCAGTTATAATAAATTTAATAAAAGCAGAGTATAACCTGTAGCTATAAATAACGAACTCTATTTATAAAATAAAATGGGGACAATATAGCGTGGAGCAGTTTAAATGTTGTTCCATATGACTGAACAATTTTCAAGCTCATTACTCAGAAGAATAGGAATATTTTATAAAACAGTATTTTATATAAAACAGCATACGATAAGAAGAAGGGTTAATAAAATTCTTGATCATAAAAAGAACGCATCTGAATCTTGCAATTAGCTTGTAATTTGTCTGCGAATTCTAAATTTTATTACCGAAGCATAAATGCTATGTCAAACAATATTGGCGCACATTCCAAAAACATTCCCAATAGTTTATTAAAGACTGTCAGCTATTCTAATAGACATATAAAAAAAAAAGTTCTAATATTTTTTTCACGTGTTCGGATGAATTGGTATTTTGATGCATGTTTTGATGATTATTATATACCAGTATAGAGCAAAAAAAGTTTTAATTGGAATAAAATTGGGTTTTAAAAGGCTATATTCGTTTAAAATACTCACACTCAATAGCTTATACTGAAAGCCAACACTTTGTTATTGGTTACATACCGATAGCAATTTTTTATCTGATAGAAAACAAATATAAACAAATTTATGAAAATTAAAAATTAATAAAACCCCCGACCCAAAAAAAAAAGTACGCAATTATTATGATAAAAGGTTAGTGTTTCAAATGTCAGACCCTACATATGCTTGCAAGCAAACAGTGCGTGTAACATTCCTATCACACCTAACAAACGACCTGATGACCTTGAATACCTGAACCGATATCCACCAAACATATCTAAGAACACTCTCGACGGATATACCTTTCAAACAAAAAAAAAAACGCATTAAAAGCGGATCATCCGTTTGGGAGCTACGTTGCCTCAGACAGACATACACACACAGACACGTCTAACTTATAACACCCCGTCGTTTTTGCGTCGGGGGTTAATAAAATACAAGATTAAGATGCCGATTCCTTCAATCAACTACATAATTATTAACTTAAACAAAATATAATATAAATTAAATATATATATTTAATGTATAGTCAAAATAAAAAGAATCTTAAATATGAGATATTACCGTATTGAAAAAAATGCTCAGTGTGCAATTTTCCGATATAAAATAACAAAATATAAATCAATTGTAGTTGGATTCAGCTGTTAGCTCAGTTTTAACCGAAATGTAAAAAGTGTGTTGAAATTGAAGTTGCTTTTTACGACGACATATATTTGATACTGTTTTTTGTTTTGGGTCATGTAACGCCGTTGTATGAACAGACTGACATGTAACTGAAATATGTAGAAAAGTATCAAATAGTAATTGGAATTTATAATTGAAAATTTTATATTTAAAGTTTCCGTCAAAGTCTTCAGTGAAATGTTGATGGTTGCAATATATTATTATATAATAAGATCACGTGTAGAAAACATCTTTTTGAACTTAAAGGTTTCATAGCACATTTTAAGCAAGTCTGAAATCTCGTCATTATATTGTGATTGTGTTTAAGCTTGTAAGTATTATTTGTTATTATTTTTTTATTTATTTATCTCGTAAAGAATTCTACCGGAATGTAAGAACACCTGTATATAGAATCGATATTAAAGATATAATAGTTTTAAAATATAGAGATTTTTTACAAAATTTATGTTAATAACACAATACAAAAAAATAAGTGCAACATTTAATACATTTTTAGAGAAAGTCATACGAAATTATTTATAATTATCAAAAAAAAAAACAACCAAATACTCGCATTTTTTAATATATTTTTAATTATACTAATCTTTAAGGTTTTTTATCCACTAACCTAACTTTTTTTTAACAATTTTTTTATTATAATCTATAGTTTTCATATCAGTAGGGAGTTTGTTATAATATTTAATTGCTAAATAATAAGCATTTAATTCACGAAATATTAGGTTGTCATAATGACATTTATCCTAAGTCAATTGATAATAATTTTATTTATGATCATATAAATTTCAATATGATCTGTTTCAATAAACATGAATTTATTTAAAACTCTTCACACATGATAGAATAAATGTAGGTATATAAAAAAAAACATGAATCTATCTATCTACTCTTTTATAGCAAAGGTGGTAAGCGAGCTGACGGCCTACTTGATGGAAGGTAGTTACCGTCGCCGATGGACATCTGCAATATAAGAAATGTTGCAGATTCGTTGCCCACCTTGACTGTGGAAGACGGAGTAAAAGGATGGGAAAAAGGAGAATGAAAGAGCAGGAAAGGGTGGAAAAAGAGAAAGGGCAACCGGCGCTCTCACTCATCGGACGAAAATCAGTCATTAAAGGCTACTTCACGCCGTTCTTCTGTGAGCGGGCAGTACTTCCCCGGTCGAGCTAGCTCATGTTATAGCTATAGTATCTTACCACAGCTCGGCTGTACTATCCTTAAAACCATCGACTACGTTCACGTTGTGGTAACTGTAAAAAAAAATTAGTTAAAATAGTTGCCACGGGTCGCCCTATGTTAAAAAAATATCCACTTTTTAAAGGAACGAGTCTTAGGTTGCAATTTTCTTAAAAAGGAATACCAAGTTTTCGTTTCGCCTATTAAAATTATAATTATGTATATGTACTTCAGTTTGCGACGGCGTGTTATGTCTAATAATAATTATACAATACCATTAAGTAGCTTCAGATTGATTAAGACAACGTTAAGATAACATCACGTCATGAGTAGTGATTTGAGTGAAGATAAGATGATTCAAGATAAGCTCTAATATCATAGAGTAATTAGTTGGCTCTCTAAGTACTAACTTGGGAACACTGATTTAAAGTTGGGAAATGTGTACATAGATAGATAAATTCCATCCGTCCAAGTTTGTATGGACAGTTCACGTACAAATTATAGTAAGAAATAATTCTCTAGTTACATCCTAAATTGTTGTTTCGTTTTTCAGTTTGTGTATGATATGAAGATAATATGATTATATTATATTATAGTATTACCCTCGATTTATAGGAACTGTATGTAACTACCTCTTTAATTTGATATCTTTTCGCCGTGTAATTTTTCTTACGAGCTTTACCTACTTTTTATGAGATTTTTTTTGAAAGAAGTATAGCAATGCAACTTGGAAACAGTCATCAAAATGAATTTTAATAAAAAACGTTGTTTAATATATAATATGAGAGTTGAGCACGATGAAATTCCCCTGATTATTTTACCATTATATGTTGTACAAAAAATTAATCTACTTAAAGTACTGTACTTAAAATATCTAAGAATCAGTTTTATATGAAACATATGAATAAAGGTTCGTTAGGATTCTAATTCTGTTTCAGTCTAGACTTGAAACATGAAAACATCAAAATGGCAAGACGCAAAAAGGACATTGACCTTCCTGCGGTGCAACAATTCTGCAGCTTCTATAAGATTTGACGTGTTAAAGTAAGCTTGAAAGATTTAAATATATTTTTTTAACTTATTAAAGCCACGATGTTTTAAACTAACACATGGTTTATATTTAAACCGCAGATATAGCTTTATTTAATTTTATTCGTTTCGGATGTGATGCAAAACTTCATAGAATAGAGCAAAGAATAAAGAGACAGAGGTAAATAATCACATCTCTTTAAAATTAAACATTAATGTTCTTCGTAATAATTACAAATTATACCGAAAATATCATATTACTAACGTTAGTTACCAATTAATAAAGTTATAATATATTTTATTAAATTCATATCGAACACCAACAATTTAATAAAATTAAATAAATATACGCCAAACATATGATCCGCATGATCATGTTTTGGAGACATTCCAGTTAATCAAGTTTGTCTTTCCTCAAATTAATTAAGCTTAACCAATTATATAAAGAATAAAAGAATGTTCTAAAGTTATTTTAGTGGGAATAGGAATAGAATAGTGGAAAATGACCCAATAGCCTCGATGAGCTTAAAGACTGAAAGATTTTCTTGATAATTTAAGGATTATAGATAAAGTTTGTCCCAAACAGAAACACAAAATTGTAAAGCTACATCATTTATAAAAAAATAGGATAAATGTGCCCTTGCCATCAAGCAGAGAGTACCAATTATAATGACTGCACTTAAATGGATATATCTCAAGCCATAATCTTTTTTCAATTTACTAATGGCAGCCAAAAAATTTTGATGTCAGGTGGAAGAGGCTAGATTATCATATAATTTTAGTTAGAGGAAATAAACATTAAAAAAAACACATAAACATAAAAATTTTTAGAGTCACAGAGTTAATAAACATTGCAAAGACTTAAGGAACTAAACGTCACCCTAAGGTACCCCAGCCGTGCCAACACACCAATAGGAAGACACATTGTTCATCAGAATACATTGTCTAGGACTCTAAGTTGAGCGTTAGTGTGCGTCGTTTTGAAAACAAGTAAAGATAATGAATGACTACTTTTCATTTACCAATTTCGCAAATTGCTCGGCTTAAGATATTTTTCATTATCGCCGACTATAGTATCATTAGGGTCACAATCTGAAGCTCATCTTTTATTTTTTTATATAAATTCTATGCAGTTTTTTTAAATAATAATATAATTTTAACTGATGATTTAAAATAATCTGATTCATTTTTTTGTTTTATATAATTAGGTAAATTTTAAGGTCACAGGTCGCCCTATATATCCTATGCTACCAGATCGTTGTCAATTTTCATTCTATAAATATCATAACAGTGAAATCAGGACTTTAATATGCAAAATACAAGCTACGTATGTACAAAAGTTTGAATTGCAAAAAACCTTTTAAAAGTTTATTTATAACTAATAACCACAATAACTTTGACTAAAGATAGTATTCACTGACAAATATTAAATAATAGATAAATGTTTTTACGTGAATACATATTAATAACGTTACTTAATTAATGATAATAAATAATTAAAGAACTGTTTTAAGGAATAAAGAGAAGGTTTAACATTTACAGCCAGAGCTAGAACTCCCTGCACATTATTATAGAACATCTCAAGAGTGAGGGCCAGGATTTATGTAGGTCACAAATTCCACTGACAATCAAACGCAATAATATATGCTCACATCAAATTTACAATCACAATATTATGTTTTCAAAATCATAAACACATTTTGAATATAGCTATAAGAGTTTAAGAATTTGCCAAATTTTGGTTTTTTAATAAAGAATGTTTCATAAATTAAAATTTTATTTTGGAAGTCTTGTAAATAAGTGACTTACTTTTAATTTTTCAATATTAATGCTACACTACTTAACCTAAAATTATTTTTTTTTTACATTTTTCAGTTTCGTTGTAACAATACCTTAATTTAACTTTTATTATAAAACAATTTCTTTTTTTATTAATTTTTACTATTAAACCCTTATATACAAGAGAAAGTTATCTATATCTTTAAAGGCATCAAAAAACAAGTAACCTCATTTTTAATGATGACGAAGGGGAAAGGATGTTCTACTTGAGAGCTTGCGCTCTAAGGCCGACATTTGAAACGAATTGAGAGAGAAAATATTTCAGTCATATTTCTGTATGAGCAAAGATATTTGATAGATTTTATCAAAAAACGACAGATGCTATTGACAATGGACCTTCTCTAAAAACACGAATTGTATTAAATTGTTTACTGTTACAAAAAAATACTTGTGCATTATTTGTAAAATTATTTTAAAATATCGTCAATGTTTCCAAATTAAATAAATGAAACATACGTGTTTTTAAATTTTGTCTCCACGTTGATTAATACATTAGTGGGGCTAAAAAAAATCCCCAGATTTTCTACATTTTAAAAGTAGATGAAATATCTAGTAAGAGTTAGCAACCAAAACTTCTAATTGAAGGTTAATCTCAGAAGTTAATAGTCAATTGTGTCATAATAATGAGTACTGGGCTATCCTCACTATATTCATGTATATTATAAAATATGCGGTACTAAAAATATAAATAATAATAATGTCAGTTATATAAATAATTGAACCCGCCTACACAACCTTTCGGCTCCAAGAAAAATAAATGTTGTGAAGGATCAACTTGGTTTTCAAAGAAATAACAACGGATTACTTCGATATAATTAGATTTAATATTCACTTTTAATGGCGACCGTTCAGTTTTACTCGTGGTCATTAATTACCAATATTCCAATGTCAGAGGGACACCTGCCACTCTCAAATGACAAGTGTCTCTCTGACATTTGATGTTACAAAATTTATTTGTAATTAATAATCTATGGAATCGATTTATAAACTAAATAATCGATTTTTACAGTAGGTTAATGCAGTTTTTCTTTCTTGGTGACGTATATTTTATTTTTTACTTAAAAATTATATTATTATAATGATTTCATACTATATAAATAATAAATCATTGATTAATATTAAATAGCAATATTATTCAAAATAATGTAAGTTTTTTGTTAAATTATTTTATAAAATTGTATTTTCTTCCCCTAACGTATTATAGTAAACTAATAAATTATATTTATCGCATCCTCTAACTCAAAACACGTTTTGCTTAGTTAAAAATTGAAGTCCACTATGTGAATGGAAGAGACTAGAAATGTAGTCACTCAAGAAGGGGCTATTTTTCTGATCTCTGTTAATGTCTAACACATAATATTAAGATAACAAATCACTTAAGTTGAAAAAAAAAGCGTTTGAAACTTGAAGCATTAATAAGAAACATAAAAGTTAGTTTCATCGCTAGTTACAAATAATAGTTTATTCTATAAATATTTTATTCGACCAGTTAATCATGTTGATCCCTCTGCGTCTATTTTCGTTACCTATCTGCTCCTTTCAGATTGTATACTCCTCGATCGATATCATACATTGTGTCGGTGGTTCTTAAGTAATATGATACTTTTAAAATACGCTTTTGATTGATCGCTTTTCAGCAAGTTACTTACTTTAGTATATGTTTCATTATCTCTTAAGCATGAGTTTACGTTTAAAATGTATTTGGTTGGTATTGTTTCCATACAATATATTTTGTAATTGGAGGATACTTTACTTTCGTTAGTATTTCTTTAATAATGTCTGGTATTCATTTACATCAATCACTCTATATTATAGTAAGTGATACTATTGTCTGGAGGTCACTATATTTAAATGTATAAGCTGGAATCTTGCCAAGTTCATTCCACGTCTGGTTGGGTTAGATGAAGTAACTTGCAGCAATATATTTATATGATATCTTGCTTTTAAAACATATACTTCTAAGTTGTTTATTTGTATTGTATATTTGACAATAAATAACAAGCAATGAAAGATAACAGGGACCAATTTGGTATGGATGGAAGATACTATCTAAACGCTTTTATTTATATATTTATTTTATACAGCATCTGCTGTATACTAACTACTCATTTGGAAAACTAATATTTTTAAATTAAAATATATTAACCTTGTATTAAGTTGTAGCATTGACGTACAAACTTGAGTATGTATATCTTAGTGTTCTTTTTTATTTTCTTGACTAATCTAATAGAAGCAAAATAAAACCCAATTTTAGATATAAAACATAAAACTGTTAGAGGTCATAACCATTACTATTTATTGCGGATAATTAAAAAGCAACAGCAAGAGTCTATATTGTTTGAGTCTAGACGTGAATTAAAATAACTTAAAGAATTACGATACTCGCTCTTTGTTTCGAAGGAAATTACTTTGTAATAATCGCCTCATCGAAAAACCTATTATAAAATTAACGAAGGATTTTTTTGATTATTCCAATCAATTTGTCAAAAGTATGTTTGGTAGTATACGGTTACTAAGTTATGAATTCTCTGAAAGTTTTGTGACCAAGTATTCGGTAGAAAAATAAAAGTTTCGATTTGGGTCAAAAAGTTTGATGAATGAAGGGTAATAATGGTCCACGAATTTTTTTCCTTTGACTTATACTCTCTTTCTAACTTATTGAAATCGAAGGACAAAATTGAAATATACATTTCTGTTGAATATTTGTACTTTTGTCCCCAATCTGATCATAAATTATTCTTATTTATATAATTAAAAATCAGAGATATAGATAAATTGATTTCCTTAATGCAGACAAAAATAAAATATTTATTAAGGAAAAAAGAAGTTTTCTCAATAATCTTATTTCTTTAAGATTCATAAAACTCACTTTTTCCATATTTTATTATGATTTTTAAAAACTAATTTCTAAAACATGTTAAACACAAAGTTTCTATTTTATTTTGCTTATATGTTATATACATCTGTATAAATTGATTAAACTGAAAGATTCACAGTTCGTTACCACAATGAGTAATGGTTTGATCCTAAAGGAATAGGCGAGAAACTTTGTAACCTTGATCTAGAGGTGCGGTAAAAACGTCAATTGCAGACTTCTGTAGTATAGAGAGTACAAAACATTTAATTCGAATATGTCAATTTCACTTCCTTAATTATAATTAATTAAAAATATATTCAATACATAAACATATTTTTTTTTATTATTATTGTTTTGTTGTAGGTACAGCTAAAATAATTACTGTATTATAATTACTTCCTTATCCATCGCATGTGTTCAACTTAAACAGGTAATATACTGTTATATTTAATTCTCCCCGTGCCCTGGAAACCGCTACCTATAAATGTTATATGGTAAACGTGTCGACGAAATTCAATTTAATGCCATCTAATGAGAGACACGAGAAATTTGTAGACACTTCGAAACCAATTTATCGCGTGTGATAACATTATACACGGCAACTTAATTTATCTGGGAAAAGTTTATACTGAAATTTTGTAACTAAATTAAATATCTTTTTTTAATTTAAACGTAAATGAAATACTTTGTGACGGAGGAAATTGTAATAAGTTTTTTGAGTTTTAATTTTGAATTATCATGAAAAGGGAATCTACAAAGCAATCAAACATCCTGTACCTACTTAAATATAGCCTGGACTTTACCTAAATTAAAAAAAGACCTAATTCATGGAGCATAATTGAGATTTTTGGATATGAATGCCAATGTGGAATATCTTCTGTTATAGATTTCAAAACTTTGCAAAAGAGGATAAAGTCTGTATATTGCTGAGTATTCATGTTTATAGTCAACCCTTGTTAATCTTCAATAAAATGGGGACTAATGAATTTGTAATAAATGGCTCTACAATAATATAAACGTTTGGAGAGTGCTATTATGCTGATTTCATCAGATAAATATATATTAAAGATGATGACCAATTTATTTAAGAGCTTACTCTAGTATAATAATTTTAGGTGACATTTTTATAACACAACAAACAATCGAATTTATTTTGATGTTTGGCCTCGAACCGTTCTTCAAGTAGAATTAAAAGAATGCAAAAAAGCTCGTATTATTAGGCCTTGTCGTTGAAGTTAGAACGAAATATTCATGTAATGAATGAACCGTTATTTTTTACCTAAAATAATGGTACTGGATGTCCAGTGGAATGCTCTCGTCCGCCTCTTAATTATTTTTACCGGCAGCTGAAAAAGTTTTAAAATCGTTAGTATTTCTGGTTCAGTCTCCAGTTTTTCTATATTAGTTATAACTTTTTTTAAATGATATTTCCAAATCCATTTACATTTAACTTAGCTAGAAGTTTCAAGTATAAAAATAAATTTTTCGTAACAAAGTCGTCGTTTTAAAAGTAAAAATAATATTTTTATCCTTTCGCAATACTTTTATTGCGAAACGTGTTCTGTTTAATCCGTATAAAAGCCTGGATGGAATAAAATAAAAGAACAAATGAGATGGACACAGACCTCAATCAGATTAAATTTTTGCACTTGATTTAAGAATGCAAAAGCTTTTGAATTAGTAGAAGCATATGTCTTATTTTGTAACAGTTAAAATACATGAAAATTTTGCCATATAAACTGTTTAAGTAAAATTTATAACAATTACAATTTTATATTTATGTCATATGAGATGGACTTAAAGGTCCAAAAAATGTTTTTCATTGCTTTAGGTATATTCAATTTTAATTAAAAGTTGCATTCTTTTGCTAAAAGACGTAGAAGATTTTTAATAACATTCAATACAAAAATTTTGCAACTATTCGTATAAAACGGAATCTACATATGTCTACAATAATATTCCATATTATAATGCTCTGTCATTATCAAATTTTTTTTAAACATGACATAGAAAACTGAATAATGTATAATTTTACATTTCCAGATCCAAATTGATCCTTTTATTTATTATAGTGCGTAACAAGTAAGTTAGCTTTTCATATTTAAACAAGGTGATTAATAATTCAGTCAAACATAAATCTCGTTCTAACAACTCTACTGGAGGCTATGCTAAAGGTACCTTCTGTTTGAATAGCAACATGTGACAAACTCTGACCCTAATAATAATTTGACTTCTCAAAATTTACCACTGAATATTATAACAGTTTAAAGTGCGTTTGTGAATTTTAAGCTACAAATTTTAATATTAATGATTACAGTATAATCTTTTATTTTTGTTCGGTTCTGACTTTTGTCATGTAAATATTACTATGATAGTACCACTTAAAAATGGTTAAGTAAAAAGTAATTTAACATATTTTAAATCTTTAATAGTACTATGAACCCCAAAATTAGTATACTGAAATACAAAACAAATAAAACAAGAATATTAAAAACATCCATCCAATAAAGTGTAAAAAAAATCACGACATTTGTGGCTAGAATATTCAAATCAAATACAAACTGTCAAGTTACCCTGATTCCATGTCAATTTGCAAAAACTGGTAACTCCCATATATAGTATTGCGTTCCATTTTATCTTACTTTTCACACTATGAATTAAAATTCAAGCGAAAATGCTGAAAAATAGCTAAAGTAAATGGATGTATGGATAAGATAGATAAAATCTTATTCGTTAGTGAAGAAAATGAATAATCAAAACAAAAGTTTTGTAATCCCCATAAAAAGATGGAATATTTGAAAAAGAAAAGTATCATCTTACATAGTTCTTGGCATACTGAATGCTATTTAAAAACCTTAAAATTGTAAATGAACCTAGAAAAATTCGCATTGAGCAAATTATACTTTGGAAAAAAATATATTTCAGAATAAATAAAGGATCTTTTATAAATGCATCGAAAAATAAAATAAAATCAATAACTGAGGTAACTCAAAATATGTTCCGAAAGTAGGGAAATCTCAGAAAATTCTACTACTATTGTTGTAATAGGAGTATTAGGGAATTACCATTTCCGGAATCCCACCAATCTAGAAGTCAAAGATTCCCATACTCAAAATATAAAAAGGGAATAAATTAATGCGGCTGGAAAAAAGAATCCGTTCTCGACCTGAGTTATTATCGTTCCATTTTCATTTTCAGGCAAAATATTTTTCTATGATATAATATTTACATACATAATGGATAGAAAATTTCCGAGCTTATCGAAATAATCAATCTTAAGTTAGCAATATATATAAGACTTATTCCTGAACAGAACAATAGGAAGTTGAAACAATAGAGAAAGTCTATCGTGACTTGAATAACCCAATTCAAAACATGGCGACAAAAACCTTATTACCACGTAGAAAAAACAAGAGATAGTAATAGAGCCATTTACCGTTAGTAATAAATTTACAACTGGAAACAAATTGCAAATTTATGTATGAATTTACAACAATGATATGTTTAATGAGTAATAAACACTCAGCACTATATTTCAGTAGTTGTCAGAATCAAACATTGTGTTTATATATAAAAGAGGACAAACATATTGAATCAAAAAATGGGAGTCTTTTGACCAATTAATGTAAGTGTTTACCGAAATATTATTAAAGCATCATCAATCAATACATATTATAAAACAAAGTCCCTCGCCGCGTCTGTCTGTCTGTCTGTTAGCGATAAACGGAAAAACGACTGCACCGATTATCAAACAATTATAGCCTGATACCACTTGATAGCCTGATTCTCGAGGAAAGTTTTAGTATATAATTTGTTACGTTTTTGAATTTAATTGTGTGTACATTAACGATATTCATCGAAGATGTCGGGAAAACATGAGCCGTTTGAGAGCTTTTACTGAAAACTCTGCCTAAAGTCTTTGAGATATAACAAAATAATATATGGTGGAATTATTTATATTATATAGGTCTACAGAAAAGTCCGCGTTGACATATGTCTATACTTTAAGGATAACATGCTATATCCATTTAAAAAAAATTAAAAATTGACATTCCTAAAGTGTTTATTGGAAAGCTATTTACAAAAATACGGTATCCAGTCTTATCAAAATAAATCACTTCGTTTTCAAGCCTACATTATTATCTATAAATAACTTTTTAAATCATTTAAATCGAGCATGCCATTTGAAAGTTATCATAATATAACTTTAATAATTCTCAAAATTAAATAAGCTATTTTATATTTTTGTAAAGAACCCGTGCGAAGCCGGGGCTGGTACCTAGTAATATTATAAATATGTATATTAGAAGAAAATGTGAAAAAGTCAAAATGAAATAGGAATAAGGAAAATTATCACACACATAACATGTAAAATCGAAACTTTAAATAGTTGTAGGCAGAGCATATGATAATAGTTTAAGAGAACTCGATCAAAACGGTATGAAAAATTTTATTATTTAGATTTGAAAGCGAATCTTTGTTACAAATCAACATAAAGATATCTTTTCATACTTTTATATTATTATCATCAGTTAAATATCATATAGGAAAAATAAATATAACACTAGTAATAATGATATGCATTATACATTTTTCACAAATAATTTCTTTTTTCTGTCCGAGAAATGACGTCAGTTCTGCCCCGCATTATTCACGCCCGCGTGAGTGGTCGTCGTTTTGGAAGTTATGACAGCTATCATTTTATACCTTCGTGCGCTTATTGTATTTACGTTGGAATTGTTTTAATTACTTGTTTATTGGAACGGAATTTATGTTATTACTTTTTAGTCCTAAGAAATTACGTCCGATGAATTCTAGTAATTTTTTGAAATTGCTGTCTATATAGCCGTAAAAATTACTTTTATTCTAAGACAACTATATGTATCCAATATCTCGATTATTAATGAAAATACAGTTAACTCTAAAGGTATCGTTCGGTTAGTTACATAGGAATAATTTCTTTTAGGTTGACATAATAACTAAAAATTACTATAGAGGTTACATGTTATGGTTTAAATTTGCAGTTTACGAGGGTGGGTCAAAAAGTTCGCGGAATAAGGGTAAAAAGTAAGAAAAGACAACTCAAAATTATTTTTCCTTCTCTAGATATTATCTTTTAATTGTAATACATTTATTAAATCCATCAATTAGCTTATTTATACCTTGAAAAAAAATTGTTTTGTCTCAGTCGTCGAAAAAGGCAGAAATTGCGCTATTCACCTCTTATACACTGGAGAATTTCTTCCCTGAAGCTCTTTTTTCATTTTTATGAAAAAATAATAATCATTTGGGGCTAAATCTGAACTACAGGGAAGATATTCCGAGATTTTGAAACCCATTCTTTGTACAGAAGCTACAGCAATTACCACAATTAACGCAATCAGCGTTACAAACCAGCATACAACTTCGTTCTCGTTTTCACCATAGAGAGACAAAAACTCGCGACAACACTCAATTTGCCGTTGCTTCTGGTGTGGCGTGAGTGTTCTCGGTACCTACCTTGCGCGCACCACCATGCCGAGATGACCGTGTAGGATGTTTAAAACGGTTGTAATGGACACTCCTATAATTTTTACAAGCTGCTTCTCCTTTGAAAGGGCATCTTTCGATATGGATTTTCAAGTTTTTTGACGTTCTCTGCCGTGGTCACCTCGATAGGCCACACCAGCCTTGGATCATCCTCAATCAAATCTCTGCCTTTCTTGAAGAGGTTGTGCCACTTCTGAACCATGGTTTTGCCAGAGCAAGAGTCCTCATAAACAGAAAACATCTCTTCTAAAATAATCTGAGGAGGATTTACTTGCTTGGTAACGAATTTAATAACTTCGAGAAACTCAATTTTTTCCTTGTTTCAAATTTTTTTTAAGTTTCAAATTTTTTCAAATTTTTTAGTCAGCGAGAAATTATTTACTTTTTGAATATAAATTATTTTAAGTATTATCAAACTATCCTTCGACGCCCTTCATATTATGGTACACTTTTATTCTATATCAGAATCTAATTTAACAAATGGTGTCGTCTCATAAATGCTAATAAATATTCAAGTTGAGTTCAGGGTAATTCACTTACCTGATGTGACAGTTAAAACAGATATTATTTAATAATTACGATTAAACAAAGGAACAACCTCTATCGATTTTTTGATATTTACAATATAACTTCTTACTTTTTCATATTTATGGGAAAAATCAGTTTACGTTATATTCCAAACATTTATCTCGTTACTACAAAGTTTCATCCATATTTTCGCAATAGCCATTTATTTATAAAAATACAAGTATAAACAACGGCCTCTACAATTTTAGTTAGATAACATTAAATAAACATGAATGACTAAGGCATAATATGTTATTTGTACGAAAACCGAAGCTTAGGAGACACAGTGGGGAATGATAAATTATATTTCTTTGGAACTTTAACTAAACAGCGGCGGGATGGACGATATGTTCATTTAATTAAATTAGAAAGGGTTAGAATTGTAATTCTGTTTGTTTACGGATAATTGAATACTAAATACTGTAAAGGATGCTGAAGAGATTAAAATTGTAAAATTATTTGAAACATTTAATAGCAGCATACTCTTATATAGTAATTATTATAGAATGATCTGTTTACTCATAAAAAAATTAGGTTTATACAACATTTTAGGTAATTCAGAAGTTCAAAACATTAAATATATTCTGTAATGACCACTGTTATTTGATATAGAATTTTTGTTTTGTTTTTTGCCTTAAAAAAAATTTTGTTTAATAACGCTTCTGAACTTTTCATAAGATAATATTTACTTATAGCCTGGGGTTTGGAAATAAAATATCGATAAATGACAATCCTAACTTTATGGGTAGGGAAAAAAACGATGGCACACTTACGGCAGTAAAGAATTTCTGACACAGAATTATCGGTCTGTTTGCTGGTTCATATTTATTAACCCTGTAAACTTAAGTGAAGTGCGCTTAAATCAAATATAAAATAAAAAAAGATATTCACAAAATGTGGCTTTGACCTCTACCAAAATTGATATTATCACAAAAAAAACGAGCGACTTATGATAGAATTAGTATAAAATCTTTAATAGTATAATATAAATATTCTTATATAATACATAATATATAATAGGTTTGTTTGAAACGTTTTATATGTCTATTATGTTAGTTGTCAAACGCTCTTCTCATCTTTTACTATTTTATATATAGATATAGATATAGAATATAATTTTGTTCATGTTATTAATCTTTATAAATCGTCGTTAAACCGGATGTTGATAATTTGTTAATAACATATTACCAATATTGAGTTATTAGTAATGGAATCAAATTACGTCATAAACTCGCAAGCTTTTAACTTCTTGCCCTATATTGCCAGTCAGCCATAACAAACGTTGATGAGGTAAGAAATCTGAGATAGCTCCATAAAGGTTATTATAATAATTTTACGAATATGTACATATATTGAAACACATATATAATAACGAGGTTTACCTGCAAGTATAAACTCAATATTTCTTTTCAAATCAATCTTAGTAGCGTATGTATTAAATTAACAAAGCAAATATATCAGTACAGAAATTGGATATTTTCAACACAAAATGCACCTCGTTGACTTCTCTGCTAATTTGAGAAAGTTCGAACATTGTGAAGATCTGAAGGAATAACAAACAAATAAATAACTCTTTTATATATCTATAATAAATAATAATAAAATAAAGAGCCTTTATTTGACCTTATTACAATTCTTAGTTACATAGGTTTGTAATCTAAATTCTAAATATTATATTATATCTAACAGAAACCTACGAGTATTATTTCTAAATAGTGAGGTCCCCAGATTGGGTAAAGGCCTCCTCCAAAAATGCCCACTTATCTCTATCCTGTGCTATATTCCACCAGTTTGAGCCAGCAATCATTTTGATCTCGTCGTCAAAGCGAGTAGAGGGTCTTTCCCTCTTTCTTTTCCCTTGGGGCCCTCTCCATATGGTGGCACTGTGGGTCAATCTTTTGTCTCTAAGTCTGGCTATGTGACCAGCCCATCTCCATTTTAATCTTTGTGCATAGCTTAAAGCGTTAGTGACTTTTGATATTGCTCTTTTTTTGTGTGTCGGATCCTATCTAGTTTTTTTTATATTGAGCATGCTTCTCTTCATTCCTCGCTGACAGGTCATGATTTCCTGCTTGGCTTTTGATGTGAATTTCCATGTTTGACATCCATATGTCCAGCATGGTAGGAGACTAGAGTTCATAACCCTAGTTTTCAGATCTGTGGGCATGTTGCTTTTAAAAATTTCCTTCAAACTCCAGTACTTTTTCCATGTTCGCTGTACTCTTCTTTCAATCTCCAATTCCAATTGTTGTTTTTTTCAATGCTGATTGTTTTTCCTAAATAAATGTATTTATCTGTGCATTCCAGAAGCTTTTCATTTACTTTTATTTGTCTTTTGGAGTTATTAGTCATTGCCATCGTCTTTGAGAGCTTGTCTCAGCTAATATTACTATGTCATCGGCGAAACGTTGATAACTCAGATAAGCTTCATGTATGTAATTGCCACGCTTGTTCCAGTTCAGCTTATTAATGACAAATTCGAGTATGGCTAAAAATATCAGTGGCGATAAAGGGTCACCTTGTCGCACACCTCTTTTTATGAGAAAACTGGGACCTAGTGTTTCCCGCTTTATCCTAGCTTTATTGTCATTAGAAATGTTTTTGATGACCTTTATATACACTTCGCTTATTCCCTGGTCTTTCAAGCTTTGATAAACGCTTTCGTGGGTAACCCTATCGAACGCCTTTTGGTAATCGATGAATCCTAGATACAATGATTTCTGTTGTTCGCGATACTTCTCAATAATTAGCTCTAAGGTGTGGATATGATCCAACGTGGATATACCCTTCCTGAAACCAGCTTGTTCTACGGGCTGTCTTGCTTGGATTACAGGTCTGATTCTAGCATTTATAATAGCTGAAAAGAGCTTGTATAGGGATGGCAGTAAGCTAATTGGTCTGTAATTGCCAATCTCTTTTGGATCCCCTTTTTTATATATTAAAATAATATTGGATTCCGACCATTGTGTAGATGTTTTGGACATTTGTAATACTAGATTGTATAGCTTAGCAAGTGCTGTTGCCAGTATATCGTAACCATCTTCATTTGGTATGTAGTCTTCATTTGGTATGTAGTCTTCATTTGGTATGTAGTCTTATCCAGGGGATTTGTCTAATTTTAGTCTTTTTATTGCTTCTTTAATTTCCTTTTCATTAATAGCCTTGATGTTATCTTTGTTTTCGTGATTGGTGGGGAAGTCGTGGATCTTTTCTGCTGTGTTTATGTTTTCAGTTGTAGTTGTTTGGTTTTTATTGCTTATATATAGGTTTTTGTAAAATTTGGTTGCAGTGGTGATGATGTCTTTCTTTTGCTTTTGTCTTTGCCCATCTCTTTTAGTCCTTCAATTCAGGTTTTGCTTGTTCTGAGTTTTTTGAAGTCCTTCTTTGTGCTACCGGTGAGGTTTAGATCTTTACTTATAGTATTTTGCCTATATTTTGCATAGTCGTTTTTTATATATTTATTTACTAGCTTGTAGAGTGCAGAGAGTTCATTTTTTAATGATCGGAATTTATTTGTAGTTTTTTGTAACGCTTTCCTTCTATGTATAAGAGATGATGTACGGTCCGATAACTACTTGTGTCGTTTGCATTTTTCTGTCATTATCTGGGCTGATCTCAGACATGTGGTAATCGCTCTTGCAATGTATCTATTACAAACAAAATAATCGGTTCAGTTTAGAAGTTAGTTTCGCTACAAATTATATATCTTTTTGGCAGTCATAAATAATAGAAAATAATAATATTGCTGGTTGTGATTGTTTCGCATTTCATTTTAACCTTTTAATTTTAATGAGTAAACATACATTATGATAAATTAATCGAGAACGTTGAATTCTGTTCAAAATAATCGTAAATAATAATTGTATGATAGTACTTTAATATCTATAGATAAGGTATAATTTATATGTTATTTTACATGTCTGGAATTGTTAAATTTGGATGGAATTAATTTATAATGTCTGAACCTAAAATGCATTTAGATTTTAGTTAACATTGAAAAAAGAAGAAATTGCATTTTGAAAATGAAAAACGGTTTTAGACGTAAAGCTTTAAAGAAAACTTCATCAACTGATCGATAGATTTTCTTGAGTGTTAGGTTTAAAAATATATACACTAATTGTTGCAGTAATTTTTGATATTTCTTATTAAATAAACTAGAAATACATACATACATACATACATTTAATAGGTGGTAGAGCCTAGCTGTGGTCGAATAACTACAGCTCAAACATGAGCTGGCTCGACCAGGGAATTACCACCATCTCACAGACGATCGGCGTGAAGTAGTCAATAATGACTGCGTTTCGTCCGATAAATGAGAGAGCCGGTTGTCTTTTTCCTGTTCCCACTTTTTCCTGTCGATTCCTTATTCCCATCCCCCCCTTTTTCTCAACAACTAAGGTTGGCAACACATCCGTAACATTTATTTTGCGGATATCCATGGGCGACGGTAACTACTGCCAATCAAGAAGGCCGTCTGCTCGTTTGCAAACTTTTACATTAAAAAGAAAAACATACATTTATTAAAAATCGATCCTTTTATAATTTAAAAATTAAAGTTCTCAAATTACCAGACAAACTTCGTTTCTTTCCGCCCTTCTTCCTGGCATTATGTTATAGGAGGATTTTAAAATATACGTACATATCGACAATTTTAACTCTCAAAGATACGTACTGTATTTAAAAGGAATTTCTTCTTTGTCAATCTTCATTTGTCGAGGTATAGTCTTCATGTTACAATGCTAACGACTAATTCAAATTTAGAAAGGTAATAAAACAATCTAGTATTATTGAAATTAAATTATCCTTTTAAAATTTTTATTGTAAGTTTGTCTGAAAAATAAGATTTGACATACAAAGCGGTGCTTTGCAAAGTTAATTAGAAATTCTTAAGTCTGAAAAGAAGTTGAAATTAAGTCTCTGTTTCCTGGAAAACCATTAATAAGTAGAATATTGGTAATAATTTTATGTATAATAAAATAAAACAAAGGCATTTCATAAAACTTTTATATGCCTCAAATCAAAATATATATCTTAATACAAAACACATTCGTGCATTTATAATGTTATGCAAAAGCTACCTAAACGATTTGCGCTACTCTCATCAGCTTCTTTTTTCCAAGACATATCAGAAGAATCGACAACTAATCCGAGCATAAAACTAGGTCTTCTATTTAACATGTTGTCACAATTTTACATATATTTTATTTTACTGTATAGTTAAGCCCTATAATCCCCAATTTCCTTGACACCCCATATACTGAACGAAAATGAATTTATCAATTTCCCCGACGATGCAATGTTAACGAATTATTAACATTAAAATTTTATTTACTCGTAATACTAATTAATTGAATTTCTTATTTAAGTTTAAAATTTTACAGGAGCCATACAAAATGAAATCAAAAAAATTTTTACGTGACAAAAATAATATGAAATATTGAGTGAGGTCGACGATAATAATTGGCCATGGTGTGCCCCAAAAAAGTTATTGTGGTTTTGATTTTTTCTCATTTCCATTCTCTCGTTATTATTTAGTGTTAAAAATATATATCTGTCCGTAAGATTAATTTTTTGCTAGAAATATTTTTTTATTGTAATTCATCCACGAAAGCGAATAGACGAAAGAAAGGAAATTACTGAAAAAAAGTTGGAATGTTTTAAATAATCGTAGTATTATTAATGGAAAATACTGTCTTCATGGAAGCTTAAAGTCTTTTATCATATCTTTACATATTATCTTTTTTAAAAAGACACAATGAAAAAAAAAGTTGGTGAGAAAATGAGAAAGTATTATTGCAGGAATAGGAAGATATTTTTTTTATTTTCTCTTAAATATATTTAATGTTGACGTTCAGATACTTTGCTCTCGACTTTTGCAAGCTTCAGCATAAATTATACGTGTTTATTAGAATAAAATTTTGTACCATTTATTCCTATAGCCCAAGAAATCTCCAGGCTTGAATTATGACGTTGAATCATAACTATGTCATTCCAATAATATAATCAGTAATTACTTTATCATTTACTTACTCGTGACTAAGTATAGGCCATGTAAATTATTTAGCAGTTTTCACTATAATTATTTTATTATAATTATTTTTATTTTTTGCGCAACCTAAAGTGTTGAGTTCGATAATAATAAATACATTATTAAAGATATTAGATAAAAAAACAAAATTTCAGTAATAAACCAAGATATCTTCTTTCACTGCAATGCGTCGAAAGTACTTTCAAACAAATGGTAGCACCTATGTGACTTTAATTTCTATAAATTTATAGTTTAGTTTATATTTGTAAGTAAGAAAATATATTAAGAATGGTGGGATATTTCAAAAGATTAACTTCTCTTATCCGTTTTGACCTTGCTCTGCTGCAGCCTTGCTGCTTCACTTTACTTTTATCTCAACAGCTCATTAACCGTGCATTTACATAAAATATATTAAAAATGGGAACCAAATCTACTTGTTACCTTAATACAAATATATATTGATATAATGCATACATGCCTAAATAAGCTCTTATATAAATGGCTTTATGCCCCAATTTAGAAGCGGGAAACTGATTATCACTTCGATTATAACACAAATTGTATGCTTAAGGCATCGAGTCTTCATTTCATTATATTTAGGTAGTTTTGAAAACATATAGAAACATTTAAATACATTGAAAGGCTATAAAGTATATTTTGTTTCAAAATATAATATTATTTTTTAAATTGAAAGTTTGTTTCATGTACTGACAGAAATTTATATAAGAAAGAACATAATAAGAACCTCGGAACTAATTCGTAAATTTTATATAAATTCATTAAATGAGCAATACAGTTTTTTCTTCAAGTTGTAATTCGTGAATCTGTTTAACTACCTACATATAAAGTTAAGTTTATTTATTACATTAATGGTTCTTAGAATTGAATGTGAATTTGTTTTCTCTTAGCAACTTTATTTGTTTCTATTAAATGGTTTTCCGTGTTCTCAATATCAAGTAATCTTGTACTTTTTTATCTGTTCTTTTAGAAAAAAAATCGCTACATTTTTTTGTCTCAACAAATATTGCATTTCATTGTCGTATTATAATTTAGAAAAGCTTAGAAAAGAAAGGCATAAAAACGATCTTCACGGTTATGAATCGGTTTGAATTAAGCTTAACAGACTGTAAGTGAACATTTTTTTTAAAAGAAAGAATTAAATTACTTACCTTAATAAATGTTAGGAAAGAAAACGTCTTACAACATTTCTTTTAATAGAAATTGAAGTCATTGTAATGTCTTTTCCTTCATTTTTATAAAATTTATTCTATGGTTTTCATAATATCACTTTATATAAAATTTTAAATACATTCACAGTTTTGTTCGTTTGGTAAATATTCATAAAATTTAAATTAATAAAATGCTTAATTCACCGACTCGATTTAGAGCACGATAGCTTAATAGGTAAAGAATCTGGAACGATGATTTTTTTATTCAATATTGTCTTATTATCCTTTTTTTTTTTTTTTTTGATGACGCAGGGAAACTCTTTTTACGAGCCGTCTCACCGGCCTTGGTGGGGCCGGAGAGGATGTGTGAGACTCGACCTGGGCAGGTCCCTACTCACTAAAACCACTGCGAAAGCCATCGGCCGCTATGTTGGTGCACCCCGGATCTGTCAGCGACAGGGCACACCAGCGACTGGCCGGTCCTGGCAAAGACCGGACTTACTCCCTCGGAGAAAGGGGGTGATCCCGGCAATTAGGACCGCCCCGACGACGCCGGGCTTTCACAGGAGCCGGGTTACCAGCCCGACCCCAGCCCGGGGCGCAGGGGCGCTATTGGAGGAGGCGTTGATATCGCCCCCGGCGCGCCCCCGTCCGTCGTCTGCGGAGGGAGGGTGCATCAGCCGCAACCTCCCGTTCCCGCTCAGATGCCTCCTTCGTGGACATGACCGTCTCACAGAAGGAGGACACCGCCATCCAGGACCTGTCACTCTCAAGCATCTTCTCCGCGACACTCGAAAGCGACAAGCCCACTCCGCCGAGCGCCGCCACAAGGTCTTGGCGCTGCGCAGCCCATCTCGGGCACACCTCGAGGGTGTGCTGGGCTGAGTCCACCGCAGCGCCGCACTCATGGCAGCCTCCTCCCGGCTCTCTCCTGGCCACCCGACACAAGTAGTCACCGAAGCAGCCGTGCCCGGTGAAAACCTGCGTCAGACGGAAAGTAAGGGGTTTGCGTTTCCGCCTCATCCAACGCTCTAGGACCGGACGGAGCGCAGCCGTTGTACGTTTACCGTACGGCTGGCCCGCCAGGTCCTCCCCCCACTCCCGCATAAGGCGCGACTCCCCCTGCCGGCGAACCGCCCGGATCTCCTCTGACGAAGGGTTCTCTCCGAGAGCCCTCCTACCCGAGACGTAAGAGAACACCTCGGCGAGAACCGACGCCACCAGATCCCAGGGCGGATCGCCAGCAAGAGCCGTCGCTGCGGCCCAGGAGACCGTACGGTACCCCCTAATCACCCTCACCGCGGGTGCCCTTTGCGCCGAGCGCAGTAGGGCCTTGACCCCGCGGCTCATCGGTCGATCAGCCCAAACGGGAGCACCGTACGTGGCTATACTCCGACAGACCCCAGAGTATAGCCGCCTGCAAGCTGCGCTGGGTCCTCCGAGGTTCGGAAGGAATTTCCCCAGCGCACCTGCCGTCCTCATTACCTTCGGCCCCAACTCCCTGAAATGGGGCACGAAGGTCCACCCTCCGTCAAGGGTGAGCCCCAGATATTTCATGGTCGGGCTCACCCTGACCCTCCCTCCTCCTATGAGAAGGGTGGCACCCGGCGGGGGTCCTTTCCGCCCAGTCCCGCGGAAGAGGAGGGCTTCGGTCTTGTCGATTCTGACCCGAAGCCCCAACCTCTCTATGCGGCTGACCACGAGATCAGTACCGACCTCGGCCAGCCGCGCCGCCTCCTTGTAGCTTCGTCCCCGGGATAAGACGAGGGTGTCATCTGCATAGCAAATGACACCCATCCCGGGGAGGAGGCGACTCCGCAGGACCCAGTCATACCCGACGTTCCACAGAACAGGTCCCAGTACCGAACCCTGTGGAACGCCGTTGTCGACTGTCCACCACTCTATGGACCCCCTCCGGTTCTCGACTGCCACCCTCCTCTGGGAGAGGTAGCTGCCTAACAGCCTCCTCAGATACAGGGGCACTCCGAAGTATTCGAGTGCCGCCTGTATCGCGCTGTGTGGGAGGCTGTTGAAGGCGTTGGCGATGTCCAGCGACACCGCCAACACTACCTCTCCTCTGCGTTCCGCCTCTTCCGTCACCGCCCTCAGGCGTTTGAGAGCATCGACGGTCGACCGGTGGGCTCGGAACCCGAACTGGGACTCTGAAAGTCCCGGTCCCGAGCCTTCCTCCAGGTGCCGAACGAGACGGGTGGCTATAATCTTCTCAAAAGCCTTCCCCGCCTCGTTCAGCATAACCACCGGTCGCACCGCCGAAGCCGAGTCCAGAGGCCGGCTGCCTTTCGGAAGTAGGCATAGCCGGCCTTCCTTCCAGGCCCTCGGGAACTGCCCGGACCTCAGACAGAGGTCGAACAGCTCCCTGAGGGCTCCTCCGAGGTGCACCAGGGAGAGGGCCAGAACCCTCCCGTGCACCCCGTCCGGACCCGGTGCGCTCTTCTTACTCTGGAGGCGAGCCAGAATCGCCTCCATTTCAGACTCCGTGACGGTGGGCGGAACGCGGTCGCCCTCTTCCAGCGTCTGCCAAGCCATCCTGGGGGGAGTGAATCCCGCCGGGGCGTCGGGGAAGAGTTCCCCGACGATCCCCCTCAGAACAGCCGGCTGGAGCACCTCCATGATGGGGGCCGACTGGGCGCAGATTTTATTCCGCGCCCTCTTGTACGGTCGGCCCCAGGGGTCTCGATCGAGCCCCTCCACCAGCTCCAGCCAGGCTGCCTCCTTGGCTCGGCAGATGGCCTGCTGCAGGATCAACTTCTTCGCCACGTAGACCCTGTACAGCCGGCCATCACGCTCCTCGTCCTGGGGGCGGCGTCGCCTGCTCCGGGTGTATGCCCTCCTGGCCCCGTTGCAGGCGATCCGGAGGTCGGAAATGTGGTCCGACCACCAGTACACCGCACCCCGCGGGGGTCGACGTCCAATGGGGGGCATCGCCGCTCTGCAGACGTTATGGAGAACGTCCCCAAAGCGACTAGCCCCCTCGTCCACCCCCAACTCCGCACTCCCCGGGAGACTCCAGCGGCCGACAACGGCCGCTTCCTCAGCCAGTTCCCGGTTGAGCCTTGACAGGGCCCAACGCGGGAACCGACTTCTCTCCCGGGACGACGAGGAACTCGACGCTGGACTCCGGCGACCGGCAGGAGTGGCAGACACTTCGAACCGTATGTAGCGGTGGTCCGAAAGCGTCTCCACTCCTACCTCAACCCTCCATCCCTCCACTCTGCGTGCGATGGTCGGAGTGGCGAAAGAGACGTCCACCACTGAACCTCCCGACCGTCGCACGCACGTCTGGACTGTCCCCGTGTTGAGTAGGGACAGCCCGGCAGTTAACGCCCATTCCCCCAGCTCCCTCCCTCTGGGTGTTGTGAGAGGGCTTCCCCACGCCGTGGACTTGGCGTTGAGGTCCCCCATCACAACGACCTGGAGAGGCGCTAACTGCCCTACTACCGGTCCGAGAGTGTCGAGAAAACTCTGGAAGGCCGGCAGGTCGCGGTTCGGGGAGAAATATACCCCGACTATGGCAATCTCCCCCCGAACCGCCGCCACATACCCGTGGCCCCTCGCCTTGACTGCGAGGGGGGGCACGGCGCCCGCCCGCGTGACGATCGCCACGGAGCCGCCCGTGTCTCCCGCCCAATGAGGTAGGGCAGGGACATAGTACGGCTCCGCTATGACCGCCACGTCAACGGCCCACTCCACCATGGACTGCAGGAAGAGGTCCTGAGCCCCGGCGCAGTGGTTACCGTTGGCCTGCAGGAAACTGAGATGTCCGGCCATTATTCGGACATCTCAGCTCCCGACGCCCGCCTCGAAACCCCCGCCCTTTGTGGCTGGACCGGGAGTTTCCCACGGGTGGATGGGGGGCGGCACGAATGACCCCCCATCACATGGTCCGCCGGCTTGCTCGCGTCAGCGCACACAGCGCAGCGCGGTGACGCGGAGCACTGGGCGGACTTGTGGCCCTCCTTGCCGCAGCGGTAGCACAAACCGCTGCGGTCTTTTGGACTAGGGCACGCGGCCGCGACGTGCCCCGTTCCCAAGCACTTAAAACAGTGCTTGGGTCGTGCCTCCATATGCGAGAGCCGCACTTGGCTCCACCCGACTGACAGGCTGCCCAGCTGCAGCAACTTTTTCGCCGCTGCAGCCGGCACCTCCACCAGGGCAGAGCCTATGCCGCGAGGCCCAGGTCGCACGCTACGAACCCTGACCTGGGCCTCGGTGCAGCCCCCCTCCTGCGCGACCGCGGCTATTAGCCGGTCCGCGGTCGTCGCGTCGTTGAGGCCCGTTACTCTTACGTCCGTGAATTTCACGGGCCTCGACACCTCCGCCTCCTCCGCCAGCACGGACTTCAGCTTCGCGGCCAAAGCGTCGGCTTTGTCCGCGCTGGCTGAGCCGGGCACCTCGATGATGCGGGCCCCTGTTGCTGATGCACGGATTTTCAGGGGCCCGATGCCCAGCTCCTTCGTGTTAACCTCCCTCTCGGCCCTTAGGAGGACCGACAAGTAGGTCGCTCCCTTGGCCGCTGCCTCAGGCCGTAACTTAAGCATTACGGCCTGGGAGCGTGGGAGCGCCACTTTCTTGGAGCCCTCTTTAGGGCCCACCTTCTTCTTTGTTTGCGGCGCCGGCGTGTTCGGCACCGGCACCACCTCCTTCTTCTTCGGGGCCTTGCGGCGAACCACCTCCGTCCACCCCGCCGCTTTGGCTCCGTTCCCCACTTTACCCCGATCTGTCCCCCCAGCCGATGTGGATGGACCGAATGCAGTCCATACCACCTCCTTCCCTCCCTTTGACCTCTTGCCTTTCCCTTTGGAAGGCGCAGGGAGGGAAGGGAAATCCTCGTCGGAGGATACCACCGGCGCCGGTGGCGCCGCCAAAGGGGCCGATGACTTGGACCCCCTCTGCAGGGCCGCCTGTCGAATCGCCCTCCTGGCCGCAATGGCTTCGACCGAATTGTCACCCGCCAGGGGAGGGCGGGCTACTTCTTCCCGCTTGAGCCGGGACTCCAGTGCGGCCAACCGCCCATCCACCAGGTTGCCAACCAACCTGGCGATGTTGGCCTCCAGCACTTGAGATTGGTCCCGGTTTATGGGACCATCCGCCGCCGCTCTTACCATCGAAGCCCTCTCCTTACACATCTCCTGGAATTGTTCCCGGTGAGCGCGCACCTCCTCCTTGAGACCCGCGTTTTCTCTCTGGAGCCGACCAATGTCGGCTCTGAGACGGCGGGTCTCCTCAGCCTCCGTTCGCGTCACCAGCACATCCAGTGCTTCGCGTAGGAACGCCGAGGCCCTCATGATCCGGGAAGAGTATCCCCCTTTCAGGTTCGAACTCTTCCCGACTAGCTCCTTGATAACATCGAGGTTCTTTTCGGCCTCGATCATTATCCCTTCCGCCCCCATACTTTCCAGCTCCACAGGGAGCTCCTTCTTCTTCGTCCTTGCCCCGTTCTTCTCCCTCCCGAGGCTTTTCTCGAGGCAGGAGTTAAAGGCAGCCTCTGACTCCTCCTCTTCACGCTCCCGCAGGAAGCTCCTGGCCTTAGCCAGCGTATGACCGCGGCCTCGCCTTCCCGCCGGAACCTTCCCTCTGATGACATCACCCCCAGTCTCGGTGTCGGAGCCTGACACCTCCGAAAAGAGGCGCTTGGCTCCCAACACCGACTCTGGGCGCGACGACATTGAGTCGTCCGCACCAAACTCATTCCCAGTTAAAAGGCCCGTTTTCCCCCCCGGGCACTCCCCCCCCCATCATACTCTCTATCTCCCATCTTACACAACCTAAGCACACCCAAACACAATCCAAAAACGCAACGAATGATAACAGCAAGAACCCTTACATCACCATTGTCTTATTATCCTACAAGTATTAGATCAACTATGCTCTAATGTTAAAAATATAATAATTAATACGTTTATTTTTCTCATGAAACAAAAGTAATTTTTTAAATATTATGTAACCTAAAAAGAAGGCTCTAGAAACACAAAATACTAAAGTTATTATGAGCTCCGTGTACTTAATAGAATATCTTTAATTATTGCGCTTTGAGTTAATACCTTTGAGATGGAGAAAGGTTCCTCTGTAAGATAATAAGACTGTTACAACATTTTTACTCGAGGCCGGCCTGAATTAGGGCACGTAGAAATTGTTATAACATAATGGTTTTTATATATATTCCAAGTAATTGAATGATGATAGTGCTACGATAATTAAACTGATATTTATGTAGATTTATATAAAGCAACAACTTATTATTAATAAGTAGAATTTTGTAAAGGTTTTAGTTATTTTTGTTTTATGGTCCCTTAGTATGTTTGTAAAGTAATATAGTTTTTATTTCCAAGAAACTGTCATGACCTTCAATCACAACGTGAAATAAAATTTTAAAACGGCATACTGTACGTTGATGGAACAAAAAAAAATGAGAAAAACATTCTACGTTTTCTCTATCAATCCCAATCTAATATACTATCTCATTCAGCGTAGTAATAGAAAAATTGTCGAGTTGATGTTAGTTTACAACGTACTGTGAAAATGAAAAAAGATCACTGGATAATCTAATCCATGTATCCTTTGAGGCTTTACGTTTGCAAAACGTGTATCTCCTTAAAAGTCAATGCTCTAAAACTAATCCCTTAGGTCCGTCCAGATAACAAAAGGGCTTTTCATGAGTATTTTTTAAAAAGTTTGATTTTAGATTTTATTGTACGTAGTGGGTTCCTACATTTGTTTGTCACAGCTTTAATATCAGATGTGTATTAACGATGACATTTTCCAGGAAGGAGTTTATTTTTAAAAGCAAAATAGTTTGCATTTATTAATCAAGAAACTAAAATTTCTAACAATCGGGTAACAAGACTGAAGCTCGAGGCTAATCATGATATCCTTTTAAAATAAAACTGGAGATACATTTCCGGTAGCAATATATGTATATCCTTGGGCATTTTTTTGCCGAGACATGCCTTCGATTACGTGGTTGCAAAGAATGGCTGTCTCGCTCACATTAAAGAATTTTCTCCGTTTATGCTATTTTAACTGATAACTTAAGTGTTTTTAAACATTTAGGTGTTGACTAGCGCTGATTCACTTAGCGATATTAGCGCTCCCAAAAAAGTTTCTCTACGCACATCTGTTTATATTTTTATGGATATCAAGTCTACGTTAAGGTTGCTGGGTTGTTAACGTAAATATATTTACAAACAATTCATATATTGTGAATTATTATTATAAACAATTAAAATATGTAAATATAATTTGATATAAAAACAAGAACAAGATGTTCAAATGCATTTTTGTAATTTTTAAATAGTGTAGTTATAATGTTGTCAGGCAAAACGGTATTAAAAAAATTGCTGAAAAGTAAAAGTGCCCGAGTTTGACTACCTCACTCCAACTGGCAACTGAAATTGACGTTCGTCATACTTTACAATATCAAATAAGGAAAAGCTGTCAAATTAAAAAAGTGTAAACATTTTTATTTAAAATGCATTATGTGAAGTATACCAAAGTAAAGAAAAGAAATAGAAAGTCGGTATTCCGTCAAACTAAGTCTTTTTATATTTCACTAAATTTTTATTGTCTTCTTGTTCTTCCAAATTTCTTTTTCTATAAAAAATAGAGTTGTTTATCAACATTTTGTATAATAGGAATTAAAAGTAGACCAAATTTGATAGAACAAAGACAGCAAACATCACTAAAACTGTTTTTACACAGCCAGCTAATACTATAAAATAATACATATACTAGTTGTATACGGAGCGGTTCATCGTCAGCCTAAGATTAAAAGAAAACAACAAACCTGGGAAGAAGTCTATAAGCTACAATACCACAAAATATATTGCTAAATATTAAACCGTAAATACTATCTACTTAGAACCATATACCTAATGGCACTTTAATTTTAAAAAATTAAAACTTTTTTATCACGCTGTTTTGAGATATTTCTATACTCATTTAATATCCATATTATAGACATGCATTGAGAATATCTTAAGTTATCACACAACTGATTATGAAATGTCGTAAGAGTATACGTGTATAAAAAATTTCAGCTACAAAGATACATAGATAAATATCTACATAAAGACTTATAAATATATCATGACTTTCATTGATAGTAGTCTTTAATTTCAAAAGGGGTCACAATTTTTCTAACCACGCGGCAAAGCAGTCATTATTATTTTTTGAATGAAGAAATAAAGATAAAAGAAAACTAAAATCACGAAAACTTAAATTTCCTTTTAAATATTGAGGGGTATAAAGATAAGAATGAATTGCATAAAAAGGTTTCTAAAAAGAAATTAGCGATCGTCTTTAACAGTGAAAGATTGAAATTGAAATTTTTTATTTGCCACGATTAACAACAACGATAAAATTGTATGGTATAATTTAATTCTTAAACAAAAACTACCAAGTTTCTTGTCAGCTTCGTCTTGTTTCATCGTACAATTAAAAGTTACATCTATCGTTTTGTTATATTAATTCTATATAATATTTAAAAAAAAAATCTATCTGGGCTTTTTCATAATTTTTTTTCAAACACTTAAAATAAATTGTTTTGATTTTGAATTTAATTAAATGATGTTAAGTATTTAAGGTGTTTAAAATTAATTTTAATGAGCGTTTACAAGAAAATCGCTGAGCGTAACAAAAATTTACTGATCGGCAATTTTAGCTACGGTCTACCGGGAATCCTTAAGCGTATTATGGCATTCAGAAATTATACTGAATATTTCAATATACCTTATTATTTGGTCGATTAACTGTATAGGAGTAACAAAATAATCCATACATATTTAATATCATATATATCAATCACATTACATTATATCAAATAACTGCGTACTTATTGTTTTATTACAAAAAAAAATTACTAATTACTACTCAAAATTATAGCCTACATTATTTTTCATTTAAATGAAACTAGTATTTTTCGGATCACTACACGTATTTTTATATAACTTTACAATACGCGTAGTAATCTGAAAAATATTGGATTCAATCATAGCTTACATTGTCTTTGTCATTAAGTGGCTAGGATAACTAATCCTTATACTAAAAAAATATTCAAGTGGCACTTCTACCTACATAAAACTAAGATGTTTCAGATATCCTATGACTGTTTTTTTATGAATTTGAAACTTATATAATCCCGACGTTTCAGTTCATTTGCCGAAAAAAAAAAACGCTTAGTATATCCAAAAATCTTAGTTTTATTTAAATGAATATACGCGAAAATCTTAGATATAATTAAACAATTGTACTTATTTTATTTTGTACATATAAAAAGGTAATTATTAATGATTTTACTTATATTGAATACCGAGAAACTGTAATTTCAGATTATTAATCAAATGAGCCGGTATTCGTAATACGCGATTTCCATTTATGGGTAAGGAAGTACATTACATTAATTATATTAATGTAAGTCAATTATTTATAATTAACATCTACATAAAACATTATATTCTTTGAGATGAAAATTATGTTTCATAAAAACATGAAGATTGTGTTTTTTTTTTAAAGAAATGCTTGACAACAAATTTGAACCTCTTTAAACTTTTATTTAATTTGATTTAACATTCCTTTAGGGGGTGAGATTGAAATGGACTGTAAAAGAAATATAAAAAATACTACTCCTATTTGTCTATAAAATAATTTTCTCTCTATCTCTGAGAGCCTTTAGATGATGGTCTGGCACTATCAATTCATGGATGAACCCGAAAATTGAGGGAATCGCCCTTGCTGGGTTTAGAGATACCCAAAACAATTTTTACTTTGGAATTATTATGAGATAGTGTTAATTGAATTTATATAATTTAAGATTGATCCAGCAAGATATTATCATAAGCATTTTTTCATTTTAAATTATTGGTTTGTATAAATCCTTTGCACACCTATTTGATAACTATATAGTATTTTAAAAAAAAAGTTTTTACAGGAAATGTTTTCGTGTGAAACGAATATTAAACGTAAATTATTTAATGAACCCTTCATGTGTATATTTTTTATGACTTATGGTTTACATGCCTGCTAATTAAAATCAACTAACCCGACACAACTTCTTGATAGACTCCATACAAATAACTTGACGAAGTACTTTATTAATCTTAGAAAAACCATCAATGGCAATAGCAAAAAAGCAATAAATTGATTTAAATGAGAGAGCAACATATTTATAACTAGGTGTTTTTCGAAACCCTTCCAGAAACTCACTTGTTGTGTTATAATCACAAAATATATATTTTAAGCTCACTAAGAACTCTTTTATATAATTTACGTTATTTATGCCTGTAGACGACGCCGCGGTGCCCGAGGGTTGAGACTCTATTAGGTCATCGATTAATTTAAACATTATATACATTTAGTTATTTGTAGTAATTATCTTGCATTAATGGAGCTATTAAACAGTGAATTGGTTAGTTTTGTCGTTATAAAGACATTGCCAATATTGTAACCTAATTTATGCACTGTATACAAAAGTCAGTAAGGAATCTTATTAGAAAAAATTGTATGGCGTTTAAATTTTTTAATTTTATTATCTGCCATCAATTTTATATCTAAGTATATTTTTATGAATTTGTATGTGTGATACCTCAATACTATTTATCAATTATTTTATTAATTGATATTATTGTTGACGAATATTACATGAATACAGTTTTACTGGCTGGTTGGATTATAAATAAAACTAAAATATACAATAAAATATGTATTTACATAACGGTACTGTCAAAATTCCATAAATATCTTTCTTTTGTTTAAAATATATTCTCCACATTAAAATTAATATCAAAAAGATATATTGCACCAGCTTTTAGACGAAACCGTCTACTAACATTAATTGGGTGAGTTCATAATAAATCGCACTTTATTATTTGTTACGTTTGTTCATTCATTACAGTTACTAATTTCGTAGTTTGCAGTCAAACAAATGGTTGTCATCCGATATTGTTTTTGTATGTAAAGTTGTTGGTAATTCATTCAAAATTATTTTATATTATTTATGATAATCCTATTGTTTGAAAGGAAACGTATTTTAATAATAACCTATTTAATATTATTTGAAAATACTTTTCAGAAATTACTAAGAAATTTAGGGACATAATATAAAATCAAAGCCACATGTAAATCAATCTTTCGTCACATGTTAATAAGTTATTATTATTTTGTTAAATTGGATACATATTAATATTTTAGGTTAAGAATAATCATCGACATAAAATGTATTATCATTGGATATTTTATTAAAATGATAAGATTTTCAAATTTTTTCTTACTCCAGTAAAATCGGACGTAGATTGCGAAAAGAGTAAAAGTGAATGCGATAAAAGACGCATTACAAGGGATAATGTTCTTCCTAAGGCGTTGAATTATTTTTCGCACTCACGAAGAAGTTTAATGGACGGTTAAACTTGTTTCCAACATTAATTTGAAACGTAAGAAACACAACGTTATCAAAGTACACTTTCAGGATCAATGTTGAGGTATGTATTAGCGAAAGAATAATATAAATAATAAATTCATATCATGTGACAATAATAAAATTAAGTGTGGTTTAATATTCAGTTAGAAAAAAAAATCTACTTTAAAAAATTTGTTATTCAATTTAAAAATCTAAGTTAATCGCACCAACCAAATCCTGCCCAAAATAATTTTAATATTATGTAAATATTATAAAACCAAAACATTTTATTAAAAACTTATGATGATTCAAATAATCATAAAGCTATTACGCTGGTACAGGTAGCTTCACAGATTTATGCGTAAGGAAAAAATAATTCTAAAATGTATTGAGAGATAAAATGGTTTCTATACAAGGTTGTAATTAGGAGAGACGGGATTTATTTCACTCGTCAGATTCAAAACATTATACTGAACGATTTCAAATAACTTTTCCAATATACACAAAAAATTATCATGACACTTTAAGTAAAGAGATAATAAAGGTATTGGAAAGATTCTTATCAATAGTTAAGCTAAAAAATTTGGAAAGACTGTAGCAGAAACATATTATATAATAAAGTATTGTCTAATCTTATATACAAAAAAAAAGATTTTGCTTCTGATGATACACATCTTGGATATAGACGAGGAAAAGTTTGTTGGCTGTAGTTTTTATTTACTTGTATATAAAATGTGTTTTACGAATAATTAGGAAATATATTGTTTTAACGATAACTATGATAAAATTCGTATTACTTACTTTATTTACAACAATAGACTAAAATTCAGTGCAAACTAATTCTAGCCATTGCATATTAGCTATTTTGTATCATTGTTAGTACAAATAAAATGCATTGGTATTCAAATAGGAACTTGTATATAGACACAATAATTTCTATCATCCGTTAAATGGAGTAATTGTGTGATATATAAAATATATGGAAACTAAAACTCAGTATGAATTCCAAAATAGACATCGGTAATAAGGTCATAAATAAAGCTTTAATTAACAAGGCTTTAGCGCTTTGCAAAATTCGATTGAATGTTAAATACATTTCAAATTCTCAGTTACTTTTTAGAATATAGGATTAATTTATTAAAATGTAATTATCTCACTGGTTACTGTTCATATATAGGAAGGAACCAAAAATAAATAGTGGTATGGTTGTATGAAACCATGATGCTACTGAAAGTTTCAATAATCAGGATTTTTTGGAAAGTAAAAAAAACCTTTTTTTTAACTATTATCGAAGTGGAGGGACACGGAAAACATTATTTATTATATATATATATAATCAACAAAATAGTTGTCTTAATTTTACACTACAAATTTTAGTTTCAATTTGCAAATTAGAGTGCACAATACTAAATAAATAGAATCATTTATATGATAGACGAACGTTAAATCACTTATTTATTTAAGACACTGAACAAATATAAATATCCCGAGGGTCGTTCACGAATAACTCACAGTATAAATATTACCCGGTCAGCTGATGAAACCAAGGGCGCTGACACATTGCACTAGCCTGTGGCTCCGAGTCCCTCTTTTATTATTGGTAATTGATATTCGGCCAATATTTAGACTACATTGACAGATTTTCAAGAAACTTATTGCTAAAGATGATTTTATGAAACCAGTCAGCCTCGAGTCTCATTCCTACAGGTCAGGATTTTTCGCATCGGAATATAGCTATAATTTCACTTCCTTCTTTCCTATGCAGACAGCAAAGGGTATTAACTATTCCATAGTTTTCCTTAGTAAGGGTTTCCTGACACGTACAATTTGAATTTCTCCAAAGAATTTGTGCAAAAGATTTTACTGAGTCAGTGCATTTATCATCTAAGGCTACATATCATTTTACCATAGAGAGGGATGAGAGTCAAGCACTATCTTGTTTTAATATAAAACTAAATACTTCTTCCTGCAATCATTTCAAATTCATATATAACCTACAATGAACTGTTTTCATAAAAGAGATTTAGTGCACAAAATTTTTAATGTATATTATTAAATTCAATTAGTGTCCACCATAATTATTAACAACGTCAATATTCCCTTTAATTAGAAAGCGTCTCCTAGAATATTGTTATAATATGTTTAATACTTACCTGTTATAATATATGGTAAGCTATACTTAAGTACACGAAGTTCAGATTTTCTGTATAAAATAATGTTATGCATGAAATAAAAACAATATTATTCGAGGATTCCAAACTTGAAACTTGAATACATTTCTTTTCTAAATAAAATTATTTCAGCTTGTCACTTTTGTTAAGGGACGAGAGAAGAATGAATAAACACAAACGACTTCAAACACAACAAATTCAGGCTTAAATGGCTAAATTTCTTGTTTTAACTGTAATGGAGATTATTACCCTGTTTCAAATCGATCTTTTTAAAGTTTATTTACTGAATAAGACATTTAATGTGTGTAATTTTATCTTTAATTGGATTTTTTTCTAAACATTGAAAAATACGTCAAGATAAGAATGTAATACACTATCAGAACTTAGAATGAGGAAGTAAAAGCCTAGTTAGTTTCGATATATTAATACAGTTGTAAAATTTATGCAAATCAATACAGTTTCTGAGTCTCCATACAGTTACAAGCAACTGAACATCCCAACTCTGCTGTCGTGACAATTTATATCTTGTTACTTGGTTGATTGTGAGTAACTAAATTATATTTGAATATATTTATTGTTTTGTATAAGTTTAAAGTAAATAAACTGAATATGTATATTTTAATTAAGAAATGTAATATAAATATTTCTGTTGAATATTTAAAAAGAAATGTTGTGTTTTTCTGGCGACACAAACCTCGAAAGTTCACTTTAATAGATGCATCCAGTAGAAGTTATAGCCATTCTAGCAACATACAAATAATTACTCTTATTATAAAATAAAAAATAAATAAAATTTGTGTGTGGATATATTTGTAATTGTTATTTCAAAAGAAAATATTCTACACGGAAGCAGTTTTTACTTCGCAATCCTTTGCATCAACTAATATTTGATACGAAAAGAATTATCGAAATCTATTGAGATTTGAATATGAACTTATGCTTTACTTTCGATGTTAAGTTAGTTAGTTCTTTATACAAGTATGATTAACATCTCAATTGCTGGATAAAGTTAAGAAATAATTGTTGCTTTATCTTTTATAATACATTGATTGAAAGATCATTTTAACAACAGTGTACCAGTAAACCTTATTATGTTAATTTATTTCATATTATCAAATAAAGCTTCCAAGAAAAAAAATTAAGATTTCTTTCATTGTTATAGCCGGTAATCGTTGAACATTCTGAAGTGGCATTTTCATTTAATTTAATTTGTTAACTGTAAATTAATGTATATAAAATTGTTTTTGCGACATTGTTGTTATTTTCCATTAAGTATCTATATAAATAAATTGTTTCAGAAATGGAACATTTAATTTACTTTAACGAAATATAAACTAAATTACTCATTTATAAAATTCATATATATATAGTAAATTTTTTAATTTAATAGTATAACTTGGAAATTTAAATAGCAACAATTAATTTATTTTTCCACAAGTATTAAATACAAAGTCAGAAATATTAAAATCCAAAAAAATATATAAAGTAAATTAACAGATTAATATAGTTCACGCGAAGAAATAAAATATTCAGATATAGTTGGACTGTAAAGTTTTCCTTCGCGCGTAATGAACTCTAGGAAACGAGTTGAATGAGACCATTTGGCATGAACGGCTGTTACGTGTTTTAGAGAAATTTATATATAAATTCATTTATATATGGGTTTTTAATGCAAATGAAATACGTTTGGCAATTATGCTTGCACAAAATAATAGGTGTGCTTCCTTAATGATTTACAAAAGATAATTTATATTACTATACTTAAAAAAAAATTTAAGAGATTTTTAAAAATCCGATTGGTTTGGTTCATCATCATCATCATCATCATCAGCCTATCGGAGCCCACTGCTGAGCAAAGGCCTCTTTCTCGCATGGAGAAGGTAAGAGCATTAATCACCACGCTTGCTCAAGACGGGTTGGTGATTTCAATCTTTTAATTAGAAATTATAAGACCAGGTTTCCTCACGATGTTTTCCTTCACCGTTTGTCAGTGGTGTCTAAATACTCTCAGAAAGTACATATGATTCGGAAAAGATCACATTGGTACTTGCCAGGTTTCGAACCCGCGCCCTCACGTATGAGAGGCGGGCCTTTTAACCTCCAGGCCACCACGACTTGGTTTGGTTGTGTGCTGTGAATATATAAAATACCAATAGAAATTAAAATA